>NC_053025.1:254160506-254514407 GCF_003073215.2 Triticum urartu
AAGCTTGTCATTTGCCTCTTGAGTTAGAACATAAAGCATATTGGGCAATCAAAGAACTCAACTATGATTTCAAACTTGCCGGTGAAAAGAGGTTATTTGATATTAGCTCATTAGATGAATGGAGAACCCAAGCTTATGATAATGCCAAGTTATTCAAAGAAAAAGTTAAAAGATGGCATGATAAAAGAATCCAAATGCGTGAGTTTAAAGTTGGAGAATATGTTATTTTGTACAACTCTCGTTTTAGAATCCTTATAGGAAAACTCCTCTCCAAATGGTAAGGACCCTATGTTATCGAGGAGGTTCATCAGTCTGGAGCTATCAAAATAAATAATGCCGAAGGTACTAACCCAAAGGTTGTTAATGGGCAACGAATAAAACATTATATCTCAGGTACGCCCATTAATGTTGAAAGTAATATTATCCAAAGTATGACACCGGAAGAACACATAAAAGAGTCCTTCTGGAACACTCCAGAATTGTTAAAAAAGGAGGTACGTGATACAGTAAGTAAACGGACTCCAAAAAATCTGCAAAAATATTTTCTATCAGTTTTGGAATATAACAAAAATTAGGAAAATAAGAAACATCGAGGAAGTGCAGCCTGGTGGGCACAAGACACCAGGGCGTGCCTGGCAAGCCAGGCGCGCCAAGGTGGGTTGTGCCCACCTCGGGTACCTTCCGGACTCCGTTTTTCTACAGCTTGCCTATTTTCCAAGATAAAAAATCTTTATATACCCCCCAAACCTATTGACCACTGTATCGCGGAGAAATCTTTTGTTCTCTTTTCTTGCTGTTTTCGATCAGATCTATTGAGCTAGGCATGATGTCTTCTTCTGCCTCCAACAACGTGCCAGAGGATGCTTGGTTGATGAAGATCGGGCTGAAGAGAGAAGAGCTTGTAGAAGCCGTCAAGGGAGACAAGAGCAAGGAGGCTACCAGAGATAAAGCACCAGCAGCTGAGCAGGCCTAGCCTGCTGAGGAAGAAGAAGAAGATATCCTTAAACCTTACTATGCTCATCTTACCTTGACTGATATTGAAGCCTTTCGAAGCATTGAAACGACTCTTGTGCAAAATAAATATCTCACTCGTGAAAATATTCTACATCAAGAGCACATCATCTTCCTCTGGAGCGTCATCCGTAGATTGGAAAATCTCCTGATCATGAAGGACATGATCGCCTCTACTTCATCACCACCATCTTCTTCATCACCAAAAGAAAATTGAGTATCGGGTATGGGCACTCCCCTTGGCTTCTGCCAAGCTTGGGGGAGGCGCCCCAGTATCGTATCACCCCACTTATTTTAGTTCGATCCATAGTTATCTTTTGCTTTAGATGAATAAAATTTTAGTTTCATCCTTTCTTTTCGAGAGCTTGCTTAGTGATCTATCCTTGTAAATGTGTGCGAGATATATAATAAAGTTTGAGTTTGAGTTTTTGCTCTCTTTACTTTCATGTTGCAATAAAAAGAAAGGAAATAAATAAAAAGAAAGGAAATAAATTAAAAAGATCATATGCTAATCTTATGGTAGGTGATTACACCACATAAGGAAAAGTATAAGTAGAAAAATTTATTAGAGATTGACAAACATAACATTGGTCAATGATGCAACTCATGAAAGAATTAATAAGGGAAGAGAAGATTCACATATAAACACACTATCCTGGAAATCTTTTGTGATTGTGAGCCCCCATCAAAATATTATATGCCAAAATTGTTGATGTTGGACAAGGAAGACAACGTAATGACTTATGTTTATTCATGTTCACAAAGAAGTTATATTGTCATAGATCCTTCAACATGTGGTGCTTGCCCCCATCTTTGCTAGCCAAAAATTCCGCACAAAGTAGAGATACTACTTGTGCATCCAAAATCCCTTAAACCCAAATCTTATTTTCAAGTGTCCACCATACCTACCTAAGGATTGAGTCAAATCCTTCAAGTAAGTTGTCATCGGTGCAATAAGGCAATAAAAATTGCTTCTAAAAGTGTGAGATCATTTAGTGTAAGAGAAAATTGAGCGTTGTACGAACTTGTGATAGCAAAGAATAAAAGCGATAGACTGCATAATAAAGGTTGCCATCACAAGGGGTGATACAACATGGCATTCTTTTACACTAAGGGGTTGAGCATACAAACAAATAAGCGCATGGCAACCTCTGCTTCCCTCTACGAAGGGCCTATCTTTTACTTTTATGTATTTACTTTTATACAAAGAGTCAAAGTTTTTCTCTCTATTCATTTTTATTTTTCTCCTTCGGCAAGCATCATGTGGTGAGGAAAGATCTAGGCACATATGTCCAGTTGAATATGGGTGGCATAACTTATTATTGTTGACATCACCCTTGAGGTGAATATGTTGGGAGGCGAAACTATAAGCCCCTATCTTTCTATGTGCCTCATTGAAACGTTTTGCTCATGTGTATGCAGTGAGTGTTAGCAATCATAGAAGACATTATGATGGTTGAGTATGTGGACTTGCCTAAAGGCTCCGATACGTGACCCTTCCTGAAAAGATGATGAATTGTAGTTGCAAAGTCGACTGAGAACATAGTTTGTTGGTTTCTAATAGAGTTTATGCTTTATACTTCGATAGTGTGATGAATTGTTACTTATTCATGAGAAGTCTTTCATAAAAGTTTTATGTCAAAGTTTTTGGCTGTTATAATAATTCACATGATGCTTCTATGTCCGTATTTTGTTTTTATTGACATCGCTCTCTCTAAGCATGTGGACATGTTTTTCGATTTCAGTTTTCGCTTGAGGACAAGCAAGGTCTAAGGTTGGGGGAGTTGATACGTCAATTTTGCATCATGTTTTCCTACTGTTATTTATGATGTTTTTAAGCATAATAATGTTTTTGGAGTAATTTTAATGCCTTTTCTCTCATAATATGCAAGGTACACACAAAGAGGGAGAATTTCGGTAGCTGGAAATCTGGACCTGGAAAAGCTACGTCAGGCTACCTATTCTGCACAACTCCAAACAAGCTGAAACTTTATGAAGATTTTTTATGGAATATATGAGGAATATTGGAGCCAATAAGTACCAGATGGGGCCCACCAGGTGGGCACAACCCACCTGGGTGCGCCAGGGAGCCTCGGCGTGCCCTGGTGGGTTGTGCTCACCCAGGCCCACCTCTGGTGCCCATCTTCTGGTATACAGGCCATTTTGACCTAGAAAAAATAAGGGGAGGACTTTTGGGACGGAGCGCCTCCGTCTCGAGGCGGAACTTGGGCAGGGGAACTTTTGCCCTCATAAAGTCTTTTATTATTCGGAAAGTAATGGATGTTATTACATGACCCAGAAAAAATATATTTTGTGCCACATCTCGTCATCACACACTTACATACATCTTATAGATGCATGAACATCACAAAAGGCTTGTTGACTGGATAAACATTTGAACCTAGCTATTATGAATGAAAATTTGTATCGACAATAGTTTTAGATAGCAGGAGATGCCTAGCCTGCTCTACCTCTGCTAGCTTCTTTATGGCTTCTTCCATCTCTTCTTTGGCTTGGGTGAAGAGAGCATCTGATTGCTCTTTTTGCTTCTTTAGGAACTCAGTTACATTCTCAAGGGTTGTTGCATGCTTTATTTCAGCCTTTACTAGAGCAACGAGGACACGCACAGTTGACGACTCCACCTGGCTTGTGAGTAATCCAACATCAACTAGGAATTTGCACCTTGTGTATAATCTAGCACCATTAAGGAACTGGCACCTTGTGTGTAATCCGGCCTCGTTTTGGAAACATGATCTTGAGGTTGCCCACACTTCCCTCCTCGCAGGAGCTGCTTCCTGACATAAAGAAGTTACTTCTTTTTTAGATCAATAGTCACAGCTCCACATTTCCATTAAGTAGAAGCCCAATAAACAGGACTAGGAAAAGTGAATTCAAAGGGAGAAATATAAAAACAGACTGCAAGGTGAGAACACCCAGTTCCTCAAGCTAAAAAGGAAAGCATTAGGACAATTAAGATTGTACTTATTACATATCTAGCAGAGCCAGCTTATAGAAACTATGTCATATACATCAAAGAACACTAGGCTAAGAGAAATAGAAAAACCAGCAGAGGGGTGTACTAAGCCAAGGGTTACTACAGCAAAATAACTAGCAACCAGATGGTCTCTAGGGCATCCATAGGCGCATTTGCCTGACTAGCTTCAACACTAAATTACAAAAGATTCATCCTATGGCATGGTGGGTCCACTGAGTAAATTGAGATCCTACATTGGTCGTTTGATTTATAGGATTGAATCCTATAGGAATTTTTCCTATGGAATCATGTGTACTAGAGTTCATTGGAAATGTAGAATCCACTCCAACCTCCTTTTTGACTTCCTTTGTTTTCCTGTGGCATCAAACACTCTGTGCTAATCCTATGGGATTCAAGTGGGCATGCCACTCCAATGCTTTACTTTTTCTATTCCTGCGTTTTGAGAATCCTGCTAATCAAGTGTACAGGAAATTATTTGTATGGTTTTTCATCCTAAGGTATGGTGGGTCCAGTGAGTAAATTGAGATACTATAAATGATAGAAAGCCTAATCAAGTGTACAGGAAATTATTTGTCTCGCCTATTATTGTATAATAACCCTATCCAAGAAGATAACATTGTTTGACATTGCCTTCTGCTTGGGGCTTGCCTAGGGCCTGGCCTGGTCCTGTGTTTACTACTGCTGCTAGACACATACCATGTCAAAGTAAAAAAATTGATAGAAGAGGGGGCTCCCTCCGATTTCACTAAAGAAACCATCAAGGACACACAAAACATCCACCACTTCTAGTCAGGTTCTCGATGTCAAAGTAATTGAAAGGTTGTTACTTACCAAAGCTCATTTTACAGGTTTGGTGCAGCTCCTCTTTAACTTGAGACGTTCCTTGAAGATGTCCCCAACATCTCGTATTTGGTCTTCATTGCTACTCTATATGTTCGCATTCATAGTTTTAAAATCTCAACATGGCAAGAAAAATATAGTAATACTGACGCATCTTGTGGGGAACATTAAAGCTCTCATCTGCCATGTTAGCATGAGTGTTTCTTAATATCTTACTATGTGGCTCTTCAACTTTGCTAGAATTATGTTGTGCTTTCATTTTGAGTTAATAGAACAGGGGGATCACCTCCCTGCTATTTTAAAAAACTTTCCATCATTTATGACACTACTAGTTACAGATGAAGAACCTACCCAAGAACAACGCAATACAAGAGAGACGCACAATTACAAGATGATATACTATTGGACTATGCAAGCTATAACCAATTACTTTTACCAGAACAATAGCAGCCCGGAAATTCGAAGGGTGGGTATGAACATAATCGGAATTGCATATGTACTGCTAAGAGAATCAATGTACACATTACCAATCAAGGAGGAGTACGAAGGTCGCGGTGGCGTCTATGCATCATGGTCGGCAACAGGAGTCAGTTCATTGTCGACAACTGTGGTGTTGTTGCGCTTGGAGTCGACTTCCGGGAAGAAAACCCAAGACCATGGAATATGGCGCCGGGGAAGCGGCTCTGTGTACGACGGCGACGGCGGTCTGGCTCTAGTGCGGCGTATGACGTCGTCGATGAGGCATATGCGCTATGGTGGACGAGTGCGCTGGTGAAGAAGGGGAGTGGCACGAAGGTGTTGCGGTGCCGTGGAGAAGTCTTTTTTGCGGTGGGGATGAAAATGGGGAGTAATGAGTAGTACACTGGGTGCCGGGTGGGGTTGGATGGGTGGGGGTGAAGATGAAGTTCCAAAATAGCCCCGACCAACCAGCATCCGTCGGCTGTTCGACCAAGGGTATGATGGTAACTTTGCATTGGTTGAATCGTAGTCATGGGAGATCTCGATGGAAGTGTGAGATTTTGTCGCCGGCCTGAAAATTGGAAACACTTTACTACTCCCTACTCCATGTCTGGCATGTTGGGTGATTGGGCTGAGTAGCTAGGAGTACTACTAGTACTCACTCCGTTTTTATTTACTCTGCATATTAGGTTTCATTGAAGTCGGACTTCCTAAAGTTTGACCAAGTTTATAGAAAAAATATAAACATTTACCATAACAAATCTTTATGATGTGAAAGTACATTTAATAATGAATATAATGGTACTGATTTGTTATTGTATATGTTAATATTTTTACAAACTTTCTGAGAGTATACAAAACATGACTTTGACCAATGCTAATACACAGACTTAAATAAAAATGCAGGGAGTACCCATCTGTTTTCTTACTTTGTTATGGCATTAATTATTTTTTGTAATTGTGAAATAAATATACTAAGCTATTGACTTTGAATGTCATGGTTTATACAATTCAATATTTAGAATCATTGCTGAATTCCAAGATGAATACCGGGTCTATAGTACTTTACAATATGCTCAAACTCACATAATCCAACTCAAATGAAAATCTAAATGCATTTCATAGTTATTAATTTGTTGGATGCAACAAAACCAACCATAACTCTACATAATCCAGTCTAAAGCAATTTTCAGAACACATCCCAATGTGCGAATGAAACATAGAGAGTTTGTGAAGATGGAGCAATGGTGGGAGAGAGATGTGTGCGATCAACACACAAGATATACACCTAGTTGAAGAAAGAGACAGAGGACGAGGAAGATGTATATATGTGGGTGAGAGAGTGGGAGAGAATCCTCATGAGAGAGAGAGGAAGTGTGCGAGAGAGGGATATATTTATATGTATACGGAGGAAGAAGTTAGGTCTGTGAGAAAGATGGAGACATGTAATATAAGGAGTGAGATGCGTGTGCATCGAGATTTTGTACATGTGGAAGGAGAAGAGACAAAAAGTTTGATGAGACAGCTCAAAAGAACAATGGACTAGAGGGGAATCTTGTGGGCTGAGGGATTGATAATTTTGTGTGGGAGGGAGGAAGAGGGAGAGAGAGGGGGGAGTTACTCAGCCGTCGTCACGTCATCCTGCATCCAAATGGCCCCGCAATCTCTAGTGCGGTCTGGTCGTCGTCTTTGTTTTTCCCGATGCCCTCCTTGAAGATCAAGGTGGTGTGCATGTGGTGGTGCAGATAAGCATAAGCGACAGTGGTCGCTATATAACCTTGGATGGGGATGGATAGTGTGCTCGGGGGGGGGGGGACTGTGTGTGTCAAATATTGAGAGAAATAAAACCTATGGAGAGAATGTGTGTGCATAGTAAGCATGCGAGAGAGGCTCATGGTGCGATACAGAGACATTGTGTGTGACGGTGTTTAAGCGATACAGAGAGATTGTGTGCGAGATAAAAGAGATGACTATGGGGAGTGCGTTTGTGAGGAAAAGAGACATAGCGAGAGATAAATGTGTGTGCGTGGTACATGGTGTATATGTGACGGAGAGGTACATGCATGCCAATAGGATTTCCATGAAGAGATTGTGTGTGAGAGATAGAGAGCGATGTAGGGGCCTTGGGCAGGTGGGGGCTGGGTGAGGGTGTCAAAATGTGTGCGTTGATGCATGTTACATGCGATTGTGCGAGGGACGGTCGAATCGAGAGAGAGGGTTGTTGTGTTACGGATGCTCCTCTCTCTCTCACACATGCACACACAAAAAATACAAATAGAAGACCGTTCCCTCATGTATACACAACATCTCGGCATATCTCTATGTCTCACTCATACATGATCATTTGAACATTCACACCTCTATATGACTATCACACGCACACCGTCCCCACATTGCCCTTCTGCCACAACACACTTATGGACACACACGCGCGTTCTCTCTCTGTTATGCACACACAAAATCTCTATTAATTTTTTTGTAGGGGGCACCTAAAAAGTCCAAATCCAAATAATCATGAAATGAAGCTAAATTCAAATATTTGAAAATATTGTAGTGTGAAGAACTTTTCTAGCAAAAAAAAGTAGAGTAATATTAGGGGATTGTTTTCACACACAAAAAAGGTTCGGTCGATGTTCTAGCGTGACACTGTGAAGCACCTTTCGATCGACCGCGCGGCTGCGGTGCTCGCGCTTGCATAGGATTTCGTATCGATGTTGTGCTAACTAATGTGGTATAAGCGCGGCCGCGATGTACGCGCTTGCGCAGGATTACGTGTACTAGTACGGTGTTCTTTTAAGTTTAACCAACCCTATAACCAAGCTCCCATAAGCACACTTATCAATGTGTCGCCTCCGCCGTTGCGCATGCGTACAACCACTGCATAAGTGGGATAAAAATGTTCTTGGAATGTGTTGAGAGTTGGCGTGCGGTCTTGTTATATGGTAGATAGACCGCCTGCCAAATCTTGTCACATTCTGAGTGTGATTGATGCCCCAACGGATAACTATAGTGGCACTATAGACGGACAAAATGTCGGATGTTTTTCGTATCCGAAAACCGTTGCCAGGCTACACTCCTCCCCTCTCTTCCCATCTAAACTAGCCCACGCCTCCTCTAGCCACCCCTCATGTTGGTGTCGTCAGATTGTCGCCGTACTGGGAACCAGGGTACCCAAACTTGCCTGCCTATGGCCCGCGGCGTGGCTCCAACAACGCCCTGGTACGGCCCATCTTTAGCATCGACAAGACAAGACCTTCACGAGGGGCCAAGCCTCGTGAGGCGGATGACGCCAAGACCCCCAGAGCGGGCGGCCTCCCTAGGCTAGCTCCGGAGGAGCGGAGATTCCTATACAAGCGCTCACCTCATAAGGGTGAGGTGACATAAGCCATGACAACCGAGGCCAGGCGGGCGCCAGCGGGCGCAGAGCTAAGGAGGCAAGTGCAGGCACGGAGTCTCGAGGAATCAGCCAAAGGTTTCCATTCTCATGCTACAAGACCAAGACCGCCAGGGCGGCAGGACGGATGTCATCACCGAGCCCACCGTGGCGTCACGACCATAAGCTTTGCAGGAGAAGACCACCTTTCATCCGGATATGATGTACTTCTTGTCCCCTTTCAAACTGGCCGTTGTGGGATCCCTTCCCGCCTTTGTTTTCGAGAAAGAGGACCAAAGCCACTATAAATATAGCCTAGCCACCATCGTCGGAGCGGATCGGACCCGAACCCTCACTAGCTCACTCAAACACAAGAACTGGCCTATTGAGGTTGTTCTTCCTCTATACTAGTTCATCATCAGCCCCTCGCGAGGCCAATCCACCCCAAAGTAGGAGTAGGGTCTTACACCGCAAGGTGGCCCGAACCTGGGTAAATTGTCGTGTCTCTTTCCTTTCCCGTTCATCGATCTAGCCCGCGAGAGCGCCGGGTTGGTAGACAGGAGAGGTTGAGTTCTTCGCACGCACCCCAGAGTTTGAACCTTTCTTGGGTTTTGCGGAGCCCTGAATCACACATTTGGCGCGCCAGGTAGGGTGCATCGAAAATTCACATCCTCATCTGATGTACCCCACCCTCGCTGTACGGTTCCGATGGCGGGCGTCGCTCCACTGGCCGGGCCACCGGGCATATTCGAAAGCACTGCGGGCCTCCGGGCTCTCTCCCCCGCCTTGCAGCAGGTGCAATGGCCGCCAAAGTTCAGGCCAGAGTTGCCGCCTTGATACGATGGCATGACAGATCCGGCGGGGTTCCTCCAGGCGTATACGAAGGTTGTCTCGGTAGCCAGCGGCGACGACAAGGTCATGGTGAATTGGCCCCCCATGGCCCTTACGGGGTGCCGCGTGCCTGGCTCCTTGGCTTGCCGAAGTCTTCGGTGGCCTCCTGGGAAGAGTTGCACGGCCTCTTCATCATGCGCTTTGCGGCACCGGCACCCCATGCCGTCGTGGCCATCCTTACCAGGTCGCAAGCACCGGCCTCGGACTGCCACATCAAGCAGTTCTTCCCTCGGGTGCGCACCGCCCACGCGCAGTGAGGAGCCCCTCCAGGTTGGGTGGCGCCTAAGGCCGACCTCACCTTCGACTCAAGGGACCACCCCGAGACGACGGTCGCTGCTAGTGCGCTCCCTATGCTCTACACCCCCACCATCTGCAATGTACCAGTCACCAGGACCCTCATCGACGGTGCCGCTGGCCTCAACGTCCTCTCTATAGAGGCGTTTGACCAGCTTCATGTGCCATACGGTCAGCTCCTCCCCACCAAGCCCTTCTCTGGGGTCGTTGATGGCTCCACCTGCCCTCTAGGGCTGATCCGCCTCCCCTTCACCTTTGGCACACGCAACAACTATCGCACCGAGCTCATCGACTTTGATATCGCCCACATCGGCCTCCTGCACAATGCCATTCTCGGATATCCAGCCTTGGCCTAGTTCATGGCGGCACTCATCCTAGCTACAACCTCATGAAGATGCCGGGAAGTAGCGGTGACCTCACCGTGGCGGGAGATACCAATGACACGCTCATGACCCTGAAGCTCACCTTCAGGAGCGCGGCGGCCATGTGGCCAAGCGCGGGGGGCGCTTCGGAGGGCCCGAGCACCGCGCCAACAAATAAGAAGCAGTTGTTTTCTAAAGATCGGGCCGAGACGAAGCAGGTGCCACTCGACGAAGACGGGGGTTCGGGCCTTACCTTCACCATAGGCGCCAGCCTCCCTCCAGACCAGGAAGAGGTGCTGGTCAGCTTCCTCTGCGCGAACAAGGATGTGCTCGCGTGGGAAGCGGCGGACCTGGTCGGGTTTCCGCGTGGGGTAATAGAGCACCACCTGATGGTGTGCCCCAACGTGCGCCCGGTGACACAGAAGGTGCGGCGGCAAGTCCCAGAGAAGCAGTCATTCATCGTCCAAGAGACCCGCAAGCTATAAGAAGCCGGCGTCAATCGGGAAGTGCGGCATCCAGATTGGTTGGCAAACCCGATTATCATCCCCAAGAAGGGAGGGAAGGAGTGCATGTGCGTCGATTTTACCAACCTCAACTAGGCTTGTCCACAAGATCCTTTCCCTCTCCCGCGCATTGACCAGATCGTCGACTCCACCGCCGAGTGCGATTTACTGTGCTTCCTGGACACCTTATCAGGCTATCACCAAATCAAGATGGCGGTGCAGGATGTCGAGGATACGGCTTTCCTGACCCTGTGCGGGGTGTACTCCTACACCTGCATGCTGTTTGGGCTGCGCAATGCCGGAGTGACCTTCCAGCGGCTGATGCACATCGCTCTAGGTCAGCAGCTCGGGAGGAACACCGAGGCATACATCGACGACATAGTGGTGAAATCTTGGGAGGCGAGAACCCTTGTTGAAGATCAGGAGGAGACACTTGCCAGCCTGCGCAAGGTGAACATGCGGCTCAACTCGGAAAAGTGCGTGTTTGGCATCCCGTCTGACAAGCTATTGGGCTTCCCGATATCGCACATAGGGATCGAGGCCAACCCAGACAAAACCAAAGCCATAGAAAGAATGAGCCTGCCGCAAACCCTCAAGGAGATGCAGAAGCTGGCGGGCTGCCTAACCTCACTGGGGCGCTTCATCTCCAAGCTAGGTGAGCGTGCCCTCCCTTTCTTCAAGCTGATGAAAAAGAAGGGCCCGTTCGAGTGGACTCCGGAGGCCGACGTGACATTCCAAGACCTCAAGAGGTACCTCACCAGCCTGTCGGTGATGGTAGCGTCGCGCCCCCTCAAACCCCTGGTGCTTTACCTAGCCGCCACGCCTCATTCTGCCAGTGCGGCGCTTGTGGCGGTCCGGGAGGAGCGTCTGGTTAAGGGCAGGTCGCGTTGTGCCCTGCACCCCGCCAAGATGCCGCAGCCTCAGGACAGCGCTCCTGAGGCCTCGTCCACCCCTCCACTAGGCGGGGCTCCCGAGAATGGCACCCCTGAGGCCACGGCTACCCTGCCGGGTGACAAAGCTCCTGAGATTCCCCAGCCTCGGGAGGCACAGGACCCCAGCGATGCCTCCTCCCTCGTCGAACATCCAGTGTACTTCATCAGCACGATACTGCGTGATGCATGGGCGCACTACCCCATGCCACAAAAGCTTTTGCTCGCTGTTGGGGACATGACTATTTGTGTAAGCCATCCAGGAGAGGCCGGGTTACGCAAATAGAGGTTCATCAGAAGCCCAAGACCAAGGCATGAAGATGGCGGTTCACTAAAAGGATTAAAGGCCCACAGGCGACTCTAAGGCCCGTAAAGATAAACCACCATGATGGTATAACTTGTACTGTAAGGTAGAAGTAACTAGTCGCCGAGCCGGACACTGTTTATGAGCCGGCCGGGACTCTGTAGGCTGCAGGGTGTCAACCCGTGTATATAAGGGGACAACCCGCCAGCGGCTTAGGGTGAGAAAACACCTGATCGAGAGCCAGGCATAGCGTATCTCGCTCCCTGGTCATCGAAACCTCAAGCAATTCCAACCCAACTAGACGTAGGCCTTCCTTCACCGTAAGGGGCTGAACTAGTATAAACCTCGGGTGTCCTTGTCCCGATTAACCCCTTTAAGCTTCCTAGTAGCGATGGCTCCACGACTAAGTCCTTGCAAAAGGACATCTGCCATGACAATTCCACGACACTCGCCCTCCTCGTTGCCTCCCGGAAACTGTGTCACTACTTCCAAGGCCACCACGTCAAGGTTGTCTCAACCTACCCCTTGGAGAGGGTACTCCGGAGCCCTAACACCGTGGAAGGGTCGCCGAATGGAACATTGAGCTGCAGGCGTCCCAGCTAGAGTTCAGCACCACCTGGATCATCAAGGGTGCGGCCCTCGCTGATTTTGTGGCAGAGTGGACTGATGCCCCTGACCGAGAAGTGGGCCAGGACCATTCTCTCGTGCACGGAGACGAAGCACCGGATGGTTGGGTCATGTACTACGCCGGTGCACTTGCGCATCAAGGCGCGGGGGCTGGATCCGTGCTCATCTCGCCCACACAGGACAAGCTCTACTACGACGTGCAGCTCTGCTTCTAGCATGGCGAGAAGGTCTCCAACAACGTCGTGGAATAAGAGGGCCAGTCGTCGGCCTCAAGGCTACGGCGGCTCTGGGGTGAGGAGCCTCACCATCAGGGGCGACTCCCAGCTCCTCGTCAACTTCTCCAACAAGGCGTACAAGCGAAAGGACGAGCATATGGAGGCATACCTTGAGGAGGTACGCAAAATTGAGAAACGATTCTTAGGATTGGAATTGTAGCATGTGCCGCGCGGCAAGAACAAGGAGGCGGATAACATCGCCAAGAGGGTGTTGTCGGTGTCAAAACCGGCAGATCTCGGGTAGGGGGTCCCGAACTGTGTGTCTATGGATCAAGGGTAACAGGAGGCAGGGACATGATGTTTACCCATGTTCGGGCCCTCCTGATGGAGGTAATATCCTACTTGAAAGTGCAACTATCCCTAGGTGGTTTTGGTAATTCATAACAACATATAGCTCATTGAGCTAATGCTATTCCAAGATGATTATTTCAGGAAAGCTCAATGATTGGCATGGCATGGATGTGAAAGTGGAACCCTCAAAATGCTAAGGACAAAGGATTGGCTCAAGCTCAAAAGCTCAAGACTCTTCATTTTATATTTTAGTGATCCAAGATCACGTTGAGTCTTTAGGAAAAGCCAATACTATCAAGGAGGGATGAGGTGTTGCTTAATGAGCCTCTTGCTTCATGTGCTTAGTGATATGCTCCAAAAACCCTCAACTACTTTCCCATATCCACATATGACCTAAACCCTAAGCCAAAATCGGTCCTACCGATTCTTTCTATCCAGCGCCACCGAGTTTCACTTGTCATAAGCCATTGCCAAACCCTAGCAATTCGGTTCTACCGATAGGGATCTCGGTCTCACCGAGATGGGATTGCAAACTGTCTGCTTCCCTTTCGTAACTATTCGGTCTCACCGAAAGAGCGGATCAGTCCCACCGAGATTGCAATGTAAATTCAGTGTTTCCTTTTTGTAACTTTTCGGTCTCACCGAAAGAGCAAATCGGTCCCACCGAGTTTGCCTGACCAACTCTCTGGTTAGCTAATTACCAAGTTCGGTCTCACCGAGTTTGTGTAATCGGTATCACCGAGATTACGTTATGCCCAAACCCTAACCATATCGGTCCTACCAAGTTGCATGTCAGTCCCACCAAAAATCTCTAACGGTCACTAGGTTTACCTTTTCGGTCCGACCGAGTTTGTTGATTCGGTCCCACCGAGATTGGAAAACTGTGTGTAACAGTTGGATTTTGTGTGGAGGCTATAAATACCCCTCCACCTCCTCTTCATTCGTCAAGAGAGCCATCAGAACACACACACAATTCCAACTCATATGTTCTGAGAGAGAACCACCTACTCATGTGTTGAGACCAAGATATTCCATTCCTACCATATGAATCTTGATCTCTAGCCTTCCCCAAGTTGCTTTCCACTCAAATCTTCTTTCCACCAGATCCAAATCCTATGAGAGAGAGTTGAGTGTTGGGGAGACTATCATTTGAAGCACAAGAGCAAGGAGTTCATTACCTACACACCATTTGTTACTTCTTGGAGAGTGGTGTCTCCTAGATTGGCTAGGTGTCACTTGGGAGCCTCCGACAAGATTGTGGAGTTGAACCAAGGAGTTTGTAAGGGCAAGGAGATCGCCTACTTCGTGAAGATCTACCGCTAGTGAGGCAAGTCCTTTGTGGGCGATGGCCATGGTGGGATAGACAAGGTTGCTTCTTCGTGGACCCTTTGTGGGTGGTTGCTTGTTCGTGGACCCTTCGTGGGTGGAGCCCTTCGTGGACTCGTGCAACCATTACCCTTTGTGGGTGGAGCCCTCCGTGGACTCGCGCAACCGTTACCCTTTGTGGGTTGAAGTCTCCATCAACGTGGATGTAGGATAGCACCACCTATCCGAACCACGGGAAAAACATCCGTGTCTCCAATTGCGTTTGAATTCTCCAAACCCTTCCCTTTACATTCTTGCAAGTTGCATGCTTTACTTTCCGCTGCCAATATACTCTTTGCATGCTTGCTTGAATTGTGTGATGATTGCTTGACTTGTCCTACAATAGCTAAAATTTGCCAAGAACTAAAATTGGGAAAAGGTTAAGTTTTTATTTGGTCAATTAGTCTAATCACCCCCCTCTAGACATACTTTCGATCCTACAAGTGGTATCAGAGCCTTGGTCTCCATTTGCTTTGATCTCCATAGCTTTTGGTGGTCATAGCCTTGGTTTCACAACCTAGGAGAGTATGGCGTCTAGCGAGGGAAATTATCACCGTAGAGGTCCTTACTTTGATGGTACTAATTTTGCTAGTTGGAAGCATAAAATGAAAATGCATATTCTTGGACATAACCCCGCCGTTTGGGCTATTGTGTGTGTTGGTTTGCAAGGTGACTTCTTTGATGGGAAAGAACCAAACCGTGAAGCTACCGCGGATGAGTTGAAGATGTTGCAATACAATGCTCAAGCTTGTGATATTCTCTTCAACGGATTGTTCCCCAAAGAATTCAACAAAATCAGCCGTCTTGAGAATGCAAAGGAAATTTGGGACACTTTGATTGATATGCACGAAGGTACCGACTCCGTCAAGGAATCCAAGTTGGATGTGCTTCAAAGTCAACTTGACAAGTTCAAAATGAAGGATGGTGAAGGTGTCGCTGAAATGTACTCTAGGCATGCTCTCATCACAAATGAGATTGCCGGCTTAGGAAGCGAAGAGATGACCGATAGATTCATCATCAAGAAGATTCTAAGAGCCTTGGATGGAAAATATCATACCGTGTGCACATTGATCCAAATGATGCCCAATTACAAAGATCTCAAGCCAACGGAGGTGATTGGAAGAATTGTTGCTCATGAGATGTCACTTAAGGATAAAGAGGAACTTCACAACAAATCAAGTGGTGCCTACAAAGCCTCATGTGAAGCCCCTACATCATCAAGTGAGAAACAAAACTTCAATGAAGAATTGAGCTTAATGGTGAAGAACTTCAACAAGTTCTACAAGAGTAGAAGCAAAGATAGAAGCTTCAAGTCAAGGTCCTACAATGACAAAAGATCTTCTAGTCGAGAGCGAAACTGCTACAGCTGTGGAAGACCCAGACACTATTCCAATGAGTGTACGGCTCCCTACAAGAGAAGAGAAGATTCTCCAAAAAGAAGAAGCAAAGAATCACCACCAAGAGAGAGAAGGAGTAGAGACGATCGTTATGAACGAAGATAATCACGGAGAAGCAAGGATTCGGAAAGGAAGGAAAAATCATCAAGGAGCTACACAAAACGGAGACATCAAGCTCATGTTGGTGAATGGGTATCCGGCTCCGACTCCGACAGCCACTCCGAGAGAAGTTATCACTCCGACTCCGAAGATACTCAAGATGAAGGTGTTGCCGGTCTAGCAATTGTGTCAACCAACTCCTACGACATATTTGACTCACCAAATGAAGTAATTGGAAGATGCTTCATGGCCAAAGGTCCTAAGGTAACACACCCCGAGTATGTTGATTTCAATAGTGATGAAGATGACTTGTTGGGTGATGATTTGCTTGTTGACAACTCTAGTGATGAATACTATGATGAAACGTCAATTAATCATGCTAATCAAGATAAAACGAATGACAATGATAAGGAGAAGATTGAGGCTCTAACTAAAGAACTAAACACTCTTAAGTTAGCTCATGAAACTATCTTCGAAGATCATCGAGAAGTTTTAAGAGCTCATGAGAAATTACGCTTTGAAAAGCTCAATCTTGAGAAAGAGCATGAGTTCTTAAAAGCAATCAATGATGATCTCCGCAAGAAAAGTTCTTCTTACATTGCCAAGCGTTTACTCTTATCCACTTACATGCCTCAAGTCAAGTGTAGTAACAAGAACAAGAAAGATTCTTCCTCTAGTAGTAACAATGATCATGCTAAATCCAATATTGTTGCTTCTAGTAGTTCTCTTGATTCCACTAATGATTCTCTTGGCCAAGTTACACTTGAGCAAGAAAATAGCTTATTGAAGGGAATTATAGAGAAAGGAGTGTGCAAAAGCCTTGCCGGGAGTCAGCAATTCGAGGAAATTGTGCGCAAGCAAGGAATGCACCGAAAGAATCAAGGTGTTGGTTTTGAACGAAAGTTCAATGCCACTGGAGTTGAGTGGGAAGAAGATCAATACCCCAAGACAAAGTTTGTTCCTCAACAAGAGAAGTATGATACTTCTTTTAAGGGGACACAAGCTCAAGATGATCTTTCACCACAAGACTACAAGCAAAAAGGCAAGGACAAGCTTCAAGAGGAAATTGATGCATTTGAAGAAGCTCCTAAGACCTTAGTCAAGTGGATTCCCAAGACTACTTCAAGTTCCACTTCATCAAGTACGACTACAACTCCAAGGATTCCCATCAAGATGGTGTGGATCCAAAAGAAGAAGAACTAGAGAGTTCTTGAGGGTGACTCCGCCAACATACTTCACTCTTATCATTTTGGCAAGAACAAGTTCAATCAACTTCCACATCTTGCACTAGTTCAAGGAGTCACAAACCCTCTTGTTGGTAAGACAAGGGACAAGGTAACCTAAAAGTTTTCATGGACATCATCTTGTGTGTGCATCACTCTATGTCTATGGATATCCTTGTTTGTTCCTTGTGGGACTAACCCATGTAGGTATTGAAAGTGCAATTCACTCAAATGGATAGCTCCAAGTGATCTACATCAACATTGAGCATCCACATCTTCAACATCTACATGAAGTCATCATCGACAAAACCCGAGGTTAGTTCATCCCTCTAAGGGGGGATATCACATCTAGGGGGAGCTTTACTCTAAGACTTGAGCTAAAGCAACTCTAAAGATGTGAACACAACAATGCTTTATGTACAAGTGGTAACCCCACTTGAGCTTAAACGATGAGTATGACCTATGATCAAGTGTTCTCACTTGACTCCTAAGTCAATATACTCATATATAGATGACCTTGTCATCGCAAATTGCTTGGTAGATGCTAGTATTGGTTGTGCATTCCTTGTCACATATTTCATTTGCCATCTTATTGTGTGAGCATGCTGGTTGCATATTTTACTCATTCGAGGACATCCACTTGTTGTTTTGATTGTTCGGTTTTATTTCCTTTTGCCAAGTGGATGGACAAGAATGCCTAAGAACCTCCTCTAGCTATCTATGCTTTTCTCGTCTCAAACTCTATTCATGCTACATCACAAAATTTAATCAAGTCAGATTCGAACCACTCTGTGTGAGGAGCACTCGGAGTCCCCGATTCGTCATAGACTTAAACTTCCAAAACCTCTTTATGATTCTCGGTCTGACCGATACTCCACTCTCGGTCCTACCGAGATCATTAAGTTGATCTAGGTTTTCGATCTCGGTGCAACCGATTTGAACCTTTCGGTCACACTAAGTTTCAGTAACTGCTTGCAGTTATGAATCTCGGTGCCACCGAGTTGTTCCACTCGGTCACACCCACAGGGTCGGGCTATATATAGTCACGGGCAAAAATTTGGAAATTTCTCCGAACCCCTTCGCCCGCGCGATAGCCTGCTTTGCCAACATGGTCTCCGGATCGTCTCCTCGCCGCCAGCCGCCTCCAGTCGCTGGTCTCCGTCGCCGTCAATGGGAATTCTACCCCGCCGTTGCCGCCGTAGCGAGTATCCGCCGAACTAGGGTATGGACTCGATCTTTGTGCTATTCCCCAATCCGATTCTTAGCACATTGTGATCATCATGATTCTTGCCATGATTGAAACACTCCTATCCAGTCAATGCGCTCGTAGATTAGGTTTGATTCAAAAATTTTAGGGTTAGGTTTCCGCCGAAACCATCTCGGACCCACCGAGTTGAAAAACTTGGTCCCACCGATTTGGCTTATGCCATTGCACAAGTGAGACTCGGTCTGACCGAGAATTACTTATCGGTGTGACCGATTTTGGAACTTTGTGAAACCCTAGCAGTCTCGGTGCCACCGAACTGTGACTCAGTCCAACCGAGTTCACTAGTTTAGGTGCCAAAACTGCTTCGGTATCACCGAGTTTAAAAATCGGTAGATCCGAGATGATTTCAGTGGGAAAATAAAACTAAGTTTTTGGATCATTCTTTTGCCAAAATCTCTGCATTTTGTGATGCTCATCCACTCTACCTCATCTATAAACTATTCACAGGGTCAGCAGTCAGAGTTTGCAACATGTCAGATCAGAGTGACAGCCAGAATGTGTCAGAACAGCAAGTGCACATGAGTGAGGGCACTAGTCCCTCAAGTTCTTCAGATGATGGCAGCAGAATTACTCCTAGCAATTTGCCCAAAGCTGCCACCAGACAGAGGAAGAAGAGAACTTCAGATTCCGAGGATGAAGATTATGTGGTAGAAGAGGAAGCCACATCAAAGAGAGTTGAGCCAGCTCAAGTCATAAAGCCAGGGATGAAAGTCAAAAGGCCAGCAGGCAGGCAGCCTATGTCAAAGGCCAGAGCTTCAACTGAGAAGCCCACACCCAAAGAGCTAGTTGCTGCTGAAGGCAAGAAGAGGAAGGAAAGGGTCAAGAAGACCGTAGCCAGAGTGCTTGGAAAGGCTTCCATCATGGAAGAAGAAGAGGAAGAAGAGGTTGCTGCACCAGCACCTAAGGCACCTAAGCTTATGGGTGATGCTATCAGGACAGGGGCTACTGCATCTAAGCCCAAAGAAGCACCCAAAGCTGCCTCCAAGCCCAAGTCTGCGCCAAAGAGGAATACAAGAAGCATCCCGGCTGCTGAGAAGAACAAGGCCCCAGTGCCAGAAGCTGCAGAAGAAGATGATGAAGAGCAAGTTCTCAGAAAGCTCAAGCCCAAGATCCCAGACCACAATGATGCTCATCCTGTGGCTGAGGACATGAAGCTCAGAAGAGACTCAGGGCTGAGGAATTGGAGAGAAGAAGATCCGTATGCTTCAAGGAGAAGAACTGCTGTGGATTACATATTTCACACCAAGGAACAGCAGGACTTCTATGAGACAGTTTTGCTTGACAAGAAGCCAATAGTCTGTGACATGAGATGGGTCGACTGGGAGTACATCAAGGACAACGAAGAGTACTATCCTGGAGTGTATGGCAGCTTCAATGCTTGTGGAGTTGCAGACTTTGTTGGGCAGAAGCTCACAAAGTGGAACGAGGAGCTCATTATGCAATTCTACTCCACAGCACATTTCCACCCAGATGGAAAGATCACATGGATGTCTGAAGGTACGAGGTACCAATCTACTATTGCTGAGTGGGCACAGCTCATCAATGCCCCAGAGGAGCATGAGGATGACTTGGATATCTATGCCAAGAAGAAGATGGACCACAACTCTATGTCCAATATGTACAAGGAAATTCCAAACGAGGCACTTGATACTTTCAAGTTTGGGTCTGTGCATTATCTTCTGTCAGGGCTACCAACTATCAATTGGATATTGAGACACACTTTATTGCCCAAGTCAGGTGATCACAAGATGATCAGAGGCCACGCGATCAACTTGCTACATGTATTTGATGTACCTCAGAAGTTCAAGGTGATGAGCCTCATGGTAGAGACAATCAAGAGGACTGCAGCAGATCAGAAGAGGAGCTGTGGTTATGCCCCTCAAATTCAGGAGCTCATTAACTCCAAGATGGGCACAGGCATATACTTATTGGACAAGGAACACCTGCCCATCCGTCCAGATTTTGAGGACAATCAAGTTGTTATGACTGAAAATGAACCATCGTCTGCACAAGCACAAGCAAAGAAGGAGAAGGCAAGGAAGGAGAAAGCTGCCAAGATGCCTACTCAAGAGGAGGCATCTGAGTATTTCTTGAAAACCAAACAAGAGCAGCTTGGTTACCTGATTGCATCCACCCTGCGGATTGAGAAAGGACTAGCCACCCTAACTCAGAACCAGGCAAGCCTAGAGAGAATCATGGAACAAAAGTTCTATGACTTGGATGTCAAGGTGACAGAGATTCAGACTGCAGTAGAGCAGCTCCAAGATGACATGCAGGAGAGGAGAGGAAGGACTACAACTGATGCCTTTGCCAGAGTGCCACGAGGTCTGAGGTCGTCTGCAGTGCCATTTGCTGACCCCAGAGCCACCACTTCTGCACCAGCTACAGCCTCAGTTCCACCAGCTCCAACGTCTACTTCAGCTCCAACTCCAGCGTCTACTTCAGTGTCTACGGAAGCCTTCATCCTTGGAGTAATCCGGACTCCACCGCCACCTGAAGATCAAGCCTGAGCGTTGATCTAGCACTATGCATTTTCTAGGAACTTTTTGGTAACTTGTTGCCGAAGGGGGAGAAAAATGTATAGATCATAGGCTTCGAGAGAGAGAGAGTGTTGCTTTTTTCTCTCTTGCTTTATTTGGTGGTTTTTCGAACTTTGTTTGCTTTTGAGTGCTTGAGATACTATGTCATTGCTCGTGAGACATTGATGATCATGTGTTTGATCATAAGCTACACTTAATGTTTGCTTAATGCTATTATCTTATCTATCTTATGTGATCATTCACTATTCTTGGTGATGAGTGCATGTATTTCATTCTTATCATTTTAAGCGCTCCACCAAGATGTATGTGAGATGGAAGAGTAACCCATGACTCTAACTCCTTGTGCATTGGCAGTCCAAAGCAAATTTTAAATATGCACAAATTTAAAGGGAGCTCTTACTTATCACATACTTCTCAAAGCAACGATATATTTCATGCTTATTATCATTTGTCGAAGCTTTGATCTATATGTTGTCATCAATTACCAAAAAGGGGGAGATTGAAAGTGCAACTATCCCTAGGTGGTTTTGGTAATTCCTAACAACATATAGCTCATTGAGCTAATGCTATTCCAAGATGATTATTTCAGGAAAGCTCAATGATTGGCATGGCATGGATGTGAAAGTGGAACCCTCAAAATGCTAAGGACAAAGGATTGGCTCGAGCTCAAAAGCTCAAGACTCTTCATTTTATATTTTAGTGATCCAAGATCACATTGAGTCTTTAGGAAAAGCCAATACTATCAAGGAGGGATGAGGTGTTGCTTAATGAGCCTCTTGCTTCATGTGCTTAGTGATATGCTCCAAAAACCCTCAACTACTTTCCCATATCCACATATGACCTAAACCCTAAGCCAAACTCGGTCCTACCGATTCTTTCTATCCGGCGCCACCGAGTTTCACTTGTCATAAGCCATTGCCAAACCCTAGCAATTCGGTTCTACCGATAGGGATCTCAGTCTCACCGAGATGGGATTGCAAACTCTCTGTTTCCCTTTCGTAACTTTTCGGTCTCACCGAAAGAGCGGATCAGTCCCACCGAGATTGCAATGTAAATTCAGTGTTTCCTTTTTGTAACTTTTCGGTCTCACCGAAAGAGCAAATCGGTCCCACCGAGTTTGCCTGAACAACTCTCTGGTTAGCTAATTACCAAATTCGGTCTCACCGAGTTTGTGTAATCGGTCTCACCGAGATTACATTATGCCCAAACCCTAACCATATCGGTCCTACCAAGTTGCATGTCAGTCCCACCGAAAATCTCTAACGGTCACTAGGTTTACCTTTTCGGTCCGACCGAGTTTGTTGATTCGGTCCCACCGAGATTGGAAAACTGTGTGTAACGGTTGGATTTTGTGTGGAGGCTATAAATACCCCTCCACCTCCTCTTCATTCGTCAAGAGAGCCATCAGAACACATACACAATTCCAACTCATATGTTTTGAGAGAGAACCACCTACTCATGTGTTGAGACCAAGATATTCCATTCCTACCATATGAATCTTGATCTCTAGCCTTCCCCAAGTTGCTTTCCACTCAAATCTTCTTTCCACCAGATCCAAATCCTATGAGAGAGAGTTGAGTGTTGGGGAGACTATCAATTTGAAGCACAAGAGCAAGGAGTTCATTACCTACACACCATTTGTTACTTCTTGGAGAGTGGTGTCTCCTAGATTGGCTAGGTGTCACTTGGGAGCCTCCGACAAGATTGTGGAGTTGAACCAAGGAGTTTGTAAGGGCAAGGAGATCGCCTACTTCGTGAAGATCTACCGCTAGTGAGGCAAGTCCTTGTGGGCGATGGCCATGGTGGGATAGACAAGGTTGCTTCTTCGTGGACCCTTTGTGGGTGGTTGCTTGTTCGTGGACCCTTCGTGGGTGGAGCCCTTCGTGGACTCGTGCAACCATTACCCTTTGTGGGTGGAGCCCTCCGTGGACTCGCGCAACCGTTACCCTTTGTGGGTTGAAGTCTCCATCAACGTGGATGTAGGATAGCACCACCTATCCGAACCACGGGAAAAACATCCGTGTCTCCAATTGCGTTTGAATTCTCCAAACCCTTCCCTTTACATTCTTGCAAGTTGCATGCTTTACTTTCCGCTGCCAATATACTCTTTGCATGCTTGCTTGAATTGTGTGATGATTGCTTGACTTGTCCTACAATAGCTAAAATCTGCCAAGAACTAAAATTGGGAAAAGGTTAAGTTTTTATTTGGTCAATTAGTCTAATCACCCCCCCCCCTCTAGACATACTTTCGATCCTACACTACTTCCTGCTTGATTGACTTTGATGACTATAGGGGTTACAAGAGTTGATCTACCTCGAGATCATAATGGCTAAACCCTAGACGTCTAGCCTGTATGATTATGATCGCCGCCACAGACTAAACCCTCTAGTTTATATAGACACCGGAGGGGGCTAGGGTTGTACAGAGTCGGTTTACAGAGAAAGGAATCTTCATATCCGAACGCCAAGCTTGCCATACACGCAAAAGAGAGTCCCATCCGGACACGGGAAAAAGCCTTCTATCTTGTATCTTCGCGGCCCATTACTCCAGCCCATGTCGCATAGCCCGGACGCTCGAGGACCCCCTAATCCAAGACTCCCTTAGTAGCCCCTGAACCAGGCTTCAATGACAATGTGTCCGGCCCGCAGATTGTCTTCGGCATTGCAAGGCGGGTTCCTCCTCCGAATACTTTAAACTAGTTGATCAACAAAAACTATGTCCGGATCTGTTTAACAGTCACAACCTCGCTGCCACAAAGGCTATAATACTTAATCAAAAACACGATGTGCCTTCACTGATAGTTTTTGTTGGCGAGACGTTATGTCTAGCCTCTGTATTATTTTGAATCGCTTTTCAATCTCTCGTTTTGTGTTTCAAGACACAGCATCCGGTGACATGTCTTGTCAAAACAGAGATCGCGTCCTCTTATCACGGGATTCTCATCCATACGGGCTTGGGTAATCCAACCGTGCCGTCCGCACGACCCCTTGGGAATAGGCGAGTTTTAAGGCTCGTGGGGGGACACTCTATATTCACTGCCTTTATAAGGAGATACTGGGGGAGTCCTGGATTAGGGGGTATCCGGACATCCGGATTATATCCTTTGGCCGGACTGTTGGACCATGAAGATACAAGATTGAAGACTTCGTCCCGTGTCCGGATGGGACTCTACTTGGCGTGGAAGGCAAGCTAGGCAATACGGATATGTATATCTCCTCCTTTGTAACCGACCTTGTGTAACCCTAGCCCCCTCCGGTGTCTATATAAACCGGAGGGTTTTAGTCCGTAGGACAACATACAATCATACCATAGGCTAGCTTCTAGGGTTTAGCCTCTCCGATCTTGTGGTAGATCAACTCTTGTACTACCCATATTATCAAGAATAATCAAGCAGGACGTAGGGTTTTACCTCCATCAAGAGGGCCCGAACCTGGGTAAAACATCGTGTCCCCTGCCTCCTGTTACCATCCGCCTTAGACGCACAGTTCGGGACCCCCTACCCGAGATCCGCCGGTTTTGACACCGACATTGGTGCTTTCATTGTGAGTTCCTCTGTGTCGTCGCCATAAGGAAGGATGCCTTGTCTTGTTGTTAAAAACAACATTACTGTCGGAGGAGCCCTGGCTATCGGCCAAACTCTCCGGCTTGGCAGTTTCATCATGACCGCCAGTTCGGCCGCTGCACGAACGATGACTTCTTGGGTCATCAAAAACAGCCTCCACGTCGGCTCGGAATTTGCCGAGCAGATGGATCCAATGGAGCTCTCTTCCCTAAAAGAGCTCTTGGATCGCATAGCTGCCTTGGGAGTCGCTATGGACTATGATCGGATTGGGCTTAAACCCGATCAACGGGAGATTAACTCTCCACCGGTCACCCATCATGTTGCGGTGGTGGAGGAACAATGCGGCGATTCTTCCTCTATCTTGAGGACTAACTTTGTCCGGATTCCTGAGCTCTCCGAGCCGGATACCCGTTTTCGGGAGGACATCACCCAAGCCTTGAACCTAGAGTCAGGCAGCGGGCCAGACTCATCGAGCAACATCCTAGAATCCGAACTTCCAAGATCGGAAACTCCTCGGCCCCTGGGTCTCAGATCGGGTAGGGGTTCGGACTCAAAAACACCCACCCACCCAGACATAAACGATCGTTCCCACATTAGGCAAGAGCCCCATGAAATAGTACATCATTATTGGGCCAGATTCCTCCTTGTGATGAACAAGGTTAAGGACTGCCGCGAGGAAGACGCGGTCTCACTTTTCTGCAATAAATGCACGGACAAGGGAATCCTTAACGCCATAAGTCGCCGTGACATATCACGCTTTGCCGACTTGGCGTCCATAGTACGAAAGTACTGTGCGATGGAAAGTGCCTGGAAAACCGAAACGAAATTTTGGGACAATCCGGCTCCGAATATACACCTAGTCCGAAGTAAAAGGGTGCACTATCATAAGACACCGGAGTTAATTACAAAGAAGCAAAAAACCTCTACATGGCGTGGAACCGTATTGGAGGGATGGCTCAACGGACCCTGCAAAATTCATAGTACAGCGGATACCATACCAACACACAGCCTTAGAGCATGTTGGATACTCTGGCAGGTGGCCAAAAGCAGCGAGGATCTTCTCATCCCAGATGCCACAGAGCACCATCCCAGGGATAACAATACGGTATTAACAGTCTTTGAGACCTTCGCATAAAATAATAGGCGCAAGCGAACACTCCGCAGCATTGCCGAAATCTGCCACGTAGCAGCAATAAATCCATGGAGCGACATGGCTATTACCTTCAATGCCAGTGACGAACCTAAATTCCGGACAGCTCGAGCACCAGCCGCACTGGTCCTCAGTCCAATTGTTGACGGCTTTCGACTCACCAAAGTACTCATGGACGGCGGCAGTGGATTAAACCTCATCTACGAGGAAACTCTTCAAAAATTGGAAATAGACTAGAACCGCATTGAGCAAAGCAGCACAACCTTCAGAGGAATCATCCCTAGTCGGAAAGCATGCTATGCTGGGAAAATCACACTAGATGTGGTATTCGGCACGCCGGAGAACTATAGGTCCGAAGAAATTACATTCCAAGTGGCCCCGTTCAGTAGTGGATACCACGCCCTATTGGGACGGGAGGCGTTCACGATCTTCCAAGCCATACCCCATTATGGGTACATGAAGCTCAAAATGCCCGAGCCCAACGGAATCATCACTCTCGTTAGTGATCCGGACACAGCACTCCGCGCCGAAAACAAAACAGCCGCATTGGCCCTCAAGGCATTATCCGAAGCCCTTTCGGCCGAGGAATTAACTGCGCTACGCTCCAGAGTGGACAGGGACGACGTGATACTTGACAAGAGATCCAAGTCCACTTCTTTTAAACCAGCGGATGAAATAGTAAAATTCCAAGTCCACCCAATGGACACTACAAAAACAGCCTCCATCGGGGCACAGTTAAACCCCGCCGTGGACGCCGCACTACGAGAGTTCCTGCGCGAGAATTGGGACATATTCGCCTGGCACCCCTCAGACATGCCAGGAATCTCACGCAGGCTGGCCGAGCACAGCCTCAATATCCTAAAGGGATTCAAGTCGGTCAAGCAGGCTCTTCGGCGTTTCTCTGAACCTAAGAGACATGCTATGGGAGAGGAACTAGCCAAGTTATTGGAGGCCGAATTCATTAGAGAAATAAAACATTCGGACTGGCTAGCAAACCTGGTGATGGTACCAAAGAAGGACAAATCCTGGCGCCCATGTGTCGATTTCAAGGACCTCAACAAGGCTTGCCCAAAGGATCCCTTCCCCCTCCCCCGAATTCATCAAATTATCGATGCTACCGCAGGACATGAGTCATTGTGTTTCCTCGACGCATACTCCGGCTACCACCAAATCAAGATGGCGGAGTCCGACCAAGACACAACGACATTTATCACACCATACGGCCCCTTCTGTTTCAACACAATGCCTTTTGGGCTCAAAAACGCCGGCGCAACATATCAGCGCATGATTCAGACATGTTTGGAGAAATAGATCAGCAAAACAGTAGAGGCATATGTAGATGATGTCGTCGTTAAAACCAAACACATCGACTCTCTAATAGACGACTTGAGGCTCACATTCGACAACCTCCGAACATACGACATCAAGCTCAATCTGGAAAAATGTGTTCTCGGCGTACCAGCCGGAAAGCTCCTGGGCTTCATTGTCTCTAGCAGAGGAATTGAAGCTAATCCGGCCAAAATCCGAGCTCTGTCACAGTTGGCTATATCAACGGACAATCAAACAAACAAAGAAACTAACTGGATGTGTGGCGGCTCTAAGCCGCTTTATCTCCCGCTTAGGAGAAAAGGCATTACCCCTTTATCGCCTCCTTCGGCGCACCGAACACTTCGAGTGGACGGACGCTGCCACAGCCGGATTGGAAGAAATAAAAGCCATACTGGCAACCAACCCAATCCTGGCCGCGCCAAACATCGGCGAACCAATGATGTCATACATTGCGGCAACTCATCAAGTTGTAAGCGCAGTGCTCGTGGTCGAACGAGAAGCGGACAGACATAAATTCCCTCTTCAAAAGCCGGTATATTATGTATCCACTGTCCTCACTCCATGCAAATCGCGGTACCCACATTATCAAAAGATAGCCTATGCGGTATTCATGGCATCCCGGAAGCTGCGACACTACTTTCAAGAGTGTTTGATTACAGTAGCCTCGGAAGTGCCACTTAATGATATCATAAACAACTGAGACGCCACGGGCCGGATTGCCAAATGGGCCATTGAGCTCCTCCCATTCGACATAACATACACAGCTCGGCGAGCCATTAAATCGCAAGTATTGGCCGACTTTGTCGCCGAATGGACGGAAGTCGAACTCCCTAAAGAGTACGGCGCATACTCCAATTGGATCATGCACTTCGACGGCTCCAAAATGTTGGCTGGTCTGGGGGCTGGCGTCGTCCTGATGTCCCCAACCGGAGATACAGTGCAATACGTACTGCAGATACTGTATACCGACTCCAACAACGCAGCCAAATACGAAGCCCTGTTACATGGTCTCCGGATGGCAGTTTCCATGGGCATCCAACGCCTGGAGGTGCGTGGGGATTCGAACCTCGCAATATACCCCAAATAAATGGAGACTTCGATGCCAAGGATCTGAAGATGGCGGCCTATCGAAACGCCGTCCTAAAGATGTTAGCTCGGTTCGAGGGACTCGAATTTCACCATGTGGCTCGGGAAAACAATCAGGCTGCAGATATCCTCGCCCACATCGGTGCAAAACGCGATGCGGTCCCCCCAACATCTTTTTGGAGAGGTTATTTAAGCCATCCGTGGTATGGGAAGGGGACACCGGTAACAATAGTCCGGACCCAGCCAAGATGCCCGATACCGAACACTCTGACATAATCGGAGGCTCTGCCACCGAAATAACACCTTCAGCCCACGTCATAATGGCCATCATTGCCCCGTGGACAGAACCATTCTTGGCCTACCTAACTAGGCAGGAACTTCCCACGGACCAAAATGAGGCACGCTGCATAGTGCGGTGATCTAAAGCCTACAGGGTCCACTAGGGAGAGCTGTATAAAAAAAGCACTACCGGAGTCCTTCAAAGGTGCATCTCCGAAGAGGAAGGGCGGGCGCTTTTGGCAGAAATTCACGCCGGACTTGGCGGCCACCACGCCGCAGCCCGGGCCCTTGTAAGCAAGGCCTTTCGTACAGGGTTTTATTGGCCGACGGCCCGGGCAGACGCACAGGACTTGGTCCAACCCTGCGCCGGTTGCCAGCTTTTTGCAAACCAAAGCCACATGCCACCCACCGCCCTCCAAACAATCCCCATTACCTGGCCCTCCGCGGTCTGCGGGCTTGACATGGTTGGACCCCTTAAAGGGGAAACCCATAAGAAAAAATACTTACTGGTCATGGTGGATAAATTCACCAAATGGATAGAAGCCAAACCTGTTAAAACAGCTGAATCCGGACCGGTGATAGACTTCATATCCGGGGTCGTACACCGTTATGGCGTCCCCCACAGCATCATCATTGACAACGGCATGAACTTCACGGCCGATGAGGTAAAACTCTGGTGCAGCAACATGGGCATCAAGCTCGATTATGCTTCCGTCTATCACCCACAAACCAACGGCCAAGTTGAGCGAGCAAACGGTCTTATCATGAGCGGCATTAAACCCAGATTAGTGCGGTCCTTAAAGGAGTCTAACATGCTCTAGGTAGAGGAGCTCGACTCCGTACTCTGGGAGCTGCGGACCACGCCGAATCGCACTACCGGATATACACCCTTCTTTATGGTGTACGGCGCAGAGGCAGTTCTGCCCTGCGACATAATTCATGACTCACCTCGAGTGCGCATGTACGAAGAAAGAGAAGCCGAGCTCGATCGGCAGGACAGTCTGGACACCCTGGAGGAGGAGCGCGACATGGCAAAAGCCCGTTCCGCATTTTATCAGCAACAGGCTCGCGGATACCAAAGCAGAGAAGTACGGGCCAAAACTTATAACGTTGGCGAGTTAGTTCTACGCCTGCCGGAGAAGAAAAAGTCCAAGCTCGAGCCCAAATGGGAAGGTCCCTTCATTATTGACCAAGTTCTGACTGGTGGAGCGTACAGTCTGCGGGATGCATCGAATAATCGACTTGAGCCGAACCCATGGAACGCAGATAGGCTCCGAAGATTCTACGCCTAGCGCCGGACTCTATGTTTGTCTCCTTCCTCTGTTCATTTTTTGCATATACATTATCTGTCTTTTTTCTCTTTCTTTCTTTTATTCTTTCTCTAGGCCTTCAAGGGCCAACTTGTGTCTCGCTCGCACATTATAGATGCGCTAACCGCGCTCATTATACCTGGGGGCTTCTTACACAGAAGCTTAATTATCTATCTGGGCTTCACGCCCCGCACATGTGTTATTCTTCCACATGTACCTTTTCTTCGCCACTATATGCATCGATATGAATTAAGTTTTGGCCAAGTTGGCTTGCCTGGCTCTTGTATTTATGCCCTACGTTCTCGTTAATTCGGCTAGGGCATAAGGGGAGCACCTCTGCGATTGTTACTGCCGGGTCAGCCGGATGTGTACCTCAGACTGGGTGAGGCCGAAAGCTAGCGTTCTTAAGGGAATATTCGGTCGGCGAACAAAAGATGATTTTTATTTATTTATTTTCCATATGTGCCCCCAGATGTTTTTGCCTGTGTTTCCTCTCGTAGTACGGACATGCACTTTAAGGCATGCATACCCAGGGAAAGGAACCCTTAACAGAACTATTCTCCCTGGAAGATGTTTCTTACTACGCATGTAATATAACATAACTAGTTGGGCACTTGTCTGTTCAAGCACTAATGACCCCTATGCCTGGTTTCCACACATACCCCGGTTCTTATATAACTGGGTGGGTATTTGGACACACTCCGGACTATCGGGTCCCGAGGTTGAATCAAAAAGGTCCGCCATGACAAATGATCTACAATCCGGCTAGAAGGCATTATACATGTCACTTTAATTACATAGTCATGTAGACTGACTAAATTCCTCTCCTATACCATCCAACAGGCGGTCTAGCCTACAATCCTGTTGGGAATACTTTGCGGCTAATTCTACTTGCCCATACATTAAGCTAACGGGGATCTCTTTCCCATCGGGCCCCACAGGTCCGACCTGGGCCATGTGGTTCGGGTCGGTCTTGGTATACCGCGTCTTCACCATGGCCCAGGCTTCCCTGGCACCTTGACGGCAGGCCGATATCTTCCATAATCGGAAGCGCCGCCGTGCTCCCTTGAGCTTCTCCGCAAGCTCTCCAATGCCTTATGGCAGGGAGACGGCTGGCCACAAGGCCTGGGCAACACCTTGCATCACCTGTCGAACTTGTTCATGCAGTTGTGAGAGCTCGGATAGAAGATCACCCGCAGACCCGGGCATCTCCTCCGCGGGACGACCCGTCGGCATACCTGCAGACATAACTCTGTTAGTCGGCTTCTCCGCCGACCCATTTTTTAAGGGTTCGTTCAAGCACTTACTGAAAATGCCGCGTCGAAGCCGCTTATTCTCCTTCTCGGAGTCCGTAAGCTGGGCTCGAATATCTTTCAGTTCCATGCTCAGCTTGGTATTGGCGTCTTGGACATTGTTTTTCTCCCGCCTGACCTCAGTAAGCACGCGTTCTCCCGCCTTTAGCTGTCGTACAGCATGCTGCTCCTCCGGATTCTCTCGGGATCCATCCCCTCGGTAGCCGCCGCATCTTCCTCGTATTTCTCAGCCACCCAACCAGATCCACTTCGCCTCCCTCGGATCCACTCCACCAACTATCGCAGCCTTCTCCCACTCGATCTGGACCGCCAGATCTCTGATCCAACGACCCAGGAGGCTCCCATCGCCCCAGCCTTGCCTCCCGCACCCTCCCGCAGAGGCACTCACCTCGACCCCAAGCGGATCGAGCCAGCCATCCCTGCCGGCGATGGGAAGCAGCACCAGCAGGACCCCGCGGCCTCCTCTGACCTCTCCTCGAGCCAACAGGTCCAAGTACCCGTCCCTCTCTCTTCTTCCTCTACCATTTCTTCTCTCTCTCACGCGTCTCCCCTTCTCTCTGTACCGCTGCAGCAGGGAGCACGTCAGGCGCCATGGCTGCCGAAGAAACTCCTCCGCCTCGCTGATTCCACGCCTTCGGGTCGCCATCCCTGCCGGAGCTGCAGGACGCCAAGTCCAACACCGTGCTTCTCCTCTAGCCCGAGCTCCTCCCATGGCGCCCTCGTTCCTGAGCACGTCGACCCCGCCGCCTTGATTTCCTGTGTTGAAGCACCACCTCGCGCGCTTCCGTCCTTGAGAAGAAGCTCGACCTGCTGCCGGCGACATCGCCCTCCGACGACCCCCATCGCCCAGGGCCCCGGCGACCTCTCCGCCCTGGCCTCCGCCGCCGCACCGGCGAGCGCGACGCGGGAGCACCGCCTGCAACGCTGCTGCTGTCTCGAACCTCTCATGTCGCTCCTTCGTGGACCCCGCGCCAAGTACGTGCCTCGCCGGAGTGGTCCTCGCCGCCGCCCTTCTCCCTCCGCCTTGCCTGCCTCGCCGGAGTGGCCCCGTCGTGCGCTGCTCTGCTTCGGCCAAGCCTCCCCATTGACCCGTTCAAGCGCCAACGTGGGCAGCCACCTGGGCCTCAAGCCTCCCCGTGACCCATATCTGTTAGCCCAGCTGCGGGCCTGCCTCCTCCTCTCCACAGTTCTGGGCCAAGGCCCATGGCGAGCGCCCAGCCACCCCTGTTTCGGTCCAGTTCCTTTTTTTAGATCTGCGTTTTAGTATTCTTCCAGAGACAACAATTTTTGCAGAAAACCCCCTAGACTTCATGCATCTAATTACTAATTAACCGTGCATCGGTTTAAAACAATTTATATATGAAATATGCTTAGTTTTTCATCTAGTTTCATAATATGTCTTTTTCATCCATGTTTAAAATGCTTAAAATGTTGTTTGCTTAAATTTGCTTAAATAACTTGTTAAAATGATTTAATTCATAACTAAATAACCGTAGCTCCGAATTAAATAATCTTTATATGTAAATGGGGTAGAATTTTGCCTAGTTTATCATGGTGACATTGCTTTGCATGTTTAACAACTCTAAAATATGGTTTAGGGCAGAACAGTACCAAACCTAATATATGCATATGGGGATTTGCCGGAATTGTTGTTCGTTGCTTCCGGCCTCATTTAAACTTGACTAGATAGGTAGTTTTACTTTGCATCACCCTCTTGCCATGTTTAACAACATTTAATATTGTTGGGTACATAAACGAGATTGAACTAAATAACTTGAATGTGGTGTTTCGTCAATATGCAACGGAGTTGCATATTGAGCTCCACTTAATTTGTAGGGTTGTTTGTGCACTTTAAACCGGGCATGCATCATACTTGTTTGTGCACCGTGCCATGCTTATGTGGTGGTTGTTTACTATATTGTTTGCTCCTTTCCGGTGGTGCTTCTTCGGGTTGGTTCCGATAACGTCGTGTTGTGAGGAGTCATTCGACTACGCCTGTTTGTCTTCTTCATTGACTCGTTCTTCTTCCTTGCGGGATTTCAGGCAAGATGACCATACCCTCGAAATCACTTCTATCTTTGCTTTCTATATGCTCGCTCTTTTGCTATGCCTATGCCGCGATACCTACCACTTGCTTATCATGCCTCATATATTGTTGAGCCAAGCCTCTAAACCCACCTTGTCCTAGCAAACCGTTGTTTGGTTATGTTACCGCTTTGCTCAGCCCCTCTTATAGCGTTGTTAGTTGCAGGTGAAGATTGGAGCTTGTTCCATGTTGGAACATGGATATTTTGTTGGGATATCAAAATATCTCTTATTTAATTAATGCATCTATACACTTGGTAAAGGGTGGAAGGCTCGGCCTTATGCCTGGTGTTTTGTTCCACTCTTGCCGCCCTAGTTTCCGTCATATCGGTGTTATGTTCCCGGATTTTGCATTCCTTACGCGGTTGGGTTATAATGGGAACCCCTTGACAATTCGCCTTGAATAAAACTCCTCCAGCAATTCCCAACATTGGTTTTACCATTCGCCACCTAGCCTTTTCTTTCCCTTGGGTTCTGCAGACTCAAGGGTCATCTTTATTTAAAACCCCGGGCCAGTGCTCCTCTGAGTGTTGGTCCAACCTGTCAGCTGCCGGTGGCCACCAGGGGCAACTCTGGGCTGGCCTACCGGAACCTTGGATAATCCGGTGTGCCCTGATAACGAGATATGTGCAGCTCCTATCGGGATTTGTCGGCACATTCGGGTGGCTTTGCTGGTCTTGTTTTACCATTGTCGAAATGTCTTGTAACCGGGATTCCAAGTCTGATCGGGTCTTCCCGCTAGAAGGAATATCCTTCGTTGACCGTGAGAGCTTGTGATAGGCTAAGTTTGGACTCCCCTGCAGGGATTTGATCTTTCGAAATCCGTGCCCGCGGTTATGGGCAGATGGGAATTTGTTAACGTCCGGTTGTAGAAAACCTGAAGTTGACCTTAATTAAAATGCATCAACCGCGTGTGTTACCATGATGGTCTCTTTCTGGCGGAGTCCGGAAAGTGAACACGGTGTTGGAGTTATGCTTGACGTAGGTTGTTCTAGGATCACTTCTTGGTCATAGTTTCTCGATCGTGCTTTGCCTTCTCTTCTCGCTCTCATTTGCGTATGTTAGCCACCATATATGCTAGTCGCTTGCTGCAGCTCCACCTCATAACTTTTACCTTACCTATAAGCCTAAATAGTCTTGATCGTGAGGGTGTGAGATTGCTGAGTCCCTGTGACTCACAGATACTTCCAAAACCAGCTTGCAGGTGCCGATGACATCGTGCAGGTGACGCAACCGAGCTCAAGTAGGAGCTCGATGAAGATCTTGTCCTTTGTGTTGTTTCATTTCTATCGATCAGTAGTGGAGCCCAGTTGGGGTCGATCGGGGATCTGTGTAGCATTTGGGGTAGTCTTCTTTTATTTTGGTTCCATAGTCGGACCTTGATTGTATCTGGATGATGTAATGCTTTATTCATGTAATTGTGTGAAGTGGCGATTGTAAGCCAACTATGTATCTTTTCCCTTATTGTATTACATGGGTTGTTTGCGAAGATTACCTCACTTGCGACATTGCTTTCAATGCGGTTATGCCTCTAAGTCGTGCTTCGACACGTGGGAGATATAGCCGCATCGAGGGCGTTACAAGTTGGTAATCAGAGCCTTCCCCGACCTTAGGAGCCCCCTGCTGGATCGAATCGTTGGTGTCGTTGAGTCTAGAAAAATGTTTTGAGTCATTTAGGATTTATATATTGGAGAGTTAGGAATTCTTTTACTCCCCAGTCCCTTCATCGCTCTGGTAAGGCATCCTGACGTAGAGTTTTGACTCTTCTCTTCTCAAATTTCACAAAAAAAATTAGGATCACGCGGGTATCTTGGAATCGTTCCGATGGTTTTGTGACGAGAACATTGTTCTTGGTGCCTCCTGTCATTTAGTGGTTGTGGCAATGTCCCGGGGAGTTGAGCTCCAAGGTGTTGTCGTCACAATTTTATCGTTGCAGTTCTGGAATACCTGAGATTAGTTTAGCCGACATCGAAAATCTCTTTTATGCAGTTATTGGTGAGATAACCTCGACGCCACCCAGTACTGGGGCGGGAGTTTGGGAGTATTGCCATAACTCGTATAACGGATGCTTTTTCGAAGGTTGAGGTAAACAATTTCCGGAGGTTTCTTGGTTATGTGTTGAAGGATGGATACAGCTGGATGTAGGATTTGCTAGAATTGGGTGAGATATTATGCTTCCCCTGTATCCCCAACACCTGATTGCATAACCGGAAAATTTTGGGAGTTTATAAGTGGGAATTCAAATAGCTCTTAAAATTTCTTTTCGACAGATGTATGATTTGAAATTGGGGTTCGACGTCTAGTGGTCCGCCTATTCATGGTTGATTTTATGGTGGTCTCGTTGTGTCTTAAAGAGTCCTTGGCTATGCCGACTCGGGGACGCTTCGTATGTCATGTGCACTGCCTTGTACATGATGGTGTTGTACGATCGAGCCCGTGTAGGCCCCACCATGAAAACTTCGGACGAAATCTCTATCATATGTTTGTTCCGGCTTATTCTGCAAGCCAATCCTTGTTTTGTTTTTGAGTTGTGGTATTCGAGTTGCTTCAAAGTCAAGTGTTGATTCCATACCTTCCCCAAATGGTGTTCTCATACTTCGATGTGAATACCAATCCTTCTTGATCATCAAGATTGTCTTGTCAATCCTTTTCACCGGTGTGTTTCTCTTCAAGTGGATCCGATCATTTCAACATTTGCAAGATCCAATCTCAGTTCTTCTCAACGGTGTTCATTTCATTCGTCCCAAGTTGCCTTTGTTTTCCCTCCCTCCCACCCTTTTTTTCAAGGACTCGGATTTATTAATCAAGCATCATTTTATTCTTGTGAAGTCTCTTCATTCTTTTCTTTCAATGTTCTTATCCGATGATCTCATGAAGATACTAACGGAGCCTCAAGTTCATCATCTTTTGCTCTTTTTCTCCTCCGGAGGATTCAATTCAAGCTTTTGGTGTTTATTTATCCTTTCCTCGTTTCTAATGCTTTCTCATACCGGTGCACCTCTTAATATCATCCTTTTCTCGCTATTTTAATTGTTCCGGAGTGCTCAAGATATCTCAGAAGGCTCGTCTTTTCATTCAAGACCCGTTCAAACCTATCTCGAGGTTGTTATCTCATTCAAGCCTTTTAATTCAACCGGCGCAATATCTCTTTTAAATCGTTCTATGGTGTTTCTTTTGAGTGGGCCCTAACCCACAGGTCTTTTCCCATGTACTTACCTGACTCTTCTTATTTTCTTGGAGCTATCCTAAATTCTTTTCAAAGTTTGACGTAAGAATGATTTAACATCAGTCAAATGCCTTTCTCCAAGATCGATTAAATTCTTTCGTCGTTGGTCCAACATTTCCATTATTCATTCCGGAGTGCCTCAACAATTCTTGGTGAGGTTTCTCGTCGTCATTCTCAGATTTTGAAGACCGAAGAAGAGTTTTTCCTCCATATCTTATCCGTTCTCTCAAAGATTCGTGGTTCTAGCTTGATTGCCATCCTCTTACAATTGTTTTCGATTGTGAGAATTCTTTTCACCCTTCCGGAGTAATTCAGGAGTCTTTTCAGGTTGATTCTCTGAAGCCCAGCATTTCAGAAGACTTATTCATTCTCAGCTTTCAGCTATCATTCTCCAAATCTTACCGGTGTTTCGTTCAAGTGATCTCTAATCAGTTCATGATCCCTTCGTTCTCATGTATCTAGATTGTCTCAAGTATCATCATTCGTTCTCTAATTCTTACCGGTGATTCATCCCTTTTCTTCTTTCATTTTCAATTCTTATGGTGGTTCTTCAAAGATTTATTTTCCTTCATTATCTTATCAATTTATTCGTTGTTTCAATCCTTCCGGTGGTTCGTGGAAGACTTTCTCAAGTTTGCACTATATCTCTTCTAATCCTTTCTACAAGGATAAGTAGTATGCCAAATCCTTTGTTGGTCATCAATTTAATTGGTGAAGGATAAGCATAATGTAATTCTTATTCTTGTTTCATCCAAGTGATCTAATTTCCTGCTTTCTGGAGTGGTTCATCATTTCACATTCTCGGTTCAAGAGGCTTTATCTTTTCTTTCCCGGAGTTCCAAGTGCTCTCAATTATATCATCACGGAGATCCATCCAAATCATTACAAGGTTTCACCTTGTGTTTTCAACTTCCCTTTCTTTTCGTCATCCTTTTGTTTACCGGAGTTCTTCATCAAGGTTCTACATGATGGTTCATCAAAGATTTAATTCCTTCTTGAAGTGTTCTTTGAGATTCTTTTCAGAGGAGCTCAAGTTTTCTTCATCTTGCAATCCGGAGTGCAATTGTTCTCCCTTATCTTTTGAGGTGGTGTTATGTCATTGTTGATAATTTCCCTTCGTGCTTCGAGATTCACAAGTTATCAAGTATGAGATATTTTAAATCCATCAATCTCTTCTTTGGAATTATCTGGGGTTATATTTCACCTAAAGCCTTCCCTAAGGATTGTTGCTATCTATGGTGCTTATAAATGACCCAAGTTCTTCATTTATCCTCCTGGTGAAATAATTTCTCATCTCCTTGTTGATATCATCCAATCTATCGTTTCCGTTAGTGGCAGATTTTCACCTCTTGGTTTTGAGATGTTTCCTAAGGATGCCTTTTCAAACTCTTTTGTGACAGAAGTTGGCTTTTTCTTCTCCATTCTTTTATTTCAATGATCTATATTCTATTTCTCTCTTCTGGAGGCATTGAAATGTTGCTCTTTTCAACCCATCATCTTGTTTTGTCAAGATCATGCTTCTTTCTTTTGCTTATCCATTTAACCGGGGTGTTGTGCCCTCTTCTCAAGTTCTTTTCATCTTATCAAGTCTTGCATAATTTTTTCAACCAGAGTGCTGCTTGAAGTTGTTCTTCCTCGTTACTCTTCCCTACCGGAGTGCTTTCAACTTTGTCTTCTTCATTGCATTATTCCTTTCAATTTGTTCAACCTCTCAAGGCTCATGGTTTCACTCGTTTGTCAAAGAAGCAACTTAGTTTTACCTCTTCTCTCCTCTTCCGTTTCCCTCCGGTGCCATTCTAGATCTCGGGACGAGATCCTCTCGTAGTGGTGGAGTGTTGTGATGCCCCGAGACCGATGTGCTAGGTGTCCTCCAGTTATTCGCTGTCGTTGCCATGTCATTTTCTTTAGTGTTGCATCTTGCCATGTCATCATCCGCATTGCATCATCACGTTTTCGAAACTTGCATTAGTCCGGGTCTCCCAGTTCCGTCAGTTGTCCGTTCTGAGCCCAGACACACTTGCACGCGCCCGCGGCATGTCCAAAATAGTATTTTATAAGTGGCCGGAAAATATTCTCGGATTGGGTTGAAAGTTGGCGTGCGGTCTTATTATAGTGTAGATAGACCGCCTGTCAAATTTCATCGCATTCAGAGTTTGTTTGACGCCCCAACGGATAACTATAGCGGCAGTATAGCCGGTCTTTTCGTCGGACGTTTTCGGTCTCCGAAAAAAGTCGTCGGGCCTCCCTCTCTTCTCTTCTCTCAGCTCGAGACCGTCTACACAACCCACTCTACCTACCACCAGGTCCAACCTAACCTCTCTCATCAGCCCGCGGCCCTCCTCGCGCGCGCATCCGATAGTTGTCCCGAACCCGACTCGGACAGTCGGCTCGGTTGGGTCCGGATCATCCCCAAACATCTACAAAACATCTTCGTTTTTCTTTTTGGACTCCCTACCTATTTTATTCTCGTCCGTCGGATTTTGATCCGATGATCCAAATCCCTCTCTTTTAATCCTTTTGCTATATATACCAGACGAAACCCTACAAACTAGGGCGTTTGTCCCCCTCAGCCGCCGCCACACTCCAAATACCCCCCGGGATCCATCCCCTCGGTAGCCGCCGCATCTTGCTCGTTTTTCTCAGCCACCCAACCAGATCCACTTCCCCTCCCTCAGATCCACTCCACCAACTACCGCAGCCTTCTCCCACTCGATCTGGACCGCCAAATCTCTGATTCGACGACCCAGGAGGCTCCCATTGCCCCAGCCTTGCCTCCCGCACCCTCCCACAGAGGCACTCACCTCGACCCCGAGCGGATCGAGCCAGCCGTCCCCGCCGGCAATGGGAAGCAGCACTGGTAGGACCCCGCGGCCTCCTCTGACCTCTCCTCGAGCCAACAGGTCCAAGGACCCGTCCCTCTCTCTTCTTCCTCTACCGTTTCTTCTCTCTCTCACACGTATCCCCTTCTCTCAGTACCGCTGTAGCAGGGAGCACGTCAGGCGCCATGGCTGCCAAAGAAACTCCGCCGCCTCGTCGATTCCACGCCTTCGGGTCGCCATCCCTGCCGGACCTGTAGGACGCCAAGTCCAACGCCGTGCTTCTCCTCTACCCCGAGCTCCTCCCATGGCGCCCTCATTCCTGAGCACGTCGTCCCCGCCGCCTTGATTTCCTGTGCCGAAGCACCACCTCGCGCGCCTCCATCCTTGAGAAGAAGCTCGACCTACTGCCAGCGACCTTGCCCTCCGAAGACCCCCATCGCCCAGGGCCCCGGCGACCTCTCCGCCCTGGCCTCCGCCGCCGCACCGGCGAGCGCGACGCGGGAGCACCGCCTGCATCGTTGCTGCCGTCTCGAACCTCTCTTGCCGCTCCTTCATGGACCCCGCGCCAAGTACGTGCCTCGCTGGAGTGGTCCTCGCCGCCGCCCTTCTCCCTCTGCCTTGCCCGCTCGCCGGAGCTCGGGCGCTGCTCTGCTTCGTGCCCGCTGGCCCTGTCGTGCGCTGCTCTGCTTCGGCCAAGCCTCCCCGTTGACCCGTTCAAGCGCCAACGTGGGCAGCCACCTGGGCCTCAAGCCTCCCCGTGGCCCAGATCTGTTAGCCCAGCTGCGGGCCTGCCTCCTCCTCTCCACAGTTCCAGGCCAAGGCCCATGGTGAGCGCCTAGCCGCCCCTGTTTCGGTCCAGTTCCTTTTTTTCAGATCTGCGTTTTAGTATTTTTCCAGAGACAGCAGTTTTTGCAGAAAACCCCCTAGACTTCATGCATCTAATTACTAATTAACCGTGCATCAGTTTAAAACAATTTATATATGAAATATGCTTAGTTTTTCATCTAGTTTCATAATATGTCTTTTTCATCCATGTTTAAAATGCTTAAAATGTTGTTTGCTTAAATTTGCTTAAATAACTTGTTAAAATGATTTAATTCATAACTAAATAACCGTAGCTCCGAATTAAATAATCTTTATATGTAAATGGGGTAGAATTTTGCCTAGTTTATCATGGTGACATTGCTTTGCATGTTTAACAATTCTAAAATATGGTTTAGGGCAAAACAGTACCAAACCTAATATATGCATATGGGGATTTACCGGAATTGTTGTTCGTTGCTTCCGGCCTCATTTAAACTTGACTAGATAGGTAGTTTTACTTTGCTTCACCCTCTTGCCATGTTTAACAACATTTAATATTGTTGGGTACATAAACGGGATCGAACTAAATAACTTGAATGTGATGTTTCGTCAATATGCAACGGAGTTGCATATTGAGCTCCACTTAATTTGTAGGGTTGTTTGTGCACTTTGCCATGCCATGCCTCATTAAACCGGGCATGCATCATACTTGTTTGCGCACCGTGCCATGCTTATGTGGTGGTTGTTTACTATATTGTTTGCTCCTTTCTGGTGTTGCTTCTTCGGGTTGGTTCCGATAACGTCGTGTTATGAGGAGTCGTTCGACTACGTCCGTTTGTCTTCTTCATGGACTCGTTCTTCTTCCTTGCGGGATTTCAGGCAAGATGACCATACCCTCGAATCACTTCTATATTTGCTTGCTAGATGCTCGCTCTTTTGCTATTCCTATGTCGTGATACCTACCACTTGCTTATCATGCCTCATATATTGTTGAGCCAAGCCTCTAAACCCACCTTGTCCTAGAAAACCGTTGTTTGGCTATGTTAGCGCTTTGCTCAGCCCCTCTTATAGCGTTGTTAGTTGCAGGTGAAGATTGGAGCTTGTTCCATGTTGGAACATGGTTATTTTGTTGGGGCATCACAATATCTATTATTTAATTAATGCATCTATACACTTGGTAAAGGGTGGAAGGCTCGGCCTTATGCCTGGTGTTTTGTTCCACTCTTGCCGCCCTAGTTTCCGTCATTTCGGTGTTATGTTCCTGGATTTTGCGTTCCTTACGCGGTTGGGTTATAATGGGAACCCCTTGACAGTTCGCCTTGAATAAAACTCCTCCAGCAATGCCCAACATTGGTTTTACCATTTGCCACCTAGCCTTTTCTTTCCCTTGGGTTCTGCAGACTCAAGGGTCATCTTTATTTAAACCCCTGGGCCAGTGCTCCTCTGAGTGTTGGTCCAACCTGTCAGCTGCCGGTGGCCACCAAGGGCAACTCTGGGCTGGCCTACCGGAACCTTGGACAATCCGGTGTGCCCTGAGAACGAGATATGTGCAGCTCCTATCAGGATTTGTCGGCCCATTTGGGTGGCTTTTCTGGTCTTGTTTTACCATTGTCGAAATGTCTTGTAACCGGGATTCCGAGTCTGATCGGGTCTTCCTGCTAGAAGGAATATCCTTCGTTGACCGTGAGAGCTTGTGATGGGCTAAGTTGGGACACCCCTGCAGGGATTTGAACTTTCGAAAGCCGTGCCCGCGGTTATGGGAAGATGGGAATTTGTTAATGTCCGGTTGTAGAAAACCTGAAGTTGATCTTAATTAAAATACATCAACCGTGTGTGTAACCGTGATGGTCTCTTCTCGGCGGAGTCCGGGAAGTGAACACGGTGTTGGAGGTATGTTTGACATAGGTTGTTCTATGATCACTTCTTGATCATAGTTGTTCGACCGTGCTTTTGCCTTCTCTTCTCGCTCTCATTTGCGTATGTTAGCCACCATATATGCTAGTCGCTTGCTGCAGCTCCACCTCATAACTTTTACCTTACCTATAAGCTTAAATAGTCTTGATCGCGAGGGTGTGAGATTGCTGAGTCCCCGTGACTCACAGATACTTCCAAAACTAGCTTGCAGGTGCCGATGTCATCGTGCAGGTGACGCAACCGAGCTCAAGGAGGAGCTCGATGAAGATCTTGTCCTTTGGGTTGTTTCGTTTCAGTCGATCAGTAGTGGAGCCCAGTTAGGGTCGATCGGGGATCTTGTTGGGGAACGTAGCAGATATTCAAAATTTTCCTATGTGTCACCAAGATCTATCTATGGAGAAACCAGCAACGAGGGGAAGGAGAGTGCATCTACATACCCTTGTAGATCGCTAAGCGGAAGCATTCAAGTGAACAGGGTTGATGGAGTCGTACTCGTCGTGATTCAAATCACCAGAGATCCTAGTGCCGAACGGACGGCACCTCCGCGTTCAACACATGTACAGCCCGACGACGTCTCCCATGCCTTGATCCAGCAAGGAGAGAGGGAGAGGTTGAGGAAGACTCCATCCAGCAGCAGCACAACGGCGTGGTGGTGGTGAAGGAGCGTGGTGATCCAAGAGGGCTTCGCCAAGCACCGCGAGATATGAGGAGGGAGAGAGGTAGGGCTGCGCCAGGGAGAGGTCAAAACTCATCTGTTGGCAGCCCCAAGTCCTCAAGTATATATAGGGGAGAGGGAGGGGTGCGCCCCACCTAGGGTTCCACCCTAGGGGCGGCGGCCAGCCCCAATCCCATCTAGGGTGGCGGCCAAGTGGAGGGGGAGAGGGAGGCGCACCAGGCATGGGCCCTAAGGCCTATCTGCCCTTAGGGTTTGCCCCCCTCCTCCCCTTAGGCGCCTTGGGCCCTTGTGGGGGGGCGCACCAGCCCACCTGGGGGCTGGTCCCCTCCCACACTTGGCCCATGCAGCCCTCCGGGGCTTGTGGCCCCACTTGGTGGACCCCCGGGACCCTCCCGGTGGTCCCGGTATGTTACCGATAAAACCCGAAACTTTTCTGGTGACCAAAACAGGACTTCCCATATATAAATCTTTACCTCCGGACCATTCCGGAACTCCTCGTGACGTCCGAATCTCATCCGGGACTCCGAACAACATTCGGTAACCATGAATATCTATTCCTTATAACCCTAGCGTCATCGAACCTTAAGTGTGTAGACCCTACGGGTTCGGGAACCATGCAGACATGACCGAGATGTTCTCCGGTCAATAACCAACAGCGGGATCTGGATACCCATGTCGGTTCCCACATGTTCCACGATGATCTCATCGGATGAACCACGATGTCGAGGATTCGATCAATCCCGTATACAATTCCCTTTGTCTAGCGGTATTGTACTTGCCCTAGATTCGATCGTCTGTATCCCGATACCTTGTTCAATCTCGTTACCGGCAAGTCTCTTTATTCGTTCCGTAACACATCATCCCGTGATCAACTCCTTGATCACATTGTGCACATTATGATGATGTCCTACCGAGTGGGCCCAGAGATACCTCTCCGTCACACGGAGTGACAAATCCCAGTCTCGATTCGTGCCAACCCAACAGACACTTTCAGAGATACCCGTAGTGCACCTTTATAGCCACCCAATTACGTTGTGACATTTGGCACACCCAAAGTATTCCTACGATATCCGGGAGTTGCACAATCTCATGGTCTAAGGAAATGATACTTGACATTAGAAAAGCTTTAGCATGCGAACTACACGATCTTGTGGTATGCTTAGGATTGGGTCTTGTCCATCACATCATTGTTCTAATGATGTGATCCCATTATCAATGACATCCAATGTCCATGGTCAGGAAACCGTAACCATCTATTGATCAACGAGCTAGTCAACTAGAGGCTTACTAGGGACATGGTGTTGTCTATGTATCCACACATGTATCTGAGTTTCCTATCAATACAGTTCTAGCATGGATAATAAACGATTATAATGAACAAGGAAATATAATAATAAATAATGTATTATTGCCTCTAGGGCATATTTCCAACAGATCTGTGTAGCATTTGGGGTAGTCTTCTTTTATTTTGGTTCTGTAGTCGGACCTTGATTGTATCTGGATGATGTAATGCTTTATTCATGTAATTGTGTGAAGTGGCGATTGTAAGCCAACTATGTATCTTTTCCCTTATTGTATTACATGGGTTGTTTGCGAAGATTACCTCACTTGCGACATTGCTTTCAATGCGGTTATGCCTCTAAGTCGTGCTTCGACACGTGGGAGATATAGCCGCATCGAGGGCGTTACACCCAAGTAGGTAGTACGGGGGTGTTCGGGATAGCACTTAAACACACTTGAACCAACGTCTTGGTCCGTGAAGGAGGTGTTAGTGCGGCGAACCAGGCAATCAGACTATGTGGCTTTATCACTCTCACTTAGCCATAGGAGTTTTATAATGGGAGTATGGGCACAACCCCTAGTATTGTTCGATTATCCGAACTTGGGTGTTGTGGATGCCTGGCCGGGAGAAGGCCGGCTTGTCGCGTAATGCGGAAAAATCGCAAGAGATTTATACGTAGTCACCGAATAGCTGACCAGCTCTCGCCGCATCATGACAGTCAGTTTTCAGCTTTCTCTACTGAGGTGTTTGTCCGGATGAACCGGAAACACAATCGCAGTAGTTCTCCCTTTACTACCTTAGCCGAACAAGTGTAACGTAAGGTAGTAACCATAGTAGTCGGGCAACCCAACTATTGACCAAAGACATGATTCGAAGCCGATGCATATAATGCTATATTCGGGATGCCGAATTGTACTATAAAAGTGTTTGGACTTTATTTAGTATTTAAGAGGTGTGCGTGGCTTAATAGATCCCCTGGCGATTTAAGTCGTACTGAGGTGTACATGACAATCGGACAAAAACAGGGAATTACAGATTAAGAGGTAGGCCAGTACCACATAGGTTGGGCTAGAAACTGTTTCCATTATAGTCAGATTGGTACGTCAAAACGTATTGGTACAGACAGTGCGGTAAGCAACAAGGCTACTTTACATGCCGAGCACAAGGGAAAGTTGTGTATGTGTCATGGACGAGGTGATCTTTAAAGACCCGTTAGGTACTCTGCCCCGCGTCTACACTGCTTTTCTCCTTGGTGTATTGTCCTTCAAGAGGATCATCGATTGGTGTTTTCATGATAGGCCTCGAAAAGAGGCCTTGGTACCATTGAAAAGGTGATTTGGGTTGTAAGGAACCTAGAAAAATAAAAGGAAGAGAAAAAGGAAATATGAGTGTCCGGATAGGGTCTAGCCGTATTGTGGACTTTATCTTTATTATGCCTCCATCCTTTCCCATGGTATCTTTAGTGCGTAATTATGTACGCATGGTACATATGCCACAATTTGGTAGGGGCTGAGGTGGAGACCGAATTGCTAGTCGAGCTCCTGATGAGCTGGACTATCGTGCTACGGGGTAGTCTGGACTCGTTTCATAGTGTCCGGGGGCTTGACTGGCGATGTATTATTTGGTATGATAAGGCCGCTCTGTACTTCCGCTGCTAGGGCCGCGGTGTGCTCCTAAGTGCGGAGGGAGCGTTCCATGTTTCCATTGACTGTTATAACACCGCGGGGTCTGGGCATCTTGAGTTTGAGATAGGCATAGTGTGGGACCACGTTGAGACGAGCGAACACGATTCATCCAAGCAGCGCATGGTAGCCACTGCGGAAAGGAACAATGTCGAAGATCAAGTCTTCGCTCCGGAAGTTGTCCGGCGAACTGAAGACAACCTCCAGTGTGATTGAGCCCGTGCAGCAGGCCTCTACACCAGGTATTACTCCCTTAAAGGTGGTTTTAGTGGGCTTGATTCTTGACGGATCAATACCCATCTTACGGACCGTGTCCTGATAGAGCGGGTTAAGGCTGCTGCCGCCGTCCATGAGGACTCGCGTGAGGTGGAATCCATCAATAATTGGGCCAAGGACTAGCACGGCTGAGCCTCCATGACGGATACTGGTCGGGTGGCCTCTGCGATCGAAAGTGATCGGACAGGCTGACCATGGGTTGAATTTTGGGGCGACTGGCTCGATCGTGTAGACGTCCCTTAATGCACTCTTGCGCTCCCTCTTGGGGATGTGAGTAGCATATATCATATTCAACGTTTTGACCTCGGGGGGAAATTTATTTTGTCCCCCTATGCTCGGTGCGCGAGGTTCCCCATCATCATCCTCACTGGGCGACCCTTTCTCCTTATGTTCGGCATTTAACTTGCCGGACTGTTTGAAGACCCAACAACTTCTGTTGGTGTGGTTGTCAGGCTTGTCGGGAGTGTCGTGGATCTGGCAAGGTCGATCAAGTATTCGGTCCAGGCTTGATGAACCTTCTTTGTTTCATTTGAATGGCTTCTTCCGTTGACCGGATTTGGAGCCACTGAATCCGGCGTTGACTGACGTATCCTCTGTATTATCATTGTTGCTTCGACGCTTATGTTTGTTGCGTCGGGGCCTTCCGTTGTTGTTTCTAGCTTCGGAAGTGCCAGGGTCACTGGTACTGTTGCTGCTACGGGCTAGCCAGCTATCTTCACCCATGCAAAAGTGGGTCATTAGTGTTGTAAGGGCTGCCATGGACTTCGTCTTTTCTTGGCCGAGGTGTCGGGCGAGCCATTCGTCACTGATGTTGTGCTTAAAGGCAGCTAGGGCTTCAGCGTCCGGACAGTCAACAATCTAGTTCTTTTTAATTAGGAACCTTGTCCAGAATATCCTGGCTGACTCTCCGGGCTGCTGGACTATATGACTGAGGTCATCGGCATCCGGAGGCCAGATATAAGTGCCTTGGAAGTTGTCTCTAAAGGCATCTTCGAAGTATTCCTAGCTTCCAATAGAGTTTTCTGGGAGGCTATTTAACCAGTGCCGAGCTGGTCCCTTAAGTTTTAGGGGAAGGTATTTGATGGCGTGTAGATCGTCCCCGCGAGCCATGTGAATGTGGAGAAGAAAATCTTCCATCCATACTGCGGGATCTGTTGTGTCCTCATATGATTCAATGTTAACGGGTTTAAATCCTTCAGGGAACTGGTGCTCCATTACCTCGTCGGTGAAGCATAGGGGGTGTGCGGCGCCTCTGTATTGGGCCACGTCACGACGCAGTTAGGATGAAGTCCATATGCGGTTTTCGGACCGGGCATGATTATGCTTGTCGCACCAGGCTTGATAGCCATCTTCTCGCGCTAGGGCACGCCCCCGCGATCCATAGATTGATCTGGTCTGACCTGCTCTATTTTCTAGGTCCTGTCGTAGGTCATATGTGTATCCCCGAGCTGTTGTTTCTCTACTTTTAAGACGAGGTGGTGCGGGCTGGTGTTCGGCTTGAGTTGTCGTTCTGTCCCGGCCACGTGGTGGTCAGTCAGGTCCGTCAGCCACGTTACGCGCGGGTGGTATGGGCTTAAGCGCCTCATCGTCGAATTGGGGTAACAGCTGACGCTTCGGGTAACTATTTGCTTGGCGTTCGAGTCCGTATTCCTCGGCTTCCAGGACGTTAGTCCATCTGTCATTGAGTAGGTCCTGATCATCTTGAAGCTGTTGCTGCTTCTTTTTTAGGCTTCTTGAAGTGGCTATTAGCTGGCGCTTAAAGTGCTCTTGTTCGAGGGCTTCCTCTGGGATGATAAAATCTTCTTTGCCGAGGCTCACGTCATCCTCGGAGAGTGCTAGATAGTTGCTATCCTCTGAGTATTTGTTCTCTGCTTGCTCGTCAGGGTCAACTTGCCCGCCCTCCCGATCATCCTGTTCGGATGTTGGTTCGATGGGGTCTTCTTGGTCTTCGGCGTTCTCCAGAGTGTCATTGTCTCCGGTGCCGGTATTGCTATCTTTTCCGCGATGCGATTTAGAGCGGCGCCGCTGACGTCGATGCTTTGGTGGTATCTTAGGAGGTTCGTCCTCGATTGGATCCTTTTCATCATCGTCGTCGCCTTCTTTAGGTGTGTCCACCATGTACATGTTGTATGAGGAAGTGGCCGTCCAGCGTCCGACGAACGGAGGGTTTTGGGCCTGCTCTTCTCCGGCATCGTCGTCCATACCGTCGATGTCTTCGGAGGTGTAGCCGAGCATGTCGGTTAGATCATCGACAGTGGCTATGAAGTGGGTGGTGGGTGGGAAGTAAAATTCCCTATTTTCAGCCCCTAGTCCAGGTTCGGCGCAATTCGGAAGCGGTTCCTCTGTCATGCCGAGGGATCACATTAAGTTCAAAGCCTCGTTAAGAGCGAGGTTTGGACGGGGACAGAAGTTCCCGGGCCGAGCTCGCATGACGCGGACTTTGAGGGTTCGGAGTTAGTGTCCGAACGAGAGTCTGGCTTTGAGATGACTACCGGAGACACTATTCTCTTTGGTTCTCCAGTGTTGAGCTCTATAGCCGAAGAGAGTCCGGCGGGCTCTAGACTCCCGTCTTCGAACCTCGTGACGTGCTCCGGATCTAAGGCCGGAGCGGTGGTTGGGGTCGCGAACCCTTGGAAGATCAAGTCTCCTCGGATATCGGCGACATAGTTCAAATTTCCAAAATTGATCTAGTGACCAGGGGCGTAACTATCGATCTTCTCTAGGTGGCCAACCAAGTTGGCACGTAGTGTGAAGCCGCCGAATACAAAGATCTGGCCGGGGAGAAAAATCCCCTTCACGGCAGCATTGTTGTAGATGGTCGATGGAGCCATCGAGCCTTTCGACGATGGCAGAGTGGAACTCTCAATGAAAGCACCAACGTCGGTGTCAAAACTGGCAGATCTTTGGTAGGGGGTCCCGAACTGTGCGTCTAAGGATTGAGGGTAACAGGAGGCATGGGACACGATGTTTACCTAGGTTCGGACCCTCTTGATGGAGGTAATACCCTACTTCCTGCTTGATTGACTTTGATGAGTATAGGGGTTACAAGAGTTGATCTACCTCGAGATCGTAATGGCTAAACCCTAGATGTCTAGCATGTATGATTATGATTGCCACTACAGACTAAAACCTCGGGTTTATATAGACACAGGAGGGGGCTAGGGTTGTACAGAGTCAGTTTACAGAGAAAGGAATCTTCATATCCAAATTCCAAGCTTGCCATACACGCAAAGGAGTGTCCCATCCGGACACGGGAAAAAGCCTTTGTTGGATTTCGGGTTCCGACAGACCCTTGAGGTTCGAACACTGGGGTGCGTGCGGAGATTTCGCCTTCTACCTACCTGCACCCCTCCGCCTCGCTGAGATCTAAGCTATGGGAAGAACAGCACAAGAGACACTGGGTTTATACTGGTTCGGGCCACCATTGTGGTGTAACACCCTACTCCAGTGTGTGGTATGGTGGATTGCCTCTTGGGCTGATGATGATGAGCAATACAAGGAAGAACAGCCTCGCGAGGGTCTGTTCTTGGCTGTGGGGATGAACTGCTAGGAGGAGTTCAGTCACCCTTCTCTCTCTCTGTGTGATGTTACTCGATCCAATTTTCCCTCCTCCTTACCCTGTGGGTGGCTAGTCCTACTTATAGGCAAAGGCCCTGGGCCTCTTCCCAAATATTGAGCGGGAAGGGCACCAACAATTGGCCATTTTGAAGGGGAACATCTGGTACACTTATCCTGACTAAAGTTAGTCCTCGCCTGCCAAAGACTCTGGTGGTGACGCTGGCTTGGGCTCCACAATGACTTCCTCCCTGCCGTTGGACTGGTCTGTAACGCCCTCGATGCGGCTATATCTCTCACATGTCGAAGCATGACTTAGAGGCATAACCGCATTGAAAGCAATGTCGCAAGTGAGGTAATCTTCACACAACCCATGTAATACATAAGGGAAAAGATACATAGTTGGCTTACAATCGCCACTTCACACAAATACATGAATAAAGCATTACAACATACAAATACAATCAAGGTCCGGCTACGGAACCAAAATAAAAGAAGAACCCCAAATGCGACAAGGTCCCCGATCGACCCCAACTAGGCTCCACTACTGACCAACTAGAACGAAATAACACAAAGGACAAGATCTTCATCGAGCTCCTCCTTGAGCTTGGTTCCGTCACCTGCTCGGTTCAACGACACCTGCAAACTGGTTTTGGAAGTATCTGTGAGTCACGGGGACTCAGCAATCTCACACCCTCGCGATCAAGACTATTTAAGCTTATGGGTAAGGTAAAAGGTATGAGGTGGAGCTGCAGCAAGCGACTAGCATATTGGTGGCTAACATACGCAAATGAGAGCGAGAAGAGAAGGCAAAGCACGATCGAGAAACTATGACCAAGAAGTGATCCTAGAACAACCTACGTCAAGCATAACTCCAACACCGTGTTCACTTTCCGGACTCCGCCAGAAAGAGACCATCATGGTAACACACGCGGTTGATGCATTTTAATTAAGGTCAACTTCAGGTTTTCTACAACCGGACGTTAACAAATTCCCATCTGCCCATAACCGCGGGCACGGATTTCGAAAGATCAAATCCCTGCAGGGGAGTCCAAACTTAGCCCATCACAAGCTCTCACAGTCAACGAAGGATATTCCTTCTAGCGGGAAGACCTGATCAGACTCGGAATCCCGGTTACAAGACATTTCGACAATGGTAAAACAAGACCAGCAAAGCCACCCGAATGTGCCGACAAATCCTGATAGGAGCTGCACATATCTCGTTCTCAGGGCACACCAGATTGTCCAAACTTCCGGTAGGCCAGCCCAGAGTTGCCCCTGGTGGCCACCGGCGGCTGACAAGGTGGACCAACACTTAGAGGAGCACTGGCTCGGGGGGTTAAATAATGATGACCCTCGAGAGCGCGGCTCCCAAGGTAAAAAAGGCTAGGAGGCGGATGGTAAAACCAAGGTTGGGCCTTGCTGGAGGAGTTTTATTCAAAGCGAATTGTCAAGGGGTTCCCATTATTACCCAACCACGTAAGGAACACAAAATCCGGGAACATAACACTGATATGACAGAAACTAGGGCGGCAAGAGTGTTACAAAACACCAGGCATAAGGCCGAGCCTTCCACCCTTTACCAAGTATATAGATGCATTAATTAAATAAGATATATTGTGATATCCCAACAAGTAAACATTTTCCAACAAGGAACAATATCTCCATGTTCCAACAAGGAACAAACTTCAATCTTCACCTGCAACTAACAACGCTATAAGAGGGGCTGACCAAAGCGGTAACATAGCCAAACAACGGTTTGCTAGGACAAGGTGGGTTAGAGGCTTGGTTCAAACAATATGGGAGGCATGATAAGCAAGTGGTAGGCATCGTAGCATAGGCATAGCAAAAGAGCGAGCAACTAGCAAGCAAAGATAGAAGTGATTTCGAGGGTATGGTCATCTTGCCTGAGATCCCGCAAGGAAGAAGAATGAGTCCATGAAGAAGACAATCGGACGTAGTCGAACGGGTCCTCACAAACGCGACGTTACCGGAACCAACCCGAAGAAGCAAACACCGGAAAGAAGCACACAACATAGTAAACAACCACCACATAATCATGGCACGATGCGCAAACAAGTATGATGCATGTCCGGTTTAATGAGGCATGGCATGGCAAAGTGCACAAACAACCCTACAAATTAAGTGGAGCTCAATATGCAACTTTGTTGCATATTGACGAAACACCACGTGACTTATTTAGTTCGATCTTGTTTATGTACTCAACAATATTAAATGTTGTTAGCATGGCAAGAGGTGAAGCATAATAAAAACTACCTATCTAGGCAAGTTTAAATGAGGCCGGAACAACAATACAACAAGTCCGGAAAATCCTCATGAGCATTTTATAGATTTGGTACTGTTCTGCCCTAAACACAATTTAGAGTTATTAAACATGCAAAACAAGCACACCATGTTAAACTAGGCATTTTTCCATCCCATTTACATATAAAGTTTATTAAATTCGGAGTTATGGTTATTTAGTTATGAAATAAAGCATTTTAACATGGCATAGGAGAAAATTTACACAAACAGCATTTTAAGCATTTTAAACATGGATGAAAATGACATATTATGAAACTAGACAGAATTCTAAGCAACTTCCATATTAAGTTTGTTTTAATCCGATGCACGGTTTGTGAGTTATTATATGCATGTTGTCTAGGGACTTTTCTGTAAAATAGCAGTTTTCTGGAAAAAAAATAGACAAATTCGTAGAACAGGAAAAAAATATACTGGGCTGAATCTAAGGAGAGGCCCAGTAAGGCAATAGGCGCAACATAACTATCAGACGCACATGCACAGAATAGCGGAGGGGCTGGGCTATGCTCACATCGGGCCATGGGCCGAAAGTGGAGAAGCGGCTGGGCCGGATCTGGTGACAAGAAGATGTTGCTGGGCCTTGGGCACCGCTGGGCCTCGCGCAGCGGTCAACGCACGCAGGCGACGCGCGGGGTGTCGAGGCAGAGGCGCCATCCTCCTCTGCCCGAGCTGCTGCCGCATCGATGTAGCGAAGGAGACCCACGGCTGGAGGGGCTTGGCGCGGCGGAACATCGCGGGGATGACCGGATCCAGGGCAGGGAGGCTCGACGAGAAGCAGGGGCAGCTAAAACTGGGCGAGGACGGCATTCTCCGGTGAGGCGCCAGATCCGGCGGCTGCGAGGGAGCTCCTGGGGCTGTCCATGGTGGCATGTGAATTTTATGGAGAAGAGAGACCACATGTGAGAGAGGAAACTAGAGGGGAGGAGAGAAGAAGGGAAGGAGAAGCAGCGAGTGGGTGCGGGGTACGGCCTGATGGAGGTGGTCGCCGGCGGGGACGCGGGTGCAGCTCCGGCAAGGTTGCTGCAGGGCCGGAGGAGCTGAGGTGGTCGGGGCCTCGCGAGCTGCTCGGGGTGAGGAGGTGGGCGCTGGGAGATACGGTTGGATGGATGGATCGATGGAATGCACTGGTTGCGCGAGGGGACTGAGGAGGATCCGGCGAGGCGATCCCGAGGTGGGATGCGACCCGATGGCGGCAGTGGAGGGACAAAGTTCCTAATTTTTAGGGTTGGACTAATACATATATAGCATGTGGATATTTGGGTAGGGCCTAATCCGTCCCTCCAATAAAATCGAGCAGTCGAGAAAAACAATATATGTTGGGAAGTCCAATTAACAAAATGGAGACATTTTGTAGATGTTTGGGGATGATCCGGACACAACGGAAACGACTGTCCGGGTCGGGTTCGGGACAACTTCCGGACGCGCGCGAGGGGTTCGATGCACTGTGCAGAGAGGGTTTCGGGGCCTGGCGGTTGATAGTGGACTATGCAGAAAGTTTCAGGCTGAGAAAAGAGAAGAGAGAAGGCCCGACGACTGTTTCCGGAGACCGTAAACGTTCGATGTTAGACCGGCTATAATGCCGCTATAGTTTAACGGTTGGGCTATCAAACGAACTCCGAATGCGATGAAACTTGACAGGCGGTCTATCTACACTGTAATAAGACCACACGTCAACTCTCATCCCATTCCGAGAACATCTTCTGGCCACTTATAAATTACTATTTCGGACATGCCGCGGGCGCGTGCAAGTGTGTCTGGGCTCAGAACGGACAACGGAAAGAACGTGGAGACTGGGACGGATGCAAGTTTTAAAACATGATGATGCAATGCGGATGAAGACATGGCAAGATGCAACACGCAAGCAAAGACATGGCAACGTCGGCGAATAACTGGAAGGCACCTGGCGCAACGGTCTCGGGGCGTAACAACACTCCACCACTACGAGAGGATCTCGTCCCGAGATCTAGAAGGGCACCGAAGGGAAAACAGACGAGAAAGAGAAGAAGTAAAACAAATTGCTTCTTTGACAAATGAGTGAAACCAAAGAACCTTGCAAAGTTTGAACAAATTGAAAGAAAGAATGCAACGAGAAAGAGCTAAGTTGAAAGCACTCCGTTAGGAAAAAGGAACAAGGAAGAACAAATTCGAACAGCACTCCGGTTGAGAAGGGATGCAAGACTTGATAAGGCGAAAAAGAACTTGAGCAAAGGGGCATAATACTCCGGCTAAAACAAGATAGGGAAGGAATAAGAATGATATAATTTGGACAGCACTCCACCTGTAAATGGAAGGAATTAAACTTGACAAGATGAGAGGATACTTGAAAAAAAAGGACATGACACTCCGGTTAAAAGGATAAGGACGAACGGAACATGGTCCTGACAATCCGAGATGATGAGTGAAAAGAGCAACACCTCAATGCCTCCGGATGAAAGAATCATAGGTAGATCGTCGGAACAAAAGAGCGGAGAAGAAAATAACAACTCCTACCACAATTGAACTTGTAAAGCACCGTTGCAAGAAAAGGATTGCACGGGGTTGTTGGGAAAACAACAACGAAGAGGATAAGCTTGTAGTGGGCATATGGAGAACATCTCAAGAACTTGAGGTGAAATTCTGCCACTAACGAAAACAATATTGGATTGATAAGAATAAGAAGACGAGGAACTTGTTCATCGGAAGGATAAAGAAGAACTTGGGTCATTTATGAGCACCATAAATAGCAAAATCCTTAGGGAAGGCTTTAGGTGAAACATAATCCAAGATAACTCCAAAGAAGAGATTGATGGATTTAAAATACCTCATTCTTAACAACATGTGAATCATGAGACATGAACTCAAATTATCAAGAATGACATAATACCACCTCGAATGATACGGTTGAAAGAATTGCACTTTAAAATGCAAGATAAAGAATACTTGAGCTCCTCTGAAAAGAATCTCGATGAACACTTCGAGAAGGAATTAAATCCTTGGTGAACCATCATGTAGAGCCTCCATGAAGAATTCTGGTAACAAAAGAATGATCAAATGAAAGGAAAGATAAGTAGAGAACACAAGGTGAAGCCTTGCAATGCTTAGATGGATCTTCGCAATGAAATAATTGAGAAAACTTGGAACTCCGGGAAAAGAAAAGATAAAGCATCTCGAACTGAGAATATGATATGATGAACCACTCCGGAAAAAGGAATTAATCACTTGGATGAAAGAATAATAAGAATTACATTATGCTTATCCTTCACCAATTTAGATTGATGACAAGCCACGGATTTGGCATACTACTTATTCTTGTAGAAAGGATTAAGCGAGATATAATGCAAACTTGAGAAGGTTTTGAACGAACCCCCGGTAGGGTTGAAACAACGAGTAATTAATATGATAATGAAGGGAAATAAGTCTTGAATGAGCCACCATAAGAACTGAAAAAGAACGAAGTAAAGGGATGAATTACCGGTAAGAAATTGGCAAATGAACGAATATACATGAGAGAATTTAGATACAAAAGAACGAAGAGATCATGAACTGATTAGAGGATATTTGAACGATGCACCGGTAAGATTTAGAGAATGAGAGTTGAAAGCTAAGAATGACTAATTATGAGATGATGGCCTCCAGAGAATCAAATTGAAAAGACTCATGAATTAAACCGGATGGGTGAAAAAAAATCTCACAATCGAAAACAATTATGAGAGGATGGCATCAAGCTAGAACCACGAATCTTGGAAAGAATGGAGCAAGATTGAGAGAAAAAATCTTCTTCGGTCTTCCAATGCAGAGAAAGACGACGAGAAACACCACCATGAATTATTTAGACACTCCGGAATGAAGAATGGAAAGGTTGAGCCAACGATGAAAAGAATTCGACAGATCTTGGAGAAAAAACATGAGACTGATGATAATTCATTCTTACGTCAAACTTGGAAAAGAATTTGAGAATAACTCCGAGAAAAATAAGAAGAGTCGGGTAAGATCCTGAGAAATACCTGTGGGTTAGGGCCCACTCAAAAGAAACACCGTTGAAATGATTTAAAAGAGAGGTTGCACCGGTTGAATTAAAAGACTTGAATGAGATAATAGACTCGAGATATCTTGAACACTCCGGAACAATTGAATAGCGAGAAATGGAAGCTTATGAGGTGCACCGGCATAAGAAGGTATTGAAACGAGGAAAAAGGTATGACCAACAAAACTTGACTTGAATCCACCGGAGAAGAAAAAGAATGAAGAACGATGAACTTGAAGTTCCAATAGGATCTTCATGAGAATCACCGGCAAGAGAACATTGACGGAAAATGAATGGGGAGGCTTCTCATCAATAAGATGATACTAGATTAAGTAATATGAATCCTTGAAAAAAAAAGGGGGGGGGGGGGGGAAAAAAACAAAGGCAACTTGGGACGAATGAAATGAACACCGTTGAGAGGACTTGAGTTGATCTTGCGAATGTTGACAAAGATTGGATCCACTTGAAGAGAAGCACACCGGTTGACAAGAAATTGAAATGACAAACTCGATGATCGAGAAGGATTAGTATCCACATCAGAGTATGAGAACACCACTTGGGGAAGGTATGGAATCAACACTTGACATCGAAGCAACTCGAATACCACAACTCAAAACAAAACAAAGGATTGGCTTGCAGAATAAGCCGAAACAAACATATGATAGAGATTTCGTCCAAAATTTTCGTGGTGGGGCCTACACGGGCTCGATCGTACAGCACCATCATGTACAAGGCAGTGCACATGACATACGAAGCGTCCCCGAGTCGGCATAGCCAAGGACTCTTTAAGACACAACGAGACCACTGTAAAACCGACCGTGAATAGGCGGACCACTAGACGTCGAACCCCAATTTCATATCATACATCCGTCGGAAAGAAATCCTAAGAGCTACTTGAATTCCCACTTATAAACTCCCGAAATTTTCCCGGTTATGCAATCAGGTGTTGGGGATACAGGGGAAGCATAATATCTCACCCAAGACTAGCAAATCCTACATCCAGCTATATCCATCCTTCAACACATAACCAAGAAACCTTCGGAAATCGTCTACCTCAACCTTCGAAAAGCATTCGTTATACAAGTTATGGCAATACTCCCGAACTCCCGCCCCAGTACTGGGTGGCGTCGAGGTTATCTCACCAAAGAACTGCATAAAAGAGATTTTCGATGTCGGCGTACTAAACTCAGGTATTCCAGAACTGCAACGATAAAATTGTGACAACAACACCTCGGAGCTCAACTCCCCGGGACACTGCCACAACCCCTACAGACAGGAGGCACCAAGAACAATGTTCTCGTCACAAAACCATCGGAACGATTCCAAGATACCCGCATGATCATAAAAAAAATTTAGTGAAATTTGAGAAGAGAAGAGTCAAAACTCTACGTCAGGATGCCTTACCAGAGCGATGAAGGGACTGAGGAGTAAAAAGAATTCCTAAACTCTCTGATATATAATTCCTAAATGACTCAAAACATTTTTTAGACTCAACAACGGCTGCTAATTCGATCAAGCAGTGGGGGCTCCTAAGGTCGGGGAAGGCTCTGATACCAACTTGTAACGCCCTCGATGCGGCTATATCTCTCATGTGTCGAAGCACGACTTAGAGGCATAACCGCATTGAAAGCAATGTCGCAAGTGAGGTAATCTTCACACTACCCATGTAATACATAAGGGAAAAGATACATAGTTGGCTTACAATCGCCACTTCACACAAATACATGAATAAAGCATTACAACATACAAATACAATCAAGGTCCGGCTACGGAACCAAAATAAAAGAAGAACCCCAAATGCGACAAGGTCCCCGATCGACCCCAACTGGGCTCCACTACTGATCATCAACTAGAACGAAACAACACAAAGGACAAGATCTTCATCGAGCTCCTCCTTGAGCTTGGTTGCGTCACCTGCACGGTTCAACGGCACCTGCAACTGGTTTTGGAAGTATCTGTGAGTCACGGGGACTCAGCAATCTCACACCCTCTGATCAAGACTATTTAAGCTTATGGGTAAGGTAAAGGTATGAGGTGGAGCTGCAGCAAGCGACTAGCATATATGGTGGCTAACATACGCAAATGAGAGCGAGAAGAGAAGGCAAAGCACGTCGAGAAACTATGATCAAGAAGTGATCCTAGAACAACCTACGTCAAGCATAACTCCAACACCGTGTTCACTTCCTTCCCAGACTCCGCCGGAAAGAGACCATCATGGTAACACACGCGGTTGATGCATTTTAATTAAGGTCAACTTCAGGTTTTCTAAAACCGGACGTTAACAAATTCCCATCTGCCCATAACCGTGGGCACGACTTTCGAAAGATCAAATCCCTGCAGGGGAGTCCCAACTTAGCCCATCACAAGCTCTCACGGTCAACGAAGGATATTCCTTCTAGAGGGAAGACCCGATCAGACTCGGAATCCCGGTTACAAGACATTTCGACAATGGTAAAACAAGACCAGCAAAGCCACCCGAATGTGCCAACAAATCCTGATAGGAGCTGCACATATCTCGTTCTCAGGGCACACCGGATTGTCCAAACTTCCGGTAGGCTAGCCCAGAGTTGCCCCTGGTGGCCACCGGCGGCTGACAAGGTGGACCAACACTTAGAGGAGCACTGGCCCAGGGGGGGTTAAATAATGATGACCCTCGAGAGCGCGACTCCCAAGGGAAAAAAAGGCTAGGAGGCGAATGGTAAAACCAAGGTTGGGCCTTGCTGGAGGAGTTTTATTCAAAGCAAACTGTCAAGGGGTTCCCATTATTACCCAACCGCGTAAGGAACGCAAAATCCGGGAACATAACACCGATATGACGGCAACTAGGGCGGCAAGAGTGGAACAAAACACCAGGCATAAGGCCGAGCCTTCCACCATTTACCAAGTATATAGATGCATTAATTAAATAAGATATATTGTGATATCCCAACAAGTAAACATGTTCTAACAAGGAACAACATCTCCAGGTTCCAACAAGGAACAAACTTCAATCTTCACCTACAACTAACAACGCTATAAGAGGGGCTGAGCAAAGCGGTAACATAGCCAAACAACGGTTTGCTAGGACAAGGTGGGTTAGAGGCCTGGTTCAAACAATATGGGAGGCATGATAAGCAAGTGGTAGGCATCGTAGCATAGGCATAGCAAAGGAGCGAGCAACTAGCAAGCAAAGATAGAAGTGATTTCGAGGGTATGGTCATCTTGCCTGAGATCCCACAAGGAAGAAGAATGAGTCCATGAAGAAGACAAACGGACGTAGTCGAACGGGTCCTCACAAACACGACGTTACCGGAACCAACCCGAAGAAGCAAACATCGGAAAGAAGCACACAACGTAGTAAACAACCACCACATAAGCATGGCACGATGCACAAACAAGTATGATGCATGTCCCGTTTAATGAGGCATGGCATGGCAAAGTGCACAAACAACCCTACAAATTAAGTGGAGCTCAATATGCAACTCCGTTGCATATTGACGAAACACCACGTGACTTATTTAGTTCGATCTTGTTTATGTACTCAACAATATTAAATGTTGTTAGCATGGCAAGAGGTGAAGCATAATAAAAACTACCTATCTAGGCAAGTTTAAATGAGGCCGGAACAACAATACAACAAGTCCAAAAAATCCTCATGAGCATTTTATAGATTTGGTACTGTTCTGCCTTAAACACAATTTAGAGTTATTAAACATGCAAAACAAGCACACCATGTTAAACTAGGCATTTTTCCACCCCATTTACATATGAAGTTTATTAAATTCAGAGTTACGGTTATTTAGTTATGAAATAAAGCATTTTAACATGGCATAGGAGCAAATTTACGCAAACAGCATTTTAAGCATTTTAAACATGGATGAAAATGACATATTATGAAACTAGACAGAATTCTAAGCAACTTTCATATTAAGTTTGTTTTAATCCGATGCACGGTTCGTGAGTTATTATATGCGTGTTGTCTAGGGACTTTTCTGTAAAACAGCAGTTTTCTAGAAAAAAAAAATAGACAAATTCGTAGAACAGGAAAAAAACTATACTGGGCTGAATCTAAGGAGAGGCCTAGTAAGGCAATAGGCGCAACATAACTATCAGACGCACAGGCACAGAATAGCGGAGGGGCTGGGCTATGCTCACATCGGGCCATGGGCCGAAAGTGGAGAAGCGGTTGGGCCGGATCTGGTGACAAGAAGACGTTGCTGGGCCTTGGGCACCGCTGGGCCTCGCGCAGCGGTCAACGCACGCAGGCGACGCACGGGGTGTCGAGGCAGAGGCGCCATCCTCCTCTGCCCGAGCTGCTGTCGCATCGATGCAGCGAAGGAGACCCGCGGCTGGAGGGGCTTGGCGCGGTGGAACATCGCGGGGACGACCGGATCCAGGGCAGGGAGGCTCGACGGGAAGCAGGGGCGGCTGAAACTGGGCGAGGACGGCGTTCTCCGGTGAGGCCCCAAATCCGGCGGCTGCGAGGGAGCTCCTGGGGCTGTCCATGGTGGCCTGCGAATTTTATGGAGAAGAGAGACCACATGTGAGAGAGGAAACTATAGGGAAGGAGAGAAGAAGGGAAGGAGAAGCAGCGAGTGGGTGCGGGGTTCGGCCTGATGGAGGTGGTCGCCGGCGGGGACGCGGGTGCAGCTCCGGCAAGGTTGCTGCAGGGCCGGACGAGCTGAGGTGGTCGGGGCCTCGCGGGCTGCTCGGGGTGAGGAGGTGGGTGCTGGGAGATATGGTTGGATGGATGGATCAATGGAATGCACTGGTTGCGCGAGGGGATCGAGGAGGATCGGGCGAGGTGATCCCGAGGTGGGATGCGACCCGATGGCGGCGGTGGAGGGACAAAGTTCCTAATTTTTAGGGTTGGACTAATACATATATAGCATGTGGATATTTGGGTAGGGGCTAATCCGTCCCTCTAATAAAATCGAGCGGTCGAGAAAAAAATATATGTTGGGAAGTCCAATTAACAAAATGGAGACGTTTTGTAGATGTTTGGGGATGATCCGGACACAACGGAAACGACTGTCCGGGTCGGGTTTGGGACAACTTCCGGACACGCGCGAGGGGTTCGATGCACGGTGCAGAGAGGGTTTCGGGGCCTGGCGATTTACAGCGGACTGTGTAGAAAGTTTCAGGCTAAGAAAAGAGAAGAGAGAAGGCCCGACGACTGTTTCCGGAGACCGAAAACGTCCGACGTTAGACCGGCTATAATGCCGCTATAGTTTAACGGTTGGGCTATCAAACGAACTCTAAATGCGATGAAACTTGACAGGCAGTCTATATACACTATAATAAGACCACACGTCAACTCTCATCCCATTCCGAGAACATCTTCCGGCCACTTATAAAATACTATTTCGAACATGCCGCGGGCGCGTGCAAGTGTGTCTGGGCTCAGAACGGACAACGGAAAGAACGAGGAGACCGGGACGGATGCAAGTTTTAAAACATGATGATGCAATGCGGATGAAGACATGGCAAGATGCAACACGCAACCAAAAGACATGGCAACATCGGCGAATAACTAGAAGGCACCTGGCGCAACGGTCTCGGGGCATCACATGGTCTTGGTCTCGTTGCACCAAAATGAGTGCCTTTGCTTGATGCTCTCGCCTGCGCTTGCTCCCTTTGCACCAAAGAGGAAAGGAGGACACTGCGCGGGCTGGCGCCCGCCTGGCGCCCTTGGTCGTCATGGCTTGCGTCACGGGCACCTCGTGAGGTACCCCGCCTTGATCTCTCCGCCTCCTCGCGAGCCAGCCTGATGTGGCCGTGCCTGAGGAAGCTCCGTGTCGTCCGCCCCGTGAGGCTTGGCCCCTCGCGAGGGTCTTGGCTCTGCATCGATGAAGACGGGCCGTGCTGGGCCCCCTTTGAGCCACGCCGCAGGCAGGCAAGTCTGGCGACCCCCGTTCCTAGAACGCCGACAGTAGCCCCCGGGCCCAAGGCGCGCCCGGACTTGGCCGTGCAGGGAGGCGAAAGGGCAAGGGCGAAGCGCCGCGGTCCCTAACAGCCGGCGGCCTTGCGCGCCGCGTGGCGGTTGATTGGACATGGGCGCCTCAGCAACCGCGCGAGTTGATAAAGGAGCGGCATCTACCCAGGCTTTGCTTTTTGCTTTCTTCGGTTGTTGCTCAGATCCCCTTTCTTGCGCCTCTCCTTCCTTCCTCCAAAATTTCCAGATCTACTCCAACCGCGTGACCTAGGAAGCCATGGCGCCTCGTCAGTCCCCGGCCGAAGCTTGGTACTCGTCTGCCCTGGACTCGCCGAATGTGTCGGAGGCGAGCCTCGCCTAGTTGCGCCGGATGGCGGCGGCGCAGGGCATCGACGGGGCGAAGGTGTTCAAGGCCGGCTCCGCCACCCCTGAGGGCCAAGGGAGCACCTTTTATCCATTCTTTGTAAGCGCCATTGCTGCTGGCCTGGTGCCTCCCTTCTCCGAGTTCTTCTTCTCTGTCCTCCGTCATTATAAGCTACAGGCTCTGCATCTCCACCCCAACTCCGTCCTTCTCCTGGCAATCTTCGCCTATTACTGCGAGGCTCATGTAGGGGTGCAGCCCTCGGTGGCCTTGCTGCGCCACTACTTCTACCTCTGGACCTCTCGCGGTCCTGCTTCCGCGTGCGCGAGCTTCATCGCGTACGGTGGCGCCATTGCCATTTCGAACCCCGGGAAAAGGATTGAGGGCTTCAGGAGCAAGTGGGTCTTAGCAGATGCTGGGCGCATCCACCCTCGGCTGATCTTTCCCACGGAGCAACCCACGAGCTCCAGCGATTGGGGTCGAGCGGAGCTCGCGGACCCCCGCGCGAAGCTGGTGTTGGAGAAGATGGACGTGGATCTGAGGACGGCCAACATGGCGACGGCGAAGCTGACCGGCGCATCGCTGCTGAGGGAATTCCTGGAGCACTAGCTGGCTCCGCTTCGGCAGTACTCACCTCCGATGTGGAGGCCCCATCCGAGCCCCGTGGCCTTGGCCGACGGAGATCTGGCTGCGGTCCTCCAATCTCTGGTCGAGGGCGAGGTGGCGAGGTTGGAGGGCGCTCCTACGCCCTTGTTCCTCCGCGACGACTGGGAGCAGGTAGTGGAGTCCATGCCCGTCTTCAATGGGGACGGGCCCGTGCCCATAGAAACTCCCGGGGAATCGGTGGACGTGTCCTCCGACGACTCCAACGAAGAGGAGGAAGGAGGGGAGCGGGAAAAAGGGCCTGACTCCGAGGCGACTGACGGAGAGTCAAGGGCTCCCCTCCCCCGGCGCAGGTCCCGCGTTCTCCGCCTCTCTCCGAGCGATGACGACGAGGATGATGACGAGCAGGACGGCGGAAGCTTGCCCTTGATCCCGAAGAAGGACATGACCGGGCTGATCTCCTGCGGGTCTGCCCCGGCCCCGAGGCGGACCGCAGACGCGCCTTCCGCTTCCAAGCTTCCCGAGGTTGACCCTTCCAGCCGGCTTTCGGGCTTCAAATTTGGCCGGAGGCCGCTTGAGCTCACTAGCGATGACCCGTAAGCGCTTGATTCTTGTCTTTATTTCTTGTTCTGCTTATGAGGCTTGACGTCCGCATCTCTTGGATAGGCTGGCGCCCGCCGCAAAGAAGCCGAAGGGAGCTCCTAAGGTTCAATCCGTGGCAGCGCCTTTGCCCGCGAAGGAAGGTGACCGCGACGCACGGGCTTCTCCTGCCTGGTCATCCTCGCGAGGCCTGGCTGAGCCGGCTGGGGCGGGCTCAGCTCCCATGGCCCAAGTGACTCCCGAGGTGCCTTTGCCTGCTGCCGCCACTTCAGCCGTTGGGGCGCAGCAAGCTTCGCCTCAGGATGCTGTGGTCGTGCTGCCGCCTTCTCCTCCTACTCCACCGACTGTTGTCTCTCCGAATTCTCCTGCCATTCTGGATCGTGCTGTCGCTGAGCTGGACCGGCTGCGGCAGGATCTTCTTGGCACCGACCCTTGCTTGGTGGCCGGGCGCTTGGAGCTGGCTTCCGGATGGATTCGCTCCGATGCTTCGATTCGGGCGGCGCTAGTCCAAGCCTCGACGGCTTGCGATGAGGAGAGGCAGGCCGTCCTTGAGGCGAAGGCTGCACGTGACGCAGCCCTGGGAGAGGTGGTCGACGTCCGTGGTCACTGCAAGGCGCTGGAGGACGAGCTGCAAGGCCTGCGGGACCAGCTCGCGAAAGAGGTCCGCCTTCGCCAAGAGCAGGAAGAAGGCGTGAAGGCTCGCGAGGCGGCCATCGAGGGCCGGGAGGCCAAGCTCAGGAAGCGCCGCGACCGCCTAGGCGCGCTGGAGCAGGAGTTGGGGGCGAGGAAGGTCGAGCTAGATGACAAGGCCCAGGTTCTTGCTGAGGACCGCGTGGCCTTTGCGAAGATGGAGGCGAAGGCTCGCTCCTCGCTGAGGATGCTTTACGACAGCAGCCTGGAGAGCCCGCTGGCTGGCATCGAGGACGGCCCCGCCAAGCTGCTTCCCTTCCTGGTTCGCGCTCTTGAAGATGTCGCCCTTGGCCTTGGCCCCACGGCCGAGGCCGAGGCGCGTGTCCTATCTTCTGCAGCGCTGACGCGGGTCCTCACCCACATCTACCTTCACTATCTCGGCGTCGACCTTGACAGCCTGCTGGAGCCAGTAAGCGGCGAGCGTGCCGCTGCCGCTGCCGAGGCCATGAAGGGTCGCGCGGAGGCTCTGCTGGGGAAGTTCCGGGCCTTCAGCACCAAGCCGAAGCAAGGCGCTACCGACCCCGCTGCTCCATGAGGCGAACCCACTCCGCGCTGCTCCACCGCCGACAAGTGACTCCGTTGTGGCTCCTGTCCTACCTTTAATTCCTGCACATGTATCATGCCTCGGGGAGGCGTTTAAACTTGCGTTTGGCATTGAGATAACAGTGTGGACTGTAATATTTGCTTTTGAATTCCTTGAAATTTGTGCTTTTCCTTCCTACTTGCTTATGTTCTACGCCGGCAGAGCCCGGCCCCGCGCATACCTCACCCAGCGTTAGTCCCGACCGGAAACCAGGACGGGGCCAAGGAGTGAGGGGCTATGTGACAAGTTAGGCTCCTGAGTCGCGATGCTCAGGAGTCCCCCTTGGTGCACAAACAACAAGTAGGGAGGTATGATGTGGGTGGATCTACCGTTCTGCGTCTGCAGAGCCCGGCCGCGCGCATACCTCAACCGCCGTTAGCCTTTCGGAACTAAGGAGTGAGGGGCTACGTGACCAGTTAGGCTCCTGAGTCGCGATGCTCAGGAGTCCCCCTTGACGCTCAAACGGCCTTCGTACCTTGGCTCCGCTCGGGGAGAGACGCGCGACGAACCAGGCCCGGGGGGGCCTGGCTGGGTGGCGTGCGTCTGGGCGTGACCCAGGCGCAGCCCCCGTGCCCAGCCCCCTCGCGCAGCACTCCCGAGGGGAGGCGTTACGATGAGGCCAGACACTGAGCTCTGGGCTCCCTGAGGTTGATGCGGCCCGGGGGCCGCCCTTAGTTGTTTATCACCAGCGCGGAGCATAGCGCTTCCGTATGTGTACGGGCATAGCCGCTCCTCGGCAGTGTCGTCAGCCAGCACGGAGCATGGTGCTTCCATTGGTACGTGGGAGGGGGCTCCCCTCCGGGAGGAGCCCCCGGGGCATGTACAGCCCCGCCCTGACACATGGCTGGCACGGTAGGGCCTGGCGAGGTGTATCTGGGCCCCCGTGAGCCAGCGCGGGACTCACGGGGCCCTACCTCTAGGCGGGTTGCGCCTGGCACTGGGCCTTATCTTGTGATGTGTCCCTGCAAATTTGGTTAGATGTCGGCACTCTACGTCCTCGGGTCCCGGCCCTCGAGCTGGTCCCAGCCGTCGCTGGTATGCCAGGTCGCGATGCCGTGGACAAGGCTAGAGGGTGAGGGCTGGAGAGCCAGTAAGAGCCCTGAGTCGCGATGCTCAGGTACCCCCCCTTTAACGTGCAAGTGGTCGGCATGGAGAAGAAGAGGTGCCGTGGACAGGCATCAAATAATCAAGCATGGTGGGTCGAACGCATAGCCGGAAATAAACGCAAAAGGGGTACATGCCGCTCGGTCTGGCCCGAGCGACTTGGGGGATGATGCAGCCCGAGGGGCGCCCCCAATAAGGTAAGCTAACAACATGGAATAAAAGGGATACATGCCGCAGGGATGGACCCATGCGGCCTGGGAATAATGCAGCCCTGGGGGGGCGCTCCCAGCTGGAAGTGAAACTTGAAAGATGTCACCTGATGATGTTGAGGACAAAGGAGTGTTGGTGTAGCAGACTCGGTGGGTTGCGGAAGCCGATCCTCACGAGCCCCCAGGCCCAGGGGCCTCGGGAGGCTCCGGAGGCGCTGGTGGTTCCTTGCGGACCATCTCCATCTCCGCCAGGGCTGTGGAACGCCTGGCCTCTTGAGCCTCCATGATGCCCCTCGTGAGGCGCTAGTACGTGGCAGCCGCGTTCGGCAAGCCGTAAGGCATGCGAACGTAGCTGTGGGGTGGACCTTCGCAGCGCCCCACTCGCGAGGGCCAGAGGCGCTCCAGAGAGGCGACTCGATTGAGCCCTGGTATGTCGATGCAGACGCGCAGCCCACCATCTTCGCCTGGATGGGGAGCCACAGCTGGTAGGCGGCGGCTGCCTCTCATGACTCTTGACTCCTGTAGCTCCTGAATGGCCTTGCTGACGAACTCCTGAGGGTCTGGCTCTCCTTTCTTTACTCCTTCCTGAGGGAAACGTGCTTCGAAACACGCCTCCATGTGGTGCCCAAGCGCCTCCCTCGTGACCTTAGCCAGGTCGGTGGCCCTCCAGGGGAGAGCCCCCGAGCCCTGCCTGAGGAGGGCGCCGGGCGCGCTTTCCTATGCGATGGAAGGAGGTTCCCCCTGGGCAAGCGCGGGCCCTGAGGGGCCTGCTTCCTGAGGGTCCGGGCCGGACGATGTCTTCTTCTTCTTGGGGGCGGTCTCGGGAAGCCTCCTGCTTCCGCGATCCGAGTCTTCCAGTGACGCGGCCTGAAAGGCTCATTCCAGGGAACACACCGCGTCCTTCTTCTTCGCAGGGCACCGTGATGACTCCGCCACTTCCTGGCATCTTGAGGACGTTGTAGCCGTGGTGAGTTATGGCCATGAACTTGGCCAGCGCTGGGTACCCAAGGATGGCATTGTACGTTAGGCGAATGTGAGCGACGTCGAAGTCGATGAGCTCGGTGCGGTAGTTGTCGCGTGTCCCGAAGGTGACTAGGAGGCGGACCTGCCCAATCGGGACCGTGGAGCCGTCGGTGACTCCGGAGAAAGGCTTGGTCGGCTGAAGCTGGTTGTAGGGCACTTGGAGATTGTTGAATGTTTCCACGGACAGGACGTTGAGCCCTGCCCTGCCATCGATGAGGGTCCTGGTGACCACCACGTTGCTGATAATTAGGGAACAAAGCATCAGGAGGACTCCGGCTGTAGCTGCACACTTGAGCTGATCTGCTGAGCTGAACGTGATGGCGCACGCCGACCACCTGAGAGGGCGCGTGGCTTCTAGCTTGGGGAGGACTGCATTCACTTCGCGGGCGAACTGCTTGAAGATGCGTTGAGAGGCTGGGGCTTGAGCCCCACCCAGGATGCAGGTGACTGCGCGCGGCTCCTGGAAGCCCCTAGCCCCCTCGTCCTGATGGCGGTCCTCGTTTCTCCTTGGCTGCGGCAGCAGCGGAGGGAGGCCTGCGTTGTGTTGCGGGCGATCCTCGCGAGGCTGATCCCTCCAGTCTCCCTCGCGAGGCGGGTCTTGCCAGCGATCCTCGTGAGGTTGATCGCGCCACCCTTGGCGCAGGCCGCGGTCTTCCCAGCGTCCTGTGTTCCTTCCTCCTCCTCGACCGTAGCCCCGGTCACCGCGGTCGGGGCGACGACCGATCCTTCCTTCTCGCACGGCTCAGAGCTCTTGACATTCGTTGGTGTTGTGGGTGTGGAGGTCATGGTACACACAGTACCGACTGCCCTTGGGAGTTTTGGGCAGATCTCTGCCCCGCTTGGTGTCTGGTTCTGCCACGAGCACGGCAGCCCCCTTGCGCTTCACATCCTTGGCCTTGGGCTTCTTCTCTTCTGGGTCTGCGGCAGGCAGCTCGAGGAGGGAGAGACGCCCTTCCTCAGCCCTGGCGCACTTGGTTGCCAAGTTGAACAACTCCAAGGAAGTGCACAGGTCTTCATGCATCGCCAGCTCCTCCTTCATCTTGACATCACGCACGCCGTCGGAGAAGGCTGAGATGATGGCCTCCTCGGTCACCTTGGGAATCTTGAGGCGTGCATTGTTGAAGCGCTGGATGTACTTCTGCAGGGTCTCTCCGGGTTGTTGCTTGATGCGGCGCATGTTGCTCACGGCGGGTGGCCGGTCGCGAGTACCTTGGAAGTTGGCGATGAAGCGGGTGCGCATCTCGTCCCAGGAGGAGACCGTGCCTGGGGCCAGGTTCAGGAGCCAGGTGCGGGCCCCGTCCTTGAGCGCCATGGGAAACCAGTTTGCCATGACCTTCTCGTCTCCGTTGGCAGCTTCGATGCCCAGCTCATAGAGCTGGAGGAACTCCGCAGGGTTGGCCGTGCCGTCGTAACGAGGAGGCAGGTCTGGCTTGAACTTGCCGGGCCATGCGACGCTGCGTAGCTCGGCGGTGAATGCACGGAAGCCTGCTGTGGCCACGGGAGGCCTTGGGTGACGAAGAGCTTGGTCTTGCATGCCCCCACGCGCTGCAGCTGGGAGCAGCGCGGGGTCTTGACGCGCGGGAGCAGGAGCATGGTCGCGACGTGCAGGAGCAGGGAGCGCCCGGGCAGCTTCTTGCGGGCGAGGGACTTCTTGGCAGCTCTGCTCTTGCCGTGCTGGCACCTGACGGAGCGGGTTCCGCCCAGGGGCCACACGCCATGGAGCCATGGCCCCTTCTTGAGGAGGAGGCGGCCGGGGCGCCGCCGGAGCTTCGTCGCCCGCGCGGGGCGGGGTGCGGTGCAGCGGAACGGACGGCGCAGGAGAGCCCCCTGCGGCACGGACGAGCTCGGCGACACGGTCGAGCCATTCTTCATAGACGTCATCGATGGGACGGTAGCGCAGGAGCTCGTTTGCCGCGATGAGCGCAGCTCGAGCCTCCATGGGTGCGCGGAGCGCGCGGGATGAAGAACCAGCTGGGGTGAGCGAGGGAGTAGTGGTGCGGCCGTCTTGCCGCACGGACGGATGCTGAGACGACGCTTGCTGCTCGTCCCCCGCCGGGCCGGTGGCGGCGTTGACGGCAGGTGACGGTGAACGGCGAGGACGCCCGCCGACAGGAGCCGGCTGGGCGACGCGGGAAGCGAGAGCGGCCCGGCGCTCGGCGCGGGCCCGACGAGCGTCAGACATGGACGCGATGGTCGGAGGAGAACGGGGTGGTGGAAGACGAATTCCGGCGCACCCCTACCTGGCGCGCCAAATGTCGGATTTCGGGTTCTGGCAGACCCTTGAGGTTCGAACACTGGGGTGCGCGCGGAGATTTCGCCTTCTACCTACCTGCACCCCTCCGCCTCACTGAGATCTAAGCTATGGGAAGAACAGCACAAGAGACACAGGGTTTATACTGGTTCGGGCCACCATTGTGGTGTAACACCCCACTCCAGTGTGTGGTATGGTGGATTTCCTCTTGGGCTAATGATGATGAGCAATACAAGGAAGAACAGCCTCGCGAGGGTCTGTTCTTGGCTGTGGGGATGAACTGCTAGGAGGAGTTCAGTCACCCTTATCTATCTCTCTCTCTCTCTCTGTGTGATGTTACTCAATCCGATTTTCCCTCCTCCTTACCCTATGGGTGGCTAGTCCTATTTATAGGCAAAGGCCCTGGGCCTCTTCCCAAATATTGAGCGGGAAGGGCGCCAACAATTGGCCATTTTGAAGGGGAACATCTGGTACACTTATTTTGACTAAAGTTAGTCCTCGCCTGCCAAAGACTCCGGTGGTGACGCTGGCTTGGGCTCCACAATGACTTCCTCCCTGCCGTTGGACTGGTCTTGGTCTCGTTGCACCGAAATGGGTGCCTTTGCTTGATGCTCTCGCCTGCGCTTGCTCCCTTTGCACCAAAGAGGAAAGGAGGACACTACGCGGGCTGGCGCCCGCCTGGCGCCCTTGGTCGTCATGGCTTGCGTCACGGGCACCTCGTGAGGTACCCCGCCTTGATCTCTCTGCCTCCTCGCGAGCCAGCCTGATGTGGCCGTGCCTGAGGAAGCTCCGTGTCATCTGCCCCGCGAGGCTTGGCCCCTCGCGAGGGTCTTGGGTCTGCGTCGATGAAGACGGGCCGTGCTGGGCCCCCTTTGAGCCACGCCGCAGGCCGCAGGCAGGCAAGTCTGGGGACCCCCGTTCCTAGAATGCCGACAGCCTTCTATCTGTATCTTCGTGGCCCATTAGTTCGGCCAATGTCGCATAGCCCGGACGCCCGAGGACCCCCTAATCCAGGAGTCCCTCAGGCGTCCCGGCGTCAACTTCAGGAGCCTGGCGTCTTTGAGGAGCGGCTCTTCAAGTCGTTAGCAGCTCCCCCCATTGTGGTTCAGCATTGCCTCAGGAGGAGCTCCCCCCAGTGCCACGTCGGGCGCCCCAGCTTGCGGCCCAACCTCGGGAGCCTGACTGCTCCTTGCGCTCGAGCCTTAGGAGGGGTGCTGGTCTGAGGAGTTCAAGGTGTACCTACTCCGGGGCGCCTTGCCGGAGAAGGAGGAAGACGCGGAGCATATGGCCCGCCAGGCCACTGCATACTGCATCCAGGACGGTGAGCTCTACCGAAGGCGCCCGAACGATGTTTCTCTATGATGCATCTCTAGGGATCAGGGATGCGAGCTATTGGCCAACATACATGGCGGGGACTGCGGGCATCACTCCTCATCGCGCACCCTCGTGGGCAAGGTGTTCTACAGCGGATTCTACTGGCCCATGGCACTCAATGATGCCACTGAGTTGGTAAGATCTTGTGAGGCCTGCCAGTTCCATGCCAAGAAGATCCACTAGCCCGCTCAGGGCCTCCAGACCATCCCGCTCTCGTGGCCGTTCGTGGTCTGGGGGTTGGACATCCTAGGCCCGTTCCTCAAGCACCTGGGGGCTACCGCTACCTCTACATCGCCATCAACAAGTTCACCAAGTGGGCGGAAGTGGAGGCCATCCGCACCATCCCAGCTGGCTCGGTCGTCAAGTTCGTCAAGGGCCTCGTGTGCCATTTCAGGGTTCCTAACCGCATCATCACCGACAATGGATCACAGTTCACGAGCAACCTTTTGAAAACATATTGTGCTAACCTTGGAACGTGGATATGCTATGCTTTGGTGGCACACCTGTGGAGCAATGGCCAGGCTGAGCGCGCCAACGTGGAGGTCCTAAGGGGCCTCAAGGCGAAGACCTTCAAGAAGAAGCTTGCGGTAGGGGCTGGCTCGATGAGCTCCAGTATGTGTTGTGGTCCATCCTCACCACCGCAACCAAGCCCACGGCCGAGACTCCGTTCTTCCTCGTCTACGGAGCTGAGGCGGTCCTCCCTCATGAGGCTAGGCATTGCTCCGCGCGGGTCTTGGCATTCGACGAGGCGAGCCAGGACGCCTTGAGGGGGATGGACCTCGTTCTAGGGGAGGAACGTCGCCGCCAAGCCTCGCTCCGTGCAGCGAGGTACCATCAGCCTCTACGGTGGTACCACTGCTGCAATTGTAGTATGCCATGTCTAATCTATCAATATGTCAATTTCGTAGATAGTAAAATTGCTTTGCTTGTTGTCATGTGCCTCCAAAGTCAGCATCATGATGTTAATGTTTGTGTTTCCAGATTTTTGAATTCACGGTTGCATATTGTCTTGATGATTCCCATGAACATGTTGCTCCTATGTATACGCCATGTTATATGATTTGAGATTCATGATATGTAATAGCATGCTATGCCTTTTGATGCCATGTTCTCGTTCTATAACATCATTGTTGCATGCCTTCAACATGCCATCATATTAAGTTTGCTCATGTATATGCCCAGTTTTTCAATGTCCTAATCTATAACGGAACATTGCATTTTGCATAGAGCATATTAAATTAACGGTGATGCTTATTAAACTGAACCTTAAAGATGAACTAAAGTATGTCATCTCTGCCTTAATGCATATCAAGTTTGTTCCTATATTGTTTTTGTAGCATGTTGTTTTGATGCTTGCAATATGCCTAGTTGCTGTTTTGGACAGATTGTTATTTAAACTTGCATTGTGTGTATGTGTTGAACTGTTGCTCCGTTTTGATCATGTGCTATATGAAACTTGCTTAGATCTGCATGTAGTTTCATAATGACATGTCGCATCCATGTTTTGGAGTGTTTGTGATCATGTTTTTCTTGCATTTGCATTAATGCCATGTTCAATTTGTTTAGTTCATATCTTCTAGACCGTAGTTCCGAATTAAATGATTTGCATATGTAACTTGACTAGAAAAACGTGTAGATCGTCATGTTGCACTTTAACTTTCTGTTTAACAACTTTAACATAATGTTTTTTCAGAACATTACCAAATTCGAAATTTGCATACGGGGACTTTTCGGAATAGTTATGTGTTGTTTTCGGCCTCATTTAAACTTGCTTTGATGTGGGGTTCTTACATGCATCATCGCTTGCCATGAGTAACAACTTTTAATCTTGTCATGCATCATACTTGGTTCTGCATCATGCCATGTTATGCTTGTTTGTTTACTATGTTGTTTGCTTCTTTCCGGTTGTGCTCTTTCTCGGTACTTCCCGGTTTTGTTGCGATTGTGCGGATTCGTTCGACTACATTGGTTTGTCTACTTCATGGACTCAATCTTGTTCTGAGCGGGATTTCAGGCAAGATGATCATTACCCTAGATACCACTACTATCTTTTCTTTGCTAGTTGTCTTGATGCTATCGCTATTTCGCGCTACCTACCACTTTTTTGTCAGCTTCCCAAATTGCCATGAAACATCCTCTAACCTTTTTCACCCTCCCGGCAAACTGTTGTTTGGCTATGTTACCTCTTTGCTCAGCTCCTCTTATTGAGTTACTAGTTGCAGGTGGAGTTGCAGGTTGTTCCATGTTGGGACATGGGTATCATGGGATATCAAAATATCTATATTTAATCAATGCATCTATATACTTCGTAAATAGTGGAAGGCTCGGACTTTTGCCTGGTGTTTTGTTCCACTCTTGCCACCCTAGTTTCTGTCATACTGGTGTTATGTTGCTTGACAAGCGCTCCTAACACACGTGGGTGTATGGGAACCCCCTGACCGATCGCCTTGGGACGAACACTACCAGCAAGGCCCAACTTTGGTTTTAACATTGGCCAACATAATAATAAATCTGATATTAAATTTGACGCATAGGGAGTTAGCGCTACCCGAGGTTCGTTTTCCACATAATACAGGGTGGGCCAGTGTTGATGGTGCTGGTCCAAAATGGCAGTAGCCGAGGTCACCAACGGGTGAGCCAGCCGGAAACTTAGTCGATCCGGTCGTGGCCTGAGACGAGATACGCGAGGCTCCTATTGGGGTGTCGGCACACCAGGAGGTCTTGCTGGTTTAGCTTTTACCTTTGAAGAGAGGCAGGTCCACCGAAATTCCTTGTCGTAAGCATCGTGTTCTTCATGGTGTGAGGATGTTCCATCGGATGCGCGTGGAATTTATAATGTACAACTTGGAGCACACCTACAGGGTTAAATCTTTTCGAGGACGTGCCCGCGGTTATGTGGCAGATGGGAAATTTATAATATCCGGTTGTAGAGAACTTGACACCAGATCCAAATTAAAATACACCAACCGCGTGTGTAACCATGACCGTCTCTTTTCGAGTGAGTTCGAGAAGAGAACACGGTGGGGTTATATTTGATTTGAAAGTAGTTCAGGATCACTTATTGACCATTACTAGTTTGTGACCATTGTGCGTAGTTGCTATTCTTACTCTTGTACTCGTAAATCAGCCACCATACAATGCTTAGTGCTTGCTGCATCCTCACCACTTATCCATTCCATACCCATTAAGCTTTGCGAGTCTCGATACCCATGGTAATGGGATTGCTGAGTCCTCATGGCTCATAGATTACTACAACAACATGTGCATGTATAGGTAATGCGATGACATGATGTGAGAGCAGTGTCTACTTGCTTTTCGAGTTCTTCTTCTTGTTCTTCTATTAGGGGATAGGTTCCTAGTCGGCAGCCTGGGCTAGCAGGATGGATGTCGTTTGTGTTTTTCTTTTGGTTTTCATCCGTAGTCATGCTGCTCTTCTATATGTTGTTTGATGTATTCATGTGGCATTTGTATGCCTTTGTATGTATCCCCATTTGTGTTGTATATGGTATGATGTAATGATATCCACCTTGAAAAAGTGTCTTCAATATGAGGCTCTATCCTTGGTGGGACCTCCGAGTCCCTCTCGGATAGGATCGCGTATTGGGAGTGACAAGTTGGTACCAGAGCCTCGACCGACCATAGGAGCCCCCTTGATTGACCATAGTCTGGCCATTGTCGAGTCTAGAAAAAAACTATTTTGGAGTCTAGTTATATCGAAGAGTAGGAATTCTTTTTACTCCTCATCCCCTTCGTTGCTCGGGTAAGGAATCGTGACATAAGTGTTTTGATTCTTATCCTCCTCCTCTTCAAATTTCTTCTATGATCACACGGGTATTTTTTGATCGTTGCATTATCAATCCTTTTTCAAACGGTGCACTTCTCTTCGAGTTGATTCGATCCTCTTCATCTTCTGCAAGATCAATTCTTAGTTTTATCAAGGTATTCATTTCCCTGTTCCAAGTTGCCTTTGTTTTTCCCACCTGCCCACCCTTTTCTTCACGGAGTCTGGAGTCTTGAATAGGGCATCCATTTTAGCCGTGCAAAGCCTCTTCATTCGTTCCCCAATTGTTTCAACCGGTGGATTCTCGTCTAGCTCATCATTCTCTCTCTCATTTTTCTTCTCTGATGAATCCAATTCAAGTTTTTGGTGTTGGCAATATTTGTTTCCTTGGTTTTAATGTTTCGCCTTGCTTGTTCGCCTCTCGCCATTTAATCATTCCGGATTGCTGAAGACATCTCAGAAGATTCATGCTTGCGTTCAGTTAATTTGAGGTTGTCACCTCATTCAAGTCTTTCTATCGTTCTGGTGCATCATCTCTCCCTCAATAGTTTTCAACGTGTTCTCTTTTCAGTGGGCCCATAACCCGTAGGTCTTTTCCCAGGATCTTACCTGACTCTCCTATTTTTTCCGAAGTTATTCTCATATTCTTTCCAAGCTCGACGACAGGAGGAGTACTCTTCAGTTGATTCTCTTCTTTGGGATTTCTCGTTCATCTCCTTTTTTCATTTTCATCATCCTCTTTCTCTTCCGTCTCATTCCTAAAATCTCGGGACGAGATCTTCTATTAGTGGGGAGTGTTGTGACGCCCGGAGACTGACACTCTAGTTTCCTTCCATTTATTTTCGTTGTTGTCATGTGTTTCATTTGTTTTTTGCATTCATCATTGCATTATTCGCATTGCATCGACACTTGTGTTGTCATTCTTTTCAAAACTTACATCCATCCGTAGTTGTCAGGTCACCCAGTTCTCTTCGTTCTCTGTTCTGAGTCTAACTACACACACATACGCCTATGCACCACTGAAATATTATTTTATAAGTCGGATAAAAATGTTCTCGGAATGTGTTGAGAGTTGGCGTGCGATCTTGTCATATGGTAGGTAGACCGAATGCCAAATCTTGTCGCATTCCTAGTGCGATTGAAGGCCCAACGGATAACTATAGCGGCACTATAGCCGGACAAAACATTGGATATTTTCGGTATCTGAAAACCGTTGTTGGGCTACACTCCTTCCCTCTCTTCTCGGCCCAACCCTTTCTAAACGAGCCCACTAGCCCGCACTAGCCACCCCTGTTATCGGTGTCGTCGGATCGCGATCGGAGGGCTCCGAAACCCCCAAAACCCTCCTAAGCCTAGAACCTTCCCTATATAAATAGTCCCCCTTCCAAATCTGGCAGCCTACCCCTCCGCCTACCTCCTAGCCACCACCTCCCACCTTCCTCCTCGATTTTTGCCCCTGGCCACACCGGATCCGCCACTTGTCGCCGCTAGCTCCACCCAGCGTCGATGCCACGTCAACAGCGCCGCCACCCGCAGCCACTCACCGGTCGCCACATTGCCTCCCCTGCATCCCCACATCGTTGTGACCCACGGAGCCTAGGGCAGGCCCGCCCGAGCCCATCCAGGCCTGAGCGCCCCGTGCCTCCAGCTGCCCCTCGCCCCGAGCTCCCGATCTAGAGCTCCACCGCCTCCTGCGTAGAGCCCCGTGTCGCGAAGACCTCACCGGGCCTTGTCATTGCCATCTCCGGTGACCTACAGGTCGGCCCCTCACGCCCTCTCCTCCTCCTATTTTCCCTCTCTCACTGCGACCCTCACCTCTCCCCTCTCTCTCGCAGGAGCCCACCGCTGCCACCTGTGGAGCTCGCCGTCGGCCTCGCCTTCGCCCGATTCGGTCGATATCCACCGGATCCGGGCCCTGCAACCCGTTCCCAGCCTCGCTATCTCCGCTAGACCATGCCACGGCAGCCGTAGCCTCCAAGCACCGCTGCCCCTGCCTCTTGCTCGTACCTCAGGCACGAGGAGGACGACACCCTCCTCGTCCTTAGGTGGGTCGGCGCCCCGTCAGCCTACCTCCACCTGCAAGGCCCAGCCCAGCCAAGACTGTTAGGCCCTAAGTGGGCGCCCTGCTCTACCCAATGCCCTAAGTGACATATAGCTATACTGTGCTTGATTGCCTGTAAAACGCCTAAGCTCCCAGATTTTTAGCATCATATTGCATTTTTGTGAGATGTGTATCTAATCATCCGTTCATCCTATAAAAATGTGCCATATATGAAACTTGTTCTACTCTCTATGCTATGCATGATGGTTGAATTTCAATTCTTGTTTGGGTTCATCTTCATGTTATAATCCTCGTTGCAAAAGTGCATCCTGATGTTAAGTGTAGAAAACTGTTAAAACTTGTCAACTTGTCTTGATGGTTGCCACTAATCCTTTGCTCATATGCATATGATTCCTTCATGTGATTTGCTCTATGCTATGTGTATTTTGATGCCAAGCCTTTTTGCCATGTAATGTTGCTGTAGAATGCCTCTTTCTTGCTCTCAAGTTGACATCATGATAAAATTGTCAACCTGTTAACAGCATGTTCCATTTCGTAAAAATTATATTAATTAATCTGTGCATCATATGAATTTTTGCCCATGGAGTAAGTTGTAGTATCCATGTCTAATGTATGATTATGTAAATTTCATGGATATTAAAATTGCTATGCTTGTCGTTATGTGCCTCCAAATTTAGCATCATGATGTTAATGTTTGTGTTCCTAGATTTTCGAATTCGCGGTTGCATATTGTCTTGATGATTCCCATGAACCCGTTGCTCTTATGTATATGCCATGTTGTATGATTTGAGCTTCATGATATGTACTAGCATGCCATGCCTTTTGATGCCATGTTCTTATACTGTAGCATGATTGTTTCATGCCTTCAACATGTTATCAGGTTAACTCTGCTAATGTATATGCCCAGTTTTGCATAGAGCATATTAAATTAACCATGATGCTTATGAACCTAAACCTTAAAGATGAACTGAAGTATGTCATCTCTACTTTAAGTACATATCAATTTTGTGCCTATATGGTTCTTGTAGCATGTTGTTTTGATGCTTTCAATATGCCTAGTTGCCATTTTGGACAGATTGTTATTTAAACTTGCATTGTGTGTATGTGTTGAACCGTTGCTCCGTTTTGATCATATCCTATATGAAACCTGCTTAGATTTGCATGTAGCTTCATAATGCCATGTTGCATCCATGTTTTCGAGTGTTTGTGATTGTGTTTTGCTTGCATTTGCATTAATGCCATGTTCAACTTGTTTAGCTCATATCTTCTAGACCGTAGCTCTGAATTAAATGACCTACATATGTAACTTAACTAGAAAAATGTGTAGATCATCATGTTGCACTTTAACTTGCTGTTTAACAACTTTAACATAATGTTTTGTTAAGAATAGTACCAAATTCGAAATTTGGATATGGGGACTTCCCGGAATTGTTATGTGTTGTTCTCGGCCTCATTTAAACTTGCTTTGATGTGGAGTTGTTGCATGCATCATATCTTGCCATGAGTAAAAACATTTAATCTTGGCATGCATCATACTTGGTTGTGCATCATGCCATGTTATGCTTGTTTGTTTACTATGTTGTTTGCTTCTTTCCTGTTGTGCTCCTTCTTGATAGTTCTCGGTTTCGTTGCGATTGTGAGGATTCGTTTAACTACGTTGGTTCGTTTACTTCATGGACTCAATCTTCTTCCGAGCGGGGTTTTAGGCAAGATGATCATTACCCTGGATACCACTACTATCTTTGCTTTGCTATTTATCTCGATGCTATCGCGATGTCACGCTACCTACCACTTGTTTTGGCAGCCTCCCAAATTGCCATTAAATAACCTCTAACCTTTTTCACCCTCCCACCATACCATTGTTTGGCTATGTTATGCTTTGCTCAGCCTCTCTTATAGCGTTGCTAGTTGTAGGTGCAGTTGTAGGTTGTTCCATATTGGGACAAGGATATCATGGGATATCACAATATCTCTTATTTAATTAATGTGTCGATATACTTGGTAAAGGGTGGAAGGCTCGGCCTTTTGCCTGGTGTTTTGTTCCACTCTTGCTGCCCTAGTTTCTGTCCTACCAATGTTATGTTCCTTGACGAGCGCTCCTAACACATGTGGGTGTTGGGAACCCCCTGACCAATCGCTTAGGGAAGAACTCTACCAGCAAGGCCCGACTTTGGTTTTAACATTTGCCAACATAATAATAAATTTGATATTAAATTTCACGCATAGGGAGTTAGCACTACCCGAGGTTCGTTTTCCACATAATGCAGGGTGGGCCAGTGCTGATGGTGCTGGTCCAAAATGGCAGTAGCCAGGGCCACCAACGGGTGTGCCAGCCGGAAACTTAGCCGATCCGGTCGTGGACTGAGACGAGATATGCGTGGCTCCTATCGGGGTGTCGGCATGCCGGGAGGTCTTATTGGTTTAGTTTTTACCTTAGACGAGAGGCAGGTTGACCGGAATTCCTTATCATAAGCATCATGTTCTTCATGGTGTGAGGATGTTCCATCGGATGCGCGTGGAATTTGTAATGGACCACTTGGAGCACCCCTGCAGGGTTAATCTTTTCGAGAGTCATGCCCGCAGTTATGTGATAGATGGGAAATTTATAATATTCGGTTGTAGAGAACGTGACACCAGATCTGAATTAAGATACACCAGCCGCGTGCATAAATGTGACCGTCTCATTTCGAGTGAGTTCTAGAAGAGAACACGGTGGGGTTATGTTTGATTCGTAAGTAGTTCAGGATCACTTATTGATCATTACTAGTTTGTGACTGTTGTGCGTAGTTGCTCTTCTTACTCTTGTACTCGTAATTTAGCCACCATACAGTGCTTAGTGCTTGCTGCAGCCTCACCACTTATCCATTCCATACCCATTAAGCTTTGCTAGTCTTGATACCCATGGTAATGGGATTGCTGAGTCCTCGTGGCTCACAGTTTACTACAACAACAGATGCAAGTACAGGTAATGCGATGACATGCCATGAGAGTCATGCCTGCTTGCTTTTGGAGTTCTTCTTCTTCTTCTTCTTTGATCAGGGGATTGGTTCCTAGTCAGTAGCCTGGGGTAGCAGGGTGGATGCCATTTGTGTTTGTCATTTGGTTTCGATCCGTAGTCGGATGCTGCTCTTCTGTATGATGTTTGATGTATTCATGTGGTGTTTGTATGCCTTTATATGTATCCCCATTTGTGTTGTATATGGTGCGATGTAATGATATCCACCTTGCAAAAGCATCTTCAATATGCGGCTCTATCCTTGGTGGAACCTCCGAGTCCCTCTCGGATAGGATCGCATATTGGGAGTGAGTGTTTACCTAGGTTCGGGCCACCTTGCGGTGTAAAACCCTACTCCTGCTTGGTGGTGGATTGGCCTCACGAGGAGGCTGAGGATGAACAAGTATAGTGGATGAACAGCCTCGAGAGGGCTCTGGTGGTGAGGGTGGAAAGGATCCCGTCCTGGCCTATGATGGTGGCTAACATATATTTATGGTGGCCTCAGTCCTCTTCCCTCAAAACATAGGCGGGAAGGGAGCCCACAGTGGCCAATTTGAAAGGGACAAGATGTACATCTAATCCTAACGAAAGGTGGTCTTCGCGTGCAAAGCATCTGGTCATGACATAGCGGTGGGCTCGATGATGACATCCATCCTGCCGAGCTCGTGGTCTTGGTCTTGTTGCATCGGAATGGTAAGCTTTGGGGACTCCTCGGGAACCTGCGTCCATCCTTGCTCCCTTAGCACTGAAAGGGAAACTATCTTCTCTGCACCCGCTGGCGCCTTCCTGGCCTTGGTCATCATGGCTCACGTCATCGCAGCCTCGTGAGGCTGGGTACCTGCATAGAAATCTCCACTCCTCGGGAGGCATCCTAGAGAGGTCGTCCTCTAGAGGTCTTGGCGTCGTTCTCCTCACAAGGCCGGGGCCCTCATGAGGGTCTTGTCGTGGAGGCCTTGCCACTGGGCTGTACTAGGTCGTCGATGGAGCCATGCTGTGGGCCACAGGCAGGTAGATCTGGGTACCCCCGGTCCTAGAACGTCGATAGTAGCCCCCGGGCCCAAGGCGCACTCGGGCTGGATTCAAGGCGAAGGCAAAGAGGGAAGGTAGAAGCACCATGGGGCCTAATCGCCTGTGGGCCAAGCTTGACACGTGGCGCTTGACGGGGCGTGGGCGCCTCCACTTTCCCACGTTGCCTCGGCAACCACCCAGGCTAACAAGGGACTAGCGCAAGCCTTCATGCCCATCATTGCTCGAACGCGAAGGGACGCCGGTTGGCCTCCGACCGCCTATAAGAGGGCGAGGGATACAGAGCCCCCAACTCACCTTCATCTTCCTGCTCCACATTCCTCATTCTTGCAGCAGCATCCATGGCATCGGTAAGGAGGTTCTCCAATGCCGAGAAGGGGAAGGCTCCACGGGAGAGAACAAAGTCGCCCCCGCCAAAGAGAGGGAGAGGTCGTCCTTGCAAGATCACTGTGACACCGACAGTGGTTCCCCAGGAGCGTGAGCGATCCCCCGCGGGCGCCCGGGTTGCCTTTGGCGGCCATGGCAAAGGTCCCTCCCATGGGTGTGGCAGCGGAAGTCGCGGCGGCCGTGGTCGAGGTCGAGGGCTCGCGGTGGCCGCCCGGCCGCCGTGCCCTCAATCCCACACGACCGACATGGCCCGAGAGTTTGTGGTGTGGGCGGAGAGGCCGGAGGGCATCCGCATCCACCTCCGATGTTTACTACACAACTTGTTCTTGTAGACTTGTGTTGGGCCTCCAAGCACAGAGTTTTGTAGGACAGGAGCAAATTTCCTTTAAGTGGTTGACCTAAGGTTTATCAATCCGTGGGATGTGTAGGATGAAAATGGTCTCTCTCAAATGACCCTGCAACCAAATAATAATAAAAATCTCTTTTGTCCCCAACACACCTAATATAATGTCAAATTGTATATGTGCACTAGTTCGGCGAAGAGATGGTGATACAAGTGTAATATGGATAGTAGATGTTGGTTTTGTAATCTAAATTTATAAAAACAGCAAGGTAACCAATAGTAAACGGGCACAAAAATGGTATTGCAATGCTTAGAAACAAGGCCTAGGATATGTACTTTCACTAGTGTGATCTCCCAACAATGTTGACATAGTTGAATCATATGCAAATCCCTCAAGTTCGGTGTAGAGTTCACTCAAAAATTACTTGTTGTCTACAAATTGTTGTCGGGCACGAAGCCACCACAAAGCTATTCCTTAGAATAACACCTTAAGATGCAAATCAACCAAAGCCCTAATGTCACCTAGATATTCCAATGTCACCCCAAATATCCGTGGGTTTGGTCATACGATAAGCATCACACAATTTTAGATTCATCTATTTGATTCCCAAGGAGCACCCCAAAATATCTAGCGGAGAGTCAAGATGCACTACTTCAGGATACTGCTAATGCGACACTACGATCAGTGACCCTTTGATGAAAATGTGTGCGATGCAATAATCGCAAATGGTGGTGTAAAAAGGCCATCAAAAAAGGTGCAAAACGTTTGCGATGGCGGAGCCATCAAACACGGTTCAGATTTTAGTTGCGTGTTCGATGCAGGGCACACCGTTAATCCATTCGAACTATTTGCAATAGGCAGAACAACAGAAACGGGCAGCCATATCAATGTGTGTGTGATATTGTAGCGACCAGACCTCAAACAGTCTGATCTCTGTGCTCCGGTGTCATCCCTGGATCAGTAATGCTGACACCACACAGTACTCGGAGGATTTATAGCAGAGTAGCAATCACACACTTATTACATCGAGTGTCTCAAAAGAGAACTTATTACAATAAATATGGCTTAAGGCCATCTAATAACAATAACAGCGGAAGGCTTGGAAGATAAGTGAGTCCATCAACTCCAACGGCATCACTGAGTATAGAACCACGACCTAAAAACTCCTTAATCGTTGTCTGAAAAGTCTGCAACATTAACGTTGCATCCCAAAACGGGTCAGCACATGGAATATGCTAGCAAGGTAACACATAGAGAGTAATGGAATGAAACAGCTATACTACATGCATATTTGGCTGGTGGAAAGCTCTATTGGTATAGTTTTGCGTAAAGCCAATTTTCCCTACTACAAAGGAATAAATTTAATTACTATCATGGTGGTTGTTAAACATTGAGAATGGTTGACAGCATTCTCAATCCCAATTAAGCATCATCTTTAAACATAACCCAACAAAATTAATTGAGAGTAACATGTTGAGATTCATATGATAATCCAAGAACTAGATACTCAAGATGTCCATAACCGGGGACACGGCTAACCATGATTAGTTTATTACACTCTGCAGAGGTTTGCGCACTTTTCCCCACAAGACTCGATCGCCTCCGTTTGGTTTCTCGCACTACATGGTGTTTGAGAAGGCGGATGACCGAGACATAGTCTTTCAGAAGCGCTAGCACCTTACGATCGGGTAGACCGTACCACCTACTTCCCCTACATCTGCTAGTCTAGCACTGTAAGAGTTCGCACAACTTAGTCAACTATGCTAGAGCCCATTATAGCTTGTGGTTGCACACGGAAGTTTCTAGTATGAATAGTCTCATGATCCCTTTGAGCCTGGGTGGCGGTCCAAAAGAAAACAGGCAAGTCCTGGAATACCCAGGTGCCTCAATCCACCCAGATGTGTGTTTAAGTTGCCACCTTAGATAAACCATTAATTAACAATCTCACATCTGTCATGGATATCACTCACCCAATCCACGTCTACTAGCATAGCATGGCATAATAAGCAAACATAGAAGTAACTCCCAAAGGTTTGATAATAACAGGTAATAGGTACTACCTCATCTACTTCCCATCCCACAATTTAATTAGGTCCTAATCATGCAATGTGTGAGGATTGATCTAATGCAATAAAACTGGGTAGTAGAAAAGGTATGATCAAAGTGTTACTTGCCTTGCTGATGATCCGTGAAACCTAACGATTCGAAGTAACAGGCGGCGCACTCCGGGTACTCTACCGCAAACAAACAAACAAGCATACAATAAGTAGTCATCTAATGCACAGGTAAAACTCAAATAAGAGATCTAACCAGAAGGTTCAACTTAAGAACTCCGGTTGGCAAACAGAATCAAATCGAACGAAGCAACGAAAATCCAACGGCAAAAGAAAACACCTTCGTTCTAGTAATCTGGATCTAGGGCAAATTTTACAGTAGCAAAATCTTTTTTAAGTTGGTTAAACGGATAGAGGGTTTCGAGACGAATCCCTAGGCGCTTGAATCGCCTGATTCCGATAAACGAGCAAAAAGTTATACTAAAACGAAAAGCGGATCAGGAATCGCGATCAGAAAAATCACGGATTTAATCCGTGAAAAATAAAAATGACAAAGGCCAATTTTTTTTCTCTCTTTTTTTTACGACGGCACGGAAAAAGAGGTGCGACGAACCTCGGCGGCGGGATCCGGCGGCGGCGGCGGACGACGGCGGCGGCGGCGGCTAGGGCGGGGGCGGCGGCTGGGCTGGGGGCTAGCTAGGGTTTCCCTCGGGGTGGGCTGCCCCGGCTTATAAAGCCCCCCCCCCTCGGGCCGGAGTCCTAGTCGGACACGGCCCGTAGGTCAGTTCATTTTTTTATTCCGCTCGGAAGAAAAATAAAAAGAAATACTAAACGGACTCCAAAAATTCCGAAATAAATTTTCACGGGCTTCTAAAATCAAGCCGCACAAGGTGAACATTTATTTGGGACCTAAATGGAATTTTGAAAAACACACTTTTTCCTAAATTCAAATAAAACACCGAAAAACTCCGAAATAAAATCTTATTTGATTTTATTATTAAATCCTCAATATTTCTTTATTTTGGGCAAGTCATTTTATTCCCTCTCTCATATTTTTGTAATAGAAATAATTGATGATAAAATAAATAAAATCAAATGATCCTATTCTCAAAATTTGAGAAAACTCAAATATGAAAATAACGAAATCCCCAACTCTCTCCGTGGGTCATTGAGTTGCGTAGAATTTTTAGGATCAACCAAAATGCAAATAAAATATGATATGCATGATGCTCTAATGTATAACATTCCAAATTGAAAATTTGGGATGTTACAAACCTACCCCCCTTAAGATGAATCTCGCCCTCGAGATTCGGGTTGGCTAGAAAATAGGTGAGGGTGGTCTTTGAGCAAATCTTCCTCTCGCTCCCAGGTGGCTTCATCCTCCGTGTGATTGCTCCACTAAACTTTGCAAAACTTGATAACTTGCTGCGAGTAACTCGGCTGGCAAACTCGAGGATCTTAATTGGTTGCTCCTCGTAGGTCAAATCGTTATCCAACTGAATAGTTTCCAAACGCACTGTATCTCTCAATGGTATGTCAGCCATCTCCGCGTGACATTTCTTTAACCGAGAAACATGGAACACACCATGTACTCCTAACAATCCTTCGGGCAATTCCAACTTGTAGGCCACTTCTCCCATACGCTCCAAAACTCGATATGGTCCTACAAATCGTGGCGCTAACTTCCCTTTAACTCCAAAACACTTTGTTCCTCGAAGTGGAGATACTCGAAGATAAGCTCTATCTCCAACTTCGTAAACTGTCTCCTTGCGTTTAGAATCCGCATAACTCTTCTATCTGGACTGGGCTACCTTGAGCCTATCACGGATCAACTTCACCTTCTATTCAGACTCTTTAATCAAGTCAGGTCCAAACAACTGGCGGTCTCCAACTTCGTCCCATGACAGCGGTGTCCTGCACCTCCTTTCGTACAAAGCTTCAAAAGGGGCCATCTTTAAACTGGTTTGATAACTATTGTTGTAAGAGAACTCTGCATAAGGCAAATTATCGTCCCAACTAGATCCATAATCTAGCGCACAAGCTCTCAGCATATCCTCCAAAATCTGATTGACTCTCTTGGTCTGTCCATCTGTCTGTGGATGAAAAGCTGTACTGAATTCTAAGCTGGTTCCCAAAGTTTCGTGCAACTGCTTCCAGAACTTTGAGGTAAACTGGGTTCCTCTATCCGATACGATACTCCTCGGAACTCCATGCAGACATACGATCCTGGTCATGTATATCTTTGCCAACTTAGTACTGGTGTAAGTGGTCTTTACTGGGATGAAATGAGCTACTTTTGTCAATCGATCAACTACAACCCAAATCGAGTCATAGCCTGAACGAGTCCTGGGCAATCTCGTGATAAAATCCATGCCCAACTTATCCCACTTCTATTCGGGTATCGGCAATGGTTGTAACAATCCTGCTGGCTTCTGATGCTCTGCCTTTACTCTCTGGCATACATCACAAACTGCTACATACTCCGCAATATCCTTCTTCATTTCGGTCCACCAGAAAATATCCTTCAAATCCAAATACATCTTGGTGTTTCCTGGGTGAATCGAATATGGTGAGTTGTGTGCCTCTTGCAGTATCAACTTCCTGATCTCTGGGTCATTGGGCACGTAAACACGGTCTTCAAACCATAGGGTGTCGTGCTCATCCTCACGAAATCCTTTAGCTTTTCCTTTGCTCAGTTTCTCCTTTATAGCGGCAATCTCTTTGTCAGCTTTCTGAGTTTCCCTGATTTTATCCATCAAAGTTGACTGAATCTCCAATGCTGCTACATAACCTCTCGGAACTATTTCCAAACATAGTTCACGAAGATTTTCGGCTAACTCCATTGGTATTTCTCCCGTCATTAACGTATTGACATGACTCTTGCGGCTTAATGCGCCTGCTACTACATTAGCCTTTCCAGGATGATAATGCAATTTCATATCATAATCCTCTATAAGCTCCAACCATCTCCTTTGTTTGAGATTTAACTCCTTCTGGGTGAAAATGTACTTCAAACTCTTATGATCCGTGTACACCTCACAATGATTTCCAATGAGAAAATGTCTCCATGTCTTCAATGCATGCACTACGGCTGCTAACTCCAAATCACGCGTGGCATAATTCAACTCATGAGGTTTCAGTTGTCTTGAGGCATATGAATCAACTCTCCCTTCCTGCATAAGCACTGCTCCAAGTCCTCGACGTGAAGCGTCGCAATACACCTCATAATCCTTGGTCTGGTCTGGCAAGATCAATACTGGTGAGGTAACTAAGTGTTTCTTCAACTCCTGGAAACTAGCCTCACATTCCTCTGTCCATATGAACTTGGTATCCTTCTTTAACAACTCAGTCATAGGCTTCGCAATCTTTGAGAAATTCTCAATAAATCTCCGGTAGTATCCTGCGAGTCCAAGAAAACTCCGGATCTCTCCAACTGTTGTTGGGGCTTCCCACTTGGTCACGGTTTCAACTTTAGCGGGATCTACTGCTATACCTTCTCCAGATATAACATGCCCGAGGAATCCTACTTCCTTCAACCAAAACTCACATTTGCTAAACTTGGCATATAATTGATGTTCTCTGAGCTTTCCAAGTACCAAACGCAAATGCTCCTTATGCTCCTCTTCATTCTTCGAATAAACCAGGATATCATCAATGAACACTACGACGAACTTATCCAAAAACTCCATAAACACTTTGTTCATCATGTTCATAAAATAGGAAGGTGCGTTAGTCAGACCAAATGACATAACGGTATACTCGTACAGCCCATATCTGGTGGTAAAAGCTGTCTTCGGAATATCCTGTTCTCGAATCTTCAACTGGTGGTATCCTGATTGCAGATCAATCTTGGAAAATACCTTAGCTCCTTGCAATCGATCAAACAGATCGTTGATCATTGGTAGTGGATACTTGTTCTTGATCGTTACTTCATTCAATACTCGATAATCAACAACCATCCTTAACGATCCATCTTTCTTCTCCACCAGAAGTACTGGCGATCCCCAAGGCGAAGAACTTGGGCGAATATATCCTTTATCCAGTAACTCCTTAATCTGCTTCTTAATTTCCACCAAATCCTTTGCTGGCATCCTATATGGTCTCTTTGATATTGGCCCTGTGCCTGGCAATAGCTCAATCAAAACTCAATATCTCTATCCGGTGGCATGCCTGGAAACTCCTCTGGAAATACATCAGGGAAATCCCTTACCACTGGTACTTCCTCCTGCACAACTCCTGTTAAGCAATTTACTTGTGTCCTCTTTGGCACATGTCGGGATACATACTTGATCCTTCTCCCTTCTGGTGTGGTAAGCAAAATTGACTTACTAGCACATTCAATATTCCCTTCATACTTTGATAACCAATCCATGCCTAATATCACATCCAATCCTTGAGATTCCAATACTATTAGGTCTGAGGGAAAAACATAGTTACCAATCCTTAATGGTAACTGATCACACCATAGACTAGCCACATACTCTGCTCCGGGCGAGGTTACTAACATGGGTGACCTAAGGGCTTGGGTTGATAGGTTATACTTATCCACAAATCCCCTTGAGATGTATGAATGCGATGCGCCAGTATCAAAAAGAACGAGTGCAGTAAATGACTTAACCAAAAACTTACATATTACTGCATTGGGCTGAGCTTCAACCTCCTCCACGCTAACGTGGTTCACTTGTCCCCTGTTGAAAGGGTTCGGCTTCTCCCCAGAACTTCCATTGCCATTTTTGCCTTCAGGACATTCATTGGCATAATGTCCAGTCTTCGAACACTTAAAGCAAGTGACTTGGCTCAAGTCCTTCTTGGCTGGGATTGAGGGGTTGGTGCAGTTCTGGCCGTTGCTTCCTCCATTGCCATTACCATTCTTGGTGCCATTGTGGTTGTGCGAGCTACCTCCTCCATGGGTATGCTGAAAATGTCCTCCCGGTCTAGGGGTAAAACGTGGCTTCTGCTGAGCTCCTGAATTGTACTTTCCTTGTCCACACTTCCTCTTGTGATTCTCAGTTTGCTGCTGCTTACCTTCAATCATAAGAGCACGATCTACCAACTCCTGGTAGTTGTTGAATGTGGCTACCATCAACTGCATGCTCAACTCATCATTCAGTCCTTCCAGAAACTTCTCCTGCTTAGCTGCATCCGTAGCGACGTCATCTGGGGCATAACGTGCTAGCTTACTAAATTCCTCCACATACTGGCCAACTGTCCGTCCTCCTTGGCGCAAGTTGCGAAACTCACGCTTCTTCATGGCCATAGCTCATGCTGAAACATGGGCAGTACGAAAAGCCTGCTGAAACTGGTCCCATGTGACAGTGTCGACTGGGAAAGTGGCTGTGAAATTCTCCCACCATGATGCTGCGGGTCCTTCAAGCTGATGTGCGGCAAACTTCACCTTCTCCGCATCTGTGCATCCTGCTGTGGTCAACTCCCTAGCTGTCTTGCGGAGCCAATCATCTGCTACTATCGGCTCGGTGCTACTGGAAAACACCGGCGGATTCAGCCTAAGAAAACGGGCTAAGTGGTCAACAGGTGGTGGTGGTGGTGGGTTGTTGTTGTTGTTCCCCTGATTCTGATTCTGGACTAGCAACTGCATCAATGTGTTCTGCTGCTGGATCAACTAGGTGAGCTCCGGTGGAAACGAAAATCCGGGGTCACGTCTCGGAGGCATCTGAGGGTTTAGAAAATATGAGCTATAAGAATAGAGGGGGTCTAAAGAGAAAACACTACCCATATGCACATGAGGCAAAAGCAAACTTCACTTCAATCAATCAAACAAAGGCATACAATCGATCTAACTATCGCAAAAGTGCTCGGACTACTATATTTACATGGTGGACTACTACTACTAATGAGGTGGTCTACTAGAAATATTCTTCGGTCATTGACTCCATAATATCTACTCCTGCTTCATCAACATAGTCATCATCGCTACTATCTGCTTCCGAGTCGGTGCCGTCGATGATGATGTAGTCTTCCGGTCGAATCTCCTTGGGTTCTTCGTCTTCATCTATTGGTGTAGGGTCTCCCATAAATATTCCAATCTTCTTGATTAGATCGTCATTTTTCTCCACCAATACTTCAATTTCCTCTTCATAATCTTCACGTGTAGCCTTGAGTTCTTCCTCCAGTTCCTTGATTCTTGTCTTTGCCTTCTTCAGATCTATCATGTCGGTGCACATCTAATTCTCCTGTCGTCGAATGTGCTGGTTTAATTCCTGGATGAAAGCTGCAATGGATCTATCCCTTCTAGTGCTGATCATCTCCCAGTGTTCATCTCGGCGCCCACAAATCTGGTAGATAGTATCCTTGAGATCCTTGCGGTAGACTTCTCCAATGCGTCCCATGGCGATGTGAGCTTCCATGCTCTTTCCTAGACTCCAAGTTGGTGCATCAAAAGAAAACTCTATGGGCTCAGTGACTGGCATGAACCTTCTCCCTGGAACTTGAACTTGAATCATCCAGCGCTCTTCTTCAGGTAAAATGGGGTTGTAGGTTCCGGTGAAGCTTGGTACTCCTATGTTCAGGTATCTAGTTACTTCCTTCAAGTGTCGTCCAAAGGGTGTATCTTCATCCGGTTGTGTGAACTTGTTCCTTGCATCCGCTATCCTAAAGAGTAGAAAAGATGAGAGGTCAGAAGAGAAGAGAGTGAATAGTGATCTAGGTCTTATGCTTAGTGGTCGTGTCCTACAGTCAGCGTGTGCTCTGATACCATCTCTGTAGCGACCAGACCTCAAATAGTCTGATCTCTGTGCTCCGGTGTCATCCCTGGATCAATAATACTGACACCACACAGTACTCGAAGGATTTATAGTAGAGTAGCAATCACACACTTATTACATCGAGTGTCTCAAAAGAGAACTTATTACAATAAATATGGCTTAAGGCCATCTAATAACAATAACAACGGAAGGCTTGGAAGATAAGTGAGTCCATCAACTCCAACGGCATCACTGAGTATAGAACCACGACCTAAAAACTCCTTAATCGTCGTCTGAAAAGTCTGCAACATTAACGGTGCATCCTGAAATGGGTCAGCACATGGAATATGCTGGCAAGGTAACACATAGAGAGTAATGGAATGAAACAGCTATACTACATGCATATTTGGCTAGTGGAAAGCTCTATGGTTACAGTTTTGCGTAAAGCCAATTTTTCCCTACTACAAAGGAATAAATTTAATTACTATCATGGTGGTTGTTAAACATTGAGAATGGTTGACAGCATTCTCAATCCCAATTAAGCATCATCTTTAAACATAACCCAACAAAATTAATTGAGAGTAACATGTTGAGATTCACATGATAATCCAAGAACTAGATACTCAAGATGTCCATAACCGGGGACACGGCTAACCATGATTAGTTTATTACACTCTGCAGAGGTTTGCGCACTTTTCCCCACAAGACTCGATCGCCTCCGTTTGGTTTCTCGCACTACATGGTGTTTGAGAAGACGGATGACCGAGACATAGTCTTTCAGAAGCGCTAGCACCTTACGATCGGGTAGACCGTACCACCTACATCCCCTACATCTGCTGGTCTACCACTGTAAGAGTTCGCACAACTTAGTCAACTATGCTAGAGCCCATAATAGCTTGTGGCTGCACACGGAAGTTTCTAGTATGAATAGTCTCACGATCCCTTTGGGCCTGGGTGGCGGTCCAAAAGAAAACAGGCAAGTCCTGGAATACCCAGGTGCCTCAATCCACCCAGATGTGTGTTTAAGTTGCCACCTTAGATAAACCATTAATTAACAATCTCACATCCGTCATGGATATCACTCACCCAATCCACGTCTACTAGCATGGCATGGCATAATAAGCAAACGTAGAAGTAACTCGGTTTGATAATAACAGGTAATAGGTACTACCTCATCTACTTCACATCCCACAATTTAATTAGATCCTAATCATGCAATGTGTGAGGATTGATCTAATGCAATAAAACTGGGTAGTAGAAAAGGTATGATCAAAGTGTTACTTGCCTTGCTGATGATCCGCGAAACCTAACGATTCGAAGTAACAGGCGGTGCACTCCGGGTACTCTATCGCAAACAAACAAACAAGCATACAATAAGTACTCATCTAATGCACAGGTAAAACTCAAATAAGAGATCTAACCAGAAGGTTCAACTTAAGAACTCCGGTTGGCAAAAAGAATCAAATCGAACGAAGCAACGAAAATCCAACGGCGAAAGAAAACAACTTCGTTCTAGTAATCTGGATCTAGGGCAAATTTCACAGTAGCAAAATCTTGTTTAAGTTGGTTAAACGGATAGAGGGTTTCGAGACAAATCCCTAGGCGCTTGAATCGCCTGATTCCGATAAACGAGCGAAAAGTTATACTAAAACGAAAATCGGATCAGGAATCGCGATCAGAAAAATCACGGATTTAATCCGAGAAAAAGAAAAACGACAAACGCTGATTTTTTTTTTCTCTCTTTTTTTACGAAGGCACGGAAAACGAGGCGCGACGAACCTCGGTGGCGGGATCCGGCGGCGGTGGCGGCGGCTAGGGCGGGGGCGGCGGCTGGGCTGGGGGCTAGCTAGGGTTTCCCTCAGGGTGGGCTGCCCCGGCTTATAAAGGCCCCCCCTCGGGCCGGAGTCCTAGTCGGACACGGCCCGTAGGTCGGTTCATTTTTTTTATTCTGCTCGGAAGAAAAATAAAAAGAAATACTGAACGGACTGCAAAAATTCCGAAAAAAAATTCACGGGCTTCTAAAATCAAGCCGCACAAGGTGAACATTTATTTGGGACCTAAATGCAATTTTGAAAAATGCACTTTTTCCTAAATTCAAATAAAACACCGAAAAACTCCGAAATAAAATCTTATTTGATTTTATTATTAAATCCTCAATATTTCTTTATTTTGGGAAAGTCATTTTGTTCCCTCTCTCATATTTTTGTAATAGAAATAATTGATGATAAAATGAATCAAATCAAATGATCCTATTCTCAAAATTTGAGAAAACTCAAATATGAAAATAACGAAATCCCCAACTCTCTCCGTGTGTCATTGAGTTGCGTAGAATTTCTAGGATCAACCAAAATGCAGAACAAAATATGATATGCATGATGCTCTAATGTATAACATTCCAAATTGAAAATTTGGGATGTTACAGATATAGGGTATACGGTTCACTCGGACGAACTATTTTTGATTAAGGAACACAACAGAAACGGTTCAACTTAACAAGATGTGTGTGATATGCGGCATACAATTCACATGGATGAACTATTTGCGATGAGCCAAAAGAACACAAACGAGTCGTGTAAACAAGATGTCTATGATATATAGCAAACAATTGACTCGGATGAACTGTTTGCAATGAGAAATTACAACACAGACGGTTAATACAGTTTGTTCGTGTGCGATTCTGTGTGTACAAAATATTTGAAAAATGCAAACTAGTTGCTTGCGGTGGCTAGGAGTATCGCACACGATGCATCTACGAGTACTCGTGTGCGATGATTAGTAAGTTACACATACGTTTCCTTATGTTAACATGTGTGTGCATTTGCAATATGGACAGTTAATATGCAAATGCCTTCTGGACATTGGGCACACGCTTAAACTCAATGAACTATGTACGATACAAATACTTTCCATGAAAATTTAAGAACTTGGGTAACAACATTTGAGTAACATATATATAGTGGTTACACTATTAGATAAAAGGAGGATCTTCGTAACACGATTTTCACAACCATATGGTCCATATCAACATACTTAAGATAGAAACAACTATCACATTTTAAGAGGCTAAGGGCCAACAACCATATGGTCCATATCTACATACTTAACATAGTAACAGCTAGCACATTTTAAGAGGTTGAGGGCCAACAACCACAACTATCCACTGGAAGAAGCTTGATCGTGACTACTCGGCATCTCGTCAGAAAATGAAGAGCCCTCCTGTGCCTTGGTAGAGCATGAGTAGAACAGTTTCTCCAATTTTCCAATATGGATGCATTGCCACGACAAGCGAGAACTTGTTAATTTGAATGGTTCCATTTCTGCGGGAAATGCAGTACCTTGCAATCACTTTGGCATTATTAGCAGGCACAAGTGTAATTCGACCACGCCGGGAAATTGATCCAGGAACTGCTACAGCGGGCAATTTCTGTTGACATGTAGAATAAAAACCAATTGTAACATATCGTTGAAGATATATATATTTTATGAGCATCAACATTAAAATAATTTGTGCACAAAATTGGTCTTGTTCAATGTGTGCACCATAGGTCTAATTAATCCCATCCAAAATCCAACGTTCATACGTTGTGCTATCTCTGTCAGATTATCAACAAAGCTTATGACATGCTTCAAGTCCTTCCAGTGAAATTTGGTACGCTTAGTAACATACGGATCGTTCACTATGCATCCAACATATCCTGCTGAAAAGGTGGAAAGGTATTATTTATTCAGAACATGGCAGAAGAATATATAGTGTGCATAAATTGGTAAATAGAATTTTTTACTGCCTAGGAACGGAGTCAGAATATGAAATCACAATTGGTTGCTTAAATAGTGATCAATTAGTCAGAACAAATACCCCGATTTTGCTAAGTAATATGACAGCATGGAGAAAGTTGAAAGGACACTAACCTCGATCAGACTTTGGTCGGCTGATGACGTTGGGGAAGTAAACATCCATGTTAATTAGACTAGGTTGTGGTGCACGCACTAGAATTTTATTGCCAGCTTTCAGTTCATAACACTTAGACATCTTTCTCCAAATGTCCGCGTTAAAATAGGAGTGACCATCTTTATCAAGTTTTATGCTAACCGTCATTGTAAATCCATGTTGTGTTGTCAATATGACATCCTGGGAGTCATCAACAAAGTAAATCCCAAGATTTCCTTCTACTCCTGTTCTTGCAAAGCAAGGGATGTATTGCTTGAAATGAAAATTGAGATCGTAAATTAGATATATTGAAATAACAAAGCAAGATGCAAATATGGGAGTAACTGATAGAACAGATCAATATATAGATGAAAGCAAAGTACAAAAATATAGAATTAAAAATAGATAATGTAACAAAGATTTGATACAATATATAGATAATGTAGCAACAGACGGTATATGTTCACAAATTTAGGCCATGCCGACCGTGGTAGGTTGAAATTGAACATACTGAGTGCTCCCTGAAGTCATCCAGAATGGTGAGATAGAACTTCGTTTTCGACTGGCCACGACCACACTTGCCCGATTTGTGCTTGCGCTGTGGACACATGAATGAACACCCATGAATCAGCTAGAACAAAAATGATTCCACGGCGATTTCCGTCGATTGATTAACAGCGACGGATGGACTGCGATAAGAGGTGAGTGAATATTTCGCTAAGTTGATTACCTTCTCCATGAGAAAAAGCCCCAGCCCAATCCCGCAGAAAACCCCAGTCGACCAGAGTCTAGAATGTTAGTGCAGATAGGCGGCGGAAAGCGGTAGGGGCGAAATCCCGTGCCGTTTGGAGCGCGACCTACGCCCGCCGAGAACAGCTGTCGAGCTTAGGGTGGATGTCACGATAGAAGTTGATGAGGTGCAGATTTGCGGAGGAGTCCGCGGCGAGTGGGTGGGGACGAAGTGGGCGAGGGTTTTCTTTTTGCTTTTACATGTGTGAGTGAACACACGCGGTTCGCAGAGGCGGCAAAGATGAATCTTGTGCGATAGTAAATCACCAAGATTGAATGGGAATCCAAATTTCCTTTGTCCTTCATCCATGAGTTTTTTCTATGATGAACATAAACCCTGCTAATCACCATGTTCAAATTTGACACTTTTCCAGGTTCGTTTACAATATTTAGGGGATTATGTGCATTTTGTAGGCATTAATGCACATAATTAAAATTCAAACAATTGGTGCTTGAAAAGGTGACCAAGAACGGTCTAGAAAAACCATACTTGTGGTATTTAGTAAATTCTCAAGCCTTTTACAAGGAATGGGCAGAGATTTCAAGGGAATGTGTGGCAATAGTCAACCACAAACGCGTCATTTACTGGGTTATCAACTATAGAACAATGAAATATGTTCTTGAAAAACATGACGCCTGGCATGGTGCCATGGTATGGCCTCACCGTGCCCTGGTTAAAAGCTGAGAACGTTTGATTTATGTCGTCATGTACGCCCTTCATAAATCGAACCATCACCGAGGAAGTTCAATGCTTTCGAGAGGGAAATCACCAAGATTGAAGGGGAATCCATATTTTCGTCCTAGTTTATCATTCAATTTTTTCCAATGATCAACATACCGCCTCAAATGCAACGTGTTCAAATTGGACAATTTTTCGGGCTCATTTACCATATTTAGGGGATTATGTGCATTTTCTAGGAATTAATTATGCACATAATTCAAATTCGAACAATCAGTCCATGAAAAGGTGCACAATAATGGTCTGGAAAACCATGATCGTGCTATTTAGTACACTCTCATGCCTTTTACAAGGAATGTGCAGATATTTCAAGGAAATATGTGGCAATAGTCAACCATAAACGCGTTGTTTACTGGGTTAACAACTATACAAAAATGAAATCATTCTTGGAAAACATGATGCTTGGTGTGGTGCCATGGTATGGCCTCACCGTGCCCTGGTAAAAATTTGAGAATGTTTTCCTTATGTCGTCATGCATGCCTTTCATAAATCAAACCATCACCGAGGAAGTTTCATGGTTTCGAGAGGGACATCACCAAGATTCAAGGGGGATCTAAATTTTTACTTTGTCCTTTGTCCATGAATTTTTTTCTACGATGAACATACACCCTGCAAATCAGCGTGTTCAAATTTGGCACTTTTCTGGATTCATTTGCCATATTTAGGGGATTATGTGCACTTCCTAGGCAATAATGCACATAATTCAAGTTCAAAAAATCTGTGCATGAAACAGTGCACAAGAACGGCTTGGAAAACCATGCTCATGCCATTTAGTAAATTCTCATGCCTTTTACAAGGAATGGAGTGATATTTTGATGAAATGTGTGGCAATAGTCAACCACAAATGTTTGTTTATTGGGTGTTCAACTATAGAAAAAATGAAATAAATGCTTTAAAAACATGACGCCTAGCATGGTGACATGGTATGACCTCACCATGCCCTGGTAAAAATTTGAGAAGGTTTGGCTTATGTCGTCATGCACGCCCTTCATAAATCGAACCATCACCGAGGAAGTTCCATGCTTTCGAGAGGGAAATCACCAAGATTGAAGGGGAATCCAAATTTCCGTCCTAGTTTGTCATTCTGTTTTTTTAAATGATCAACATACCACCTCAAATGCAACATGTTAAAATTTGACATTTTTCGGGCTCATTTACCATATTTATGGGATTATGTGCATTTTCTAGGCATTAAGGCACATAATTCAAATTTGAACAATCGGTGCATGAAAAGGTGCACAAGAACGGTCTGGAAAACCGTGCTCGTGTTATTTAGTACATTCTCATGCCTTTTACAAGGAATGGGCAGATATTTCAAGGAAATGTGTGGAAATAGTCAACCATAAATGCGTTGTTTACTGGGTTAACAACTATACAAAAAATTAAATACATGATTGGGAAACATGACACCTGGTGTGATGCCATGGTATGGCCTCACCGTGCGCTGGTAAAAATTGGAGAATGTTTTCCTTATGTCGTGATGCACGCCTTTCATCAATCTAACCATCACCGAGGAAGTTTCATGGTTTCGAGGGGGAAATCACCAAGATTGAAGGGGGATCCAAATTTCCTTTGTCCTTTGTCCATGAGTTTTTTCTACGATGAGCATACACCCTGCAAATGACCGTGTTCAAATTTGACACTTTTCTGGGTTCATTTACCGTATTTAGGGGATTATGTGCATTTCCTAGGCATTAATGCATATAATTCAAGTTCAATCAATCGGTGCATGAAAGGGTGCACAAGAACGGCCTGGAAAACCATGCTCGTGCCATTTAGTAAATTCTCATGCCTTTTACAAGGAATGTACAGATATTTAGTAAATTTGGCACTTTTAGAAGGAGCGGAAAAGGCAGAAAGCAGTCATGAAAAGACAGTCCCACTGCCGCAAGAAAGAAGAGGCCGCACGCCATGGTGAGGAGAGCTTGGCGGAGATCGAAGCACGGTGGGATGCCGCCTACAAGGCCGGGAAGGAGAACATCGGTGTCTGGTCAGCATGCCCTGATGGCAGCATGTGAGCAGTAGTTTAAGTTTGTAGTATTAGAGCAAATTACCAGTAGTACTTTAAGTTTGTAGTGTTAACGTACAATGTCGGTAAGAGCATCCTTTGAGGGCTTTGAGCATTGATTAGCATGTGTACCCACGTTATAAGACCACAAAACACACGGTTTCTATGTCGTACCCGTCTGCATTTTTTTGCGTTAATGATCCATGAGTCAGTTACTTGTGCGATGTTTCCTAATAAACCAGGCGTACCATTGACCAAAAAAATCAACTACACATGTACATTTTTTTGGAGACAGGATTTGCAAATTTTCTATTTTCTCGCACACGAGTAGTTTACGCACTTCGTCTTTCACAATTGTCTATCTATCACCTGTAAAAAAATTGAGATCAAAAACACGTTCCAGTGAATTTTGAAAATTCCTGGACTAAGCACAAAAGTTTATGTTTTTGTAAAAATTAAAGTCAACTATCATCTACACTATCCAAAAGGTTTTATTTGGCACTTTATTGAAACAAAAGCAATAAAACATGATTACTACAGTAGCATAATCATGTGAACACACAAAATAGTAGGTAAAAGTGTTGGATTGTCTCCCAACAAGCGCTTTTCTTTAATGTCTTTTAGCTAGGCATGATGATTTGAATGATGCTCGCATAGAAGAATTGAAACGCAAAGGGAGCATCATGAGAAATATATCAAACACATTTAAGCCTAACCCACTTCCTATGTTTGGGGATTTTATGAGCAAGCAATCCAAGAGAACAAGAATCAACTAGCATAGGAAGGCAAAACAAGTACAACTTCAAAACAATCAACACGCAGAGAAGAAACTTGATATTATTGAGATATATAAGAGCATATGTTCCTCTCTCATAATAATTTTTAGAAACATCATGAATGGATTCAACAATATAACCATCACATACATCACTCTTTTTATGATGCACAAGCATAGAGGATTTATTACTCTTTATGGCATACATGTCATGATAATAATCATCATAGATAGCAACTTTATTTTCAAAGTAAATTGAAACCTCTTCCAAAATAGTGGATGTATCACTAAATAAAATCATGACCTCTGCAAATTCACTTTCATCATTGTAATCATCATAAATAGGAGGCATGCTATCATCATAATAAATTTTCTTATCGAAAGTAAAAGGAATCAAAGGATCATATTCATTACTGTCACACCCTGATATTCATGCCACAATACTTAAGCTAATAAATCATGATAAAATGTGGTTTGACAAAAACTTTTGAGTGTTTTGGACCTTGCCTTGATTGGATTTTGTGTGTTGTTTGCATGTGCTCTAAAAATCAAATAAATCCTCCAACTCCTATACTTCATCTCCTTGATCCAAACTCTTGAACCAATGATCATGTCATGTGTATAGGACATAAAAATAATTTCTTACAAAAATAATTTGGCCAAATAGTATTTTCAAAAATTAGTTTTCCAAAAATCCCTGAATTGAGGTTTGCACTGCAAGTACTTAATTAAGGGCAGTAAAAATCTTTCCAAGATGTATTTGACTCCTATTAGATATAGGATACCCAGAAACCACAAAAATATAATTTTAAAAGTTATTTTCCTATTTCATTTAAAGGCTTTTTCTTTAGGCCAGAAATGGTCTTTAATAGGTTAAAATTATTTTTATGCTTTAAAAATATTTGGTAAAACCTAGGGAAACTCAATGGACATATATTGTCCATATATAAGAGTTTCAACACATGGTCATGATCAAAATATTGGTTAAATCCCTCAAAAACCCTTTCTGGATATTTCAAGCTTTTGAAATATTTACAAAGGAAATATTCTCCAAAAATTCCAAGAAAATTCTAGCATGTCACATATGACATGTTTGATGATCTTGACAAGTAGCATGTCATGGAGAATAGTATAACCCCATGAAATCCCCTCAAAACCATTTCTATCCATTTTGAAGTTTGAGAAACTTTACATTGCCAAACATGTCTAAATGTTCTCAAACTTGGTGCACATGCTGAAATGGTGTAATAATGCATCTAGACCAAATGGCACAAGTTGGAGAGAATGTTATCTTGATCAAAGTACCCCAAAACCCTTTCTGTCCAGAACCAAATTTGAACAACTCTACATTGCCAAGTGTGTCCTTTTGATCTGAATTTTTGTGGACATGTTCAAATCCTCAAATGAGGACACTACAACAAGTGGTGCATCAAGGAGAATAGTTTTGGATGACTAAATCTTGAAAAACCCATTTCTGTTGATTTCTAGGGTTTATAAAAGTTGCATTGGAAACTTTGCCCAAATGATCTCAAAATGGGTGGAAGGACCTAATTACATGTGACATTTCACCCTGTGGAGTATCATGCCAAATGAAGTTCATTTGCTTACCAAACAAGCATCAAACACCTTGTGCCACTTTACCAAAATTCCATTTTTGACCTCTTCCACTAATCTCCATGGCCTCAACTTTTTACCACAGCTACTCCTAGTTACCTTCCACCTCTATCAGGACTTGCCAGCCCATAGCTCAATGATTGAGGGGTGAAACATCACCATTTACCCTTCTGGACAGCAGCATTCTTCTCCTTTCCCACCTCCCTCATCACTTCAGTGGCCATCCATGGCATCCAAGGCCCCCTCCCCATTCTTTACTCTCCCCTAGAGCTGCCAGACATCAGTGGCCGCGCCCACAAGGCATATAATATGCCATGGCATGCCAAATGCATGCTCCAGAGAGCGCTACAATACGGCCAGGCACTGTAGCCGCTCTCTGCCCAACGCCTCCGACGACCTCGGCTCTCCCCCACGCGCCCAAAGGACCACCTCGGCGTCCGCAACATGGCAAGATGCCGGTCCCCTCCTTTCCCCCTCTGTCTTGCCCATGCCGCGCGTGCCCAGAGCCGCCCGAGCCCGCCAATGCCGTGCGAGCTCATGGCTCCACCTGGAGCTCGACCCGCTCCTCCTATCTCTTCCTGGCACCCTACTCCACCCCCACTAACGCCGCAGACAAGTCCTCGCCCTCTCTCCTGGCCTCCCGAGCCGTTGCCGCGGCCACCCGTGCGCCGCGTCCATGGTGAGCCGTGGGTCAGCTACTTAAGGCCACCCCCGAGCCCCATCTCTACTCCTTTGGCCCTCTCACCCTCCCATGCATCCCCTGGACCAACCCACTCCCCTCCTTGCGCCTTCCAACCTCATCCATGGCCGGAGCCGAGCCGCCGGCCGCCTCTTAAATTCGTGGGCCTCGACCCCTCTCTTGTCCCCATGAACACACCCACACCCTCTCATCACCACCGCCAACTCCCCCCGTGCTCCATCCCCTCCTCCTCGTGCCTTCCTCGCCTTGCCGAGCCCGTCGTCAGCCCCGGTCCGCCGCACCCGAAGCCCGCCTCTTCTCGGGCTTCCCCATGGGCGTGTAGCACATGGAAGGGTGCGCCGCGGCGCGCTGAGTCCTCTGGTGTGCCGGGCGCCGCCAGAGGTGGCCTGTGCCGCCCGAGAGAGCGCCGGCGCCGCTCGGCCTCGCCTCCCCTGCCTCTGCTCTGTTCGAGCGGGAGGTAGGAGAGGGCCTGAGCCCCGGGCCCCGCTCGTCAGCGACCCAGTGGGCGGGCCCCGCCCGTTTAAGTGGAGACGGACAGCGGAAATTCTGCCTCTCCCGCGCGAAGGCGTATTCCACGGAGCCGCCTCCGACGTCACCCCCCCCCAGCGCGCGCGGCTGAACTGCTGGGCCGGCCCAGTGGCGCCCTGCCGTTAAGCCTCGCCCAATGCACGCTGTTGCCGCCAAGGTCCAGCCCGTTTGGGTAAAAACCTTTTTCTTTTTCTTTTTTCCTGTAAACTTGTAAAATCCACAAATAATTCAAATGATATCCAAATTTGATGATTCAAATTTCTAGGGGATCCACAAATCATGATCTATCACATGGTGCTATTTGCACATTTTTCCAGAAACTTTCTCCTCAGAAATATTTATCAAATCCTATTTTTCCTATTTCTGTGATGTACTTTAGAAAATCACAGAGAGCTCAAATTTGATCCAAATGCCATGATTCAAATTCCTAGATGCTTCTAAGTTCATAACTTAGCTTATGAACATTTTTATTAATACTTTCTGTCCCACATAAAATAATGAGCCATTTCTTCATATTTGTCAACTTTGCAAATTCATAGGAAATTCATTTGAACTCCAAATCTAGTGACACCAACTCCCAGATGCTTCTAAAATCATGGTTTGTTAAATGGGTGCCTTTGCTCATTTTTCAAAAATATATTTCTGTACACTTCTTGCAAATCCATAAACCCCTTGATTCCATCATATCAAAATGTTCAGGAATATCCACTGACCCAATCCCAATGAAACCACTCTGGTTAGTTCTCATATAACCAGAGGTATCCTACAAAAGTCCAACTCACATTTCTAGAGCACTTTTATTTTCTGCCTTGTTGTGTTGCTTATTATGGTTGCTTTCGACGATAGTTGACGAAGTAGACGAAATGCTCGGAGATGGACCAGAGATATTTGAAGACCTCGAAGACTTTGTTAAAACAGGAAAGCAGCCCTTTGACCATGTCTATGAAACCCTTTTTATGCATGTCATATAGCACTTTATTAGTGTTGCATCGAAATCATGATGAGATGGTAACCACTTTGATGGGTTGCCTCTATTACTTCCTCGTTGATACTTGCATTGTGCATGACCCTACCTCCTTATGAGGGTTATGCCGGTGGGAGTAGATAGGATGCTAAAGTAGTTGCTACGCAAAAAGGGACAGGAATATGCATGGTGATGGAGACAAAGTATTTTCAAAGGACTTTCCGAAAAACCCGTCGGGTGCCACTTATGCCCAAGGGAGATAATAAGATGGGTAACCGCTTGATGACGAAGTGGTGTGCCGAGGCAAGTGTGTGTGTTGCTTTCAAAAATGGATTGGTTTAAGTTGCGACCGTTATTCCAACCTTACATGCGCAACCACTCTACCCTTATATGGGAAAGGGCATTATTGATTACCTAGGCTGATACTAGCTTGGAGCCCGCATTACTAGTGACGGGAGAGTTGTTGGTGCACTCTCTCGGGATGGGGTCGTGCCAGGTAGGGCGGCCAAGAACATTTTTATGGGGCACCGGACACACCGTTGGTACCCCGTGCCAGTGGTATGTGATGAATATGGGAGCTAGGCTCCACAATTTTAACTTGTGAAATGTTGGGCATGGGGGTTACTACCAATCGAGTGGACTCCATGTTAGTGTCATCTAGGGAAAGATAGTGATCGGGTGCTTACCCCGGGTACTTGAGGTACCGCGGGTCATGGATGACACGGAAGTTCCCCGGATCTTGTGGGTAAAGTGTGAAACCTCTGCAGAGTGTAAAACTATTCGAATAGCCATGTCCATGGTCAAGGACAGTTGGGTAACCGCTCTTGGGCTACGTCCACATGTTTACAAACCAGTGTATGTGTTTGGATAAGTGGGAAGAACTACTTGGGTCAAGTCAAAGGACTTGACATGATTGAATTGGGTTGGTGCCCACTCTATTTATGTTGATATCTATAACATGTCCTCGTGGTTACTTGAATTCTCCTGATGCATGTCTTACAAGTTGTTGAACCTGTCATTGCACTCAAAACTAGCTTTCTGCAAAAATTTACCAATATCATGCATTGTTGTATCTTGAGCGAAAACATGGGTTGCTTGCGAGTACATTCGAAGTACTCATTGGCTTGCCACTGGTTATTTTATTGGCCAGGCATGAAAGAACAGGATATAATGAAGAGTACCTTAGTGACGAACATGCGAGCTAGGACGCTTCCCAGTCAGAATGCCTGTAGGGTTAAGGCAGATGGCATGGGTCCAAGTTGTTATTGAAGATTTCCGCTGCGATGATACACTCAAGACTTGACCACAATGGTCCTACTTTTGTAAAACGGTATGTATGGATGTAAGACTCTTGTTATTCAGCTTCTGTGTGTTCAGTGAGCATTGATCTCTGGGGTCACTGTACACGTGCATTCGGTGATCTCGACTTATGAGTCGGGGTCCCCACAATTACGCAAAGCATCCACAAGCTTAGGACAAGCATTATTTCCAGCAAATAAATCTTCAAAAATTTCATACTCATCAAACATAGCATCCCCAAGCTTGTAGTTTTGCATATCATCACAATCATTCTTATCAATAGCATGAATGGCAGCAATATTATGGCAAACATTATTATCATATTCTTCCAAGAAAGTGCTAAAAAGATTTTCAAGATCATAAGAGACATCATTGTCTTCCCAATCATAATAATTACAACAAGTAGTAGGCATCACAAAATCATACTCAATATCGTAATCCTTCATCAACATATTTGATTCACTTTCATGGGGCACAATGGTTATAGGAGCAATATTACTTGGGAGAGTTACCTTTTTACCTACACTTCTCCTTCTTTTCCTTTTCTTTCTCACCACCTCACATATGGGTTTAATCAATTTTTTTGAGCTTCTTGTTGAAGAGATTGATTGGATAGAAAGCTCCTCATCGTTACCTGATTCATCATAATAAACACTAGGAGGGTATTGGGAAATATTTCCCCTTTCATTAGTACTCTCTTCATATTCTACTTGTTTTCTTGTCTTTAAATAGTTGGTAATATGAGGATTCTCAATGCAATTTACCGCATAAAACATATAAATTTCCTCTAGATCAAAATCAAGAAATCTCTTGAGATTAAATTTTGGAATACCCTCAGTTATACGTTTCATTTCTTCATACCCCAAAACAAGACTAAGCTCTTTATGATGCTCAAGGGTAATCAAGTTATCACAATTTTTGGACATGATTTGATCAGGAAACAATTTAAATTTGGAGATTTACATGACCACGTTCATTGCAAAGTTCACAAGGATGGCGAGAAAAATTAAATCTTTCAGAACAATCATCTAGCCTCTCTTGCAACTTTTTCATTTCTAAATATTTATGCTTCTTATAAAATCTATCTTCCCTTTTGGTGTGCAATTGCACTCCCAGTTCACTCCAGAAAAATTGACATTCTTATAGGAGACTTCATTATCATGACTAATGCAATCTGTAAGTGCATCTAGTGCCCCTTTGTGATTTTGGTGTATTGAAGACCTATAGGTTATGGGACAAATGTGTTTATGAGTGTACGCAGGTCTATAAGTCTATGAGGAGTTTGATATTTACAGATAAAGTCGACCCCTAAAAATGACGTTCTTCAACTGAAGACTTTGGCTTTCTGAAGACTTTCTGAAGACCTTGAAAGTGAAGAAATTGGTGCAATCCTGAAGAATTGGTATTCATTCGAGGAGCATGAAGCATGAAGACTTTTGTTTTCGCAGTTTCATTTTCTCTTTCTTGAGTCATAGGAAACACCATACTATTAAAGGGGGTCGAGGAAATACTAAGGGCAAATTTACATGTGATGCTCAACTCAAATCCTACCTACCAATCCTTTCGAGTGAAGCCATTGGAAATCTCATACAGTTCAGTCAAATTTCTTCAGTGACAGAGATGAAGTTCTTCTGATCTCTGAGGAATTTTTTCTGACTCAGGAGTTAGGAATTCGCCAGTGCGGATTACCTACACAGTGAGGAACATGATAGCCCTGAGGAATTTGATACTCAAAATTCCGACCGTTGCTGTGCTATGCGCCAGCTGTCCCAAAATATCTACCCACTTAATGGTCATATCATTGAAGGGCATTTATATCTTATCATGTCGGGCTGCTCCCTAGGCTATAAATAGCCGCCCCCTACAACCACTAGCTGGTTGGCTGCTTCGAGAGAAACTAACACTTTTCATTTGAGAGCATCTCATCCTCCGAGGACTTTGAGTGAAAATCATCAAGTGAGGAAAACCCAAACCCAAACACCTTCAAACCCAAAGTGATTGAACATCACTGAAGAGATTGATCCTACGTGGATCCGACGCTTGTTACCTTTGAAGACTGTGCATCTTCCAGATGGTTAGGCGTCATGGTCTGGAGCATCCAAGAGGAAATTGTTGATCGCCAAGTGACCAAGTCTGTGAAGGTTTGGAAGTCACCTGAAGACTTACGACGAGTGATTGGGCGAGGTCTGTGTGACCTTAGCTCAAGGGGAATACGGTGAAGACTAAGTGTCCTGAGCTGCGTGTTCAGGACTGGGTGTCCGGGACTGTGTGTCCTCAGGTTTAAATACCTAGCCGCCCTAACCAGACGTACAACTGTCACAGCAGTTGGAACTGGTCTACCAAATCATTGTCTTCACCAAGCTACCTGGTTACATTTCCTCAACCCTTCCATTTCCTCATTTATGTGTTGAGTGCTTGTTCATATCTGTTTGAAGACTTTGACTGAAGACTTTCCCTATTTCCTCAGTTCAATTTCTTCAGTCTGTTTGTCTTATCCTATGTTATCCTGTGTTTATGCTTTCTGTACTCTGTAGTTGTTTTCATTTCATCATGAAGACCATGCTCATGCACTGTTATGTTTACTTCTGAGTACTTATTCTGCTGCAAGTAGTTCTTCACTCAGGAATTTCCTCACCCGCAAATTCCTCAATGAAGAATTCATAAAAATCGCCTATTCCCCCCCCCCCTCTAGTCGATATAACACAATTTCAATTGGCATCAGAGAAAGGTACTCCCTTGTTCTGTGTGATTTTGGTTTAACCACCTGGAGTTTTAGTTATGTCGACCACGGGTATGATCAAGGTATCTGCTGGGTGTCCTACCTTCGATGGGACGGACTACCCCTACTGGAAGAATAAGATGCGCATGCATCTTGAGGCAATTGATAACGATCTCTGGTACGTTGTGGAGAATGGTGTTCCCTCTGTCACTCCCACCATCAATGCTGCTGATGTGAAGAGATTCAAGAAACTCGACTCTCAAGCGAAGAATATCATATGTGGCCATCTGAGCAAAGGGCAGTATGGCAGAGTGAGTGCTCTGGAGACAGCTAAGCTTATCTGGGATAGGTTGTCCAAGGTCAATGAGGGAGTCTCAACACAGCATGACTCTCGAGTTGACATTCTTAGAAATCTCTTCAACCGCTTCAAAAGAATCGACAATGAAAATGTTCAGCAAACCTTCGATCGCCTCACTGACATCCCAAACGAGCTTCAAGCACTTGGTGCCGCTGATATCACCGACCATGAGGTGGTGAAGAAATTACTGAGATCGCTTGATTCCTCATTTGATACCCTGGCATTGATGATACAAGAATGTGGAGACTACAAGTCACTTGATCCTGCTGATATCCTTGAGAGACTAAACACTCATGAGTTCCAGCTTGCTGAGAAGAGAGATCTCTATGGACCAAGTTATGGTAGATCACGGGCTCTGAAGGCCAAGGCAGTATCTGAATCTAATGGTGAAGATTCTGACAACAGCCTTGGTGACCCTGAAGAACTGAGCCAGGAGCTAGCAATGCTCGTGAGGAAGTTCCAAAAGTTTTCAAGACGTGGTCATTTTGGTAAATCCTCAAGAGGTGGTGACTTGAGATCAGATCCCTCATCCCATGATTACAAGAAGAGACTCTGCCATAAATGCAAAAAACCTGGACACTACATTCAAGATTGTCCTTAGTGGGAGAAGGAATCAAAGAAGAAGAAGAAGAAGTACAAGGATTACAGTTCTGATGATTCAAAGAAGAAGAAGAAATCTTCAAAGTCCTCATCATCAAGACCCTCAAGGTCCTCATCTCACAAGAAGAGCTGCTCCAAGAAGGCTCGAGAATTCATTGGCAAGGAAATGGATTCTGAGGCTGAATCTGAGGAAAATGAGGAAGAGGAGGAATCTGAGGAGTCAGACTCTGGTGTGGCGAGCCTAGCCCTCACTACCACGTTGGTAAGCAAGTCCATCTTAAACTCTGAAGAAAAGGACCTCCCCAACACTATGATGACGGCGATGAGGACTATGCTCCCACCTATTGCTTCATGGCAAAAGGCTCAAAGGTACTCAAATATCCCTCATCTGAATCTAGTGAGAATGAATCTGATGAAAACCTCAAACCCAGCTATTCTAAACTTGCTAAGATTGCTGTGAAACTGCAAAAGGCTCTTGAAAAGGTTCAAAATATGCTAGATAAAAGCGATGATATGTTAGGCGAGGAAATGGATCGCACTAAAATCTTGACTGAAAATCTTCAGAGACTTCAGTCCAAGTTTGAAAATCTTCAAGCTCATCATAACACTCTCCTATCTGATCATGAGAAGCTTTCTTATGAATTTCTTCAAAGAAAGCAAGATCTTGAGAAGCTAAGAGTGAGTTATGAAGATCTTCAAAAGGAGCGTGATTCATTACTTGCTCAATAGATCAGCACCACTCAGGATGAATTTGTTCCTCCATGTTTGAAGTGCATTGAACGTGAAACTGCTAATTCTTCACTTGAATGCTCAAATACTACCATTGCTGCAAATTCTTCAACTGCCTCTACTATCACTAATTCCTCATCTGAGGACATTGCTAGTATCACTAACGATGCAGGGCTGAAGGAATTGTATATGACAGGCATGTACAAAAGCCTCAAGGGGCATCAGGCTTTGTGTAACGTGCTTAAAATGCAGATCCTCAACAAGAACCCTAGGAAAGAGGGTATTGCCTTTGAGAGGAAAATCAATGCTGATGGGACCTACTGGGAACCTGAGCAGTATCCAAAAACCTCAAGGGTTGCTGCAAAGGGACCTTCAGTGGATCCATCTACTTTATCTGGCTTTACATGTGAATCTTCATATTCTTCTGATGAGTCCATTGACTCTAACTATAAACTGTTCAAAAATTAGAATGGTGAAGTATTTGCTAGATATGTTGGCACTAACTACAGGAACGGTCCTCCTATGAAGAAAATCTAGGTTCCCAAAAGGTGCCTTGAAAATCTTTAGGTGAATGTCATCATGACACCACCTGTGAAGAATAGGAACCCCAGATCAAATTCTTCATATGGATCCAAGTCCTCATACGGACCAAACTCCTCTCATGGATCAAATTCCTCAAAAGGATCAAAGTCCTCATATGAACATCATCGTGCTAACCCGTCTGTTTCACAGGGAAGATCTAAGGATAAAATGGATATGTGCATTATTCATCAAATCATTATGTCCATAAGTCCTCAAAGAATTTCTCTGCTTACTCTTATGCTTATCCTAACCCCTCTTATGTGAAACGAAGTGGATTGGCGTCTATGCCACCTTTCTTTTATGGAGCTCGCAGAATGATGAACTCTTTGCCACCCCTTCAGATGTGGGTGGTGAAGAAAAAGAACTAATCTCTTATGCAGGGCCAGGTCTCCAGATGAACTTAATCGTCTGAAGAATTTGCTGGAGACCTGAATATGCTTGAACGGACGCAAGCTATTCATGAAGAAATGAATTTTCATTTCTCACGTCCTCATACTGTTTTATCTGTTCTATTGTCTGATGAAATTGATACCATATTCTTCACTGATGAAGTCTATGAGTTCGTAAGTTGCACTAATTCATCTGTAGGATGATCAACCCAAAGGCACTGAGTGGGTCCTCGATAGTGGATGTACAAATCACATGACTGGTGATAGGAGCTTATTGATGGACTCTACTTTATCTCCATCACATCTGAAGCATATCACCTATGCTGACAAAGGCAAAAGCTACGTATTGGGTCTAGGTAAGGTTGCAATCTCAAAGGGTCGACACATGGACAAAGTCATGCTTGTCGAGTTGTCACAACCCTAGTCAGTGCATGCATTAGAGTGTTTGCATCATGTTTAAATTTCACTTAAACTTGAAATGGGGATGTTCAAACCCTAGCACCAAATGGAACTCAACTAGGTTCAATCCAAAATCTTTTTCAAAGAACCCAAAATGCCCTTTGAAAATGTTCATGATTTCTGATAAGGGTGAAAACCTCTGCCAAAAATGATGGACATTCTGGATCTTTGAATTAACTCATATCGTATTTCAATTGGAGCATTTAAATCCTATAAATATTTTTAAATGCTCTAATAATTCTGAAACTAGTTTTGGGTTGTTGGAAATAATCCAAACACTGCCCACCATTATTTTCAGGATTTTACAAAATGGATTGTATTTTTACTAATTCAAAACAGAAAAACGAAAATAGAAAACAAAAACAGAAAGAAGTAGAAAGGATAGAAACTTACCTGGAGCGCTTACCTGGCCCGTCTCTGTAGCTGGCCCAGCCCACCAGGCCAAAGCGGCGTCTTCAACCTCCGCCAGTAGGCAGAGGCGTGTCGCCCGCGCATGCACCGGACGCCACCTCCTGCTTCCTCCCCCTGGTCCTTCTCGCGACGCCAGGAGACGTCCCCGACCTCCCCTGCCTCTCCCCTCGCTGTCTAGCTCTCTCTCCCCTCCTCTGGTTCTCTCCCCCTCGCTGTTCCCCCACCTCAACGAACCGCGCCGCCGCCACCGACGAGCTCCACCGAGGCCGCAGCCACTCCCTCGCTCCCTCTCCGCGTCCCCGAGCTCCGCCACGACCCCGTGGAGCAAGACACCCGACGCACGCGACCAGAAGAGGGCCCAGTCGATCGGAGCGTCGTTGTCTTCACCTCCGGCGCCCGGAGATCGACTCTGTCGATTCGCCTCGTTCAGAGCGTCCCCAAGTCTGCTGATCTGCTCTGCGTGTCCACTGTGAGCCACCGCGTTGACTTCCCCTTCTCCCCTGTCCTCCCGTGCCCTCTAGCTCCCTTGCCGCACGAGCCGAAGCTCGGCTCCGCCATTGCCGCAGCACGCATGCTCCCCATGCTCCGTTCACTGCCGTCGTGCAACGGGCGCGCCCTAGAGCACCCCTGGCGCTGCCGTGCAGCACAGGCAGCTCGGTAGCAAGCCCTGGCGCAGCACCCGCACACCACCGAGCTCCGCCGCCGCATATGCTCGCCTCCGCCACTGCTACACGCCGTCCCCGGCATCCCCACGACCACCACTGGGTGCCCCGCACCACGGGCTCTCCAACGCACCTAACCGCGCGACCAGCTGTGGCCGAAAACGGCCGGCCAGCAATCGTCGCCGCGTTGGGTCATCGCCGGCGTAACCACGCCGACATGGCACGGCCATTAGAGGCTAATCCTACTGATTAGCCGCCCTTCAGCCACTAACAGTGGGCCCCGCAGCGGGTCAAATCCTAGTCAACACGGGATTAACTCCCAGTTAGCAGTGAGTCAATGACATGTGGGACCCGGTCGTCAGGTTTGACCTGGTCAGCCACAGTTGACCTGCTGACGCAGTGCTGACGCAGTAATGCCATTTTCTGGATTTATTCTTATTCAGGAAATTTAGAAAAGGTACTAAACTTCTAAAAATCATAGAAAATTATCTATAACTCCAAATAAGATAAATTATATATGAAAAATTATCAGAAAAATCCAATCTATCCTTCTGTACCATTTTCATGCATGTTTGAGCAAGTTAACCTCACTGTTTAGGATGAAACATGATTAGGGCAAATTTCATAATAGGTTTGGAGTTGGAATTTGATATAGTTTTGAATTCCACTTCAATTAAAATGACTTCCTGTTGCATTAGCCCAAATCACAGCATATTGCCATGTCATGATCATGCATCATATTGTTGCATTGCATTGATTGTATTTCTTCCTTGTTTGCCGGTAATTGCCCCCTCTCAGTAGACGAAGTTTCCAACGACGTGATCGCTGACACCGATGAAGAGCTATACTATCTTCAGAAGTGCCAGGCAAGCAAAACCCCCTTGTTCTTTCCGATACAATCCCACTCTCTTGCTCCTGCTCTCTTTTACTGCATTAGGACAACAACGATTCAACTGTTACATGTTGCGGTAGTTGAACCCCTTTCCTCTGCATGACCTGTCATTGCCACAGTAAATAGATGAAACCCACTAGCATGAGTAGGAATTGTTTGAGCCCTGATGTGCCTACTCATTCATGCTTGTTTGTCATGCCTGCTACTGCTTAGAGTTGAGTCAGGTCTGATTCATCGGGAATGAATTGGAACATGGTGAACATGTCCTACCGTTGAGGGCTAAGTGTGTGAACACGATTTGGTAAAGGTAGAGGTGAGAGGCCATGTAGGAGTACATGGTGGGTTGTCTCATTGCAGCCATCCTCAGGAACTGAGTTCTGTGTTTGTGATCCATGAACAGTTACTTCCACACATTGGGTTCCGGTACCTCGACCCCTCTCGACTTATTAATCAACCTGATCTCTGTCCAGGAGTTGCAACTAGTTTCTGGTGTTTGTAGGTAGTGTTAGTAGTCTACCAAGTGGCACCCGGTATAGGTGGGCTTGGGACAGACTAGGCACAGTGGCCCGGTGTACCAAGTGGCACCCGGATGGTGGGCTTGGGAACCCTATACACATCGTTTGGGGCCGGGAGCGACACCCCGGCCGGATCTCCTTGCGGATGGAACCCGAATAGGCGATAAAACTGGACTAGAGACTTGTTGGTTAGTCAGGTCGTGGCCGACTCCCTCGCCAGGCTTCCGCTTGAAGGTTGCCGAGATACACGACGTGTACATGGTGGTAAGTGGCGAGAGCATGTGTGAAGAAGTACACCCCTGCAGGGTTATCATTATCTATTCGAGTAGCCGGATTCCTCGGATATGGAAACTTGGACCCCTTGCATAGTTCATAGACAAGTGAAAGTGGATACTCTAAAATGCACAACATAAGCGTGAGTGCTATGGATGGCGTTCTCGTAGGGAGACGGGAGCGGATCCATAGTGGAGTATTGATATGGTGAACATGTGGACTCGTGTGCGCCACCTCAAAAGAGTTACTTGCAGTCGTAGTTCAGGATAGCCACCGAGTGAAAGCTGGCTTGCTGCAGTTAAACTCCACCATCCCTTCGTTGATAATGATGCATATGTAGTTAGTTCTGATGTAAGTCTTGCTGAGTACATTTGTACTCATGTTTGCTTAATTTATGTTTTTTGTAGAGAGACTTCAGTCTCGCTAGTAGTTCTGCGTGGACTTCGACGTTTAGCTTGTTACCTCAGCTACGATCTTGTACCTTGGGAGGGTCTTGTAGATAGTCAGGCTTTTGAGCCCTCTTCATTTGTAGTTGTCTATAGTCAGACCAATTAAGCTTCCACATGTGCTTTGACTTGTATGCTCTGAATGTTGGGTCATGAGACCCATGTTTGTAATATCTCGCTCCTCGGACCCTAATGAATAAATACTTGAGTCATAGAGTTATGTTGTGATGCCATGTTGTATTTACACATATCGAGCATATTGTGTGTATGATTGAAATGCTTGGTATGTGTGGGATTCGAAAACCTAGTTGTTTATCCTTGGTAGCCTCTCTTATGGGGAAATGTAGTCTTGTGCTTCCATGAGCCATAGTAGTCCGCTACAGCCCGGTTCACCGGAGTCCTGCTAGCCCAGCACTACTGCTTCAAAGCACTTGACTGGCCGGCATGTGATTCACTTTGTTCCTGTGTCTGTCCCTTCGGGGAAATGTCACGTGGTGACATCCGGAGTCCTGCCTAGCCTGCTACAGGCCGGGTTCCCAGAGTCCTGTTAGCCCAGTGCTACAGCCCAGATTCACACGCTGCTGACCGACATGCTCGATGTTCATTCATGTATGCATGTTCCCGTAAGTTAGTGCCACTTTGGGTTCACGACTAGTCATGTCAGCCCGGGTTCTCTGTCATATGGATGCTAGTGACACTATCATATACGTGAGCCAAAAGGCGCAAACAGTCCCGGGCCATGGTAAGGCGACACCCGTGGGAATACCGTGCGTGAGGCCGCAAAGTGATATGAGGTGTTACAGGCTAGATCGGTGTGACTTAGAATCGGGGTCCTGACACGAGTCCTTAGGGTTCAACCTCATGTGTGTCTCAATGCTTTGTGATCTTGATATGGTGGTTGTCTTTGGCAAGTATCGTTGTGTTGTGATCATGGAAACTGACAATTCCAAAGTCTCCGAAGGCTTTAGGAGAGGAGATTTGTATATTGTTGATTTCTCTATAGGACCACAACCTGCTACATGTCTTCTTGCAAAAGCTTCAGAAGGCTGGCTATGGCATCGACGACTTGGTCATGCTGGCATGAGGAATCTGCACACGCTCGCGAAGAAGAAGCATGTCATTGGCATTGAAAATGTCAAATTCCTCAAGGATCACTTATGCGGAGCCTGTGAAGCTGGAAAGATAACCAAGGCCAAGCATCCGGCAAAGACTATCATGCCTACTACTCGACCATTTGAATTGCTTCACATGGATATCTTTGGCCCTACTAACTATGCCACATTTACCAATGCTGCATCTTTATATGGCTTTGTCATTGTTGATGATTACTCTCGATATACATGGGTCCATATTATCACTTACAAAACTGAAGTGCGGGAAGTCTTCAAACGATTTTCCTCGAGGGCTTCAACTAACTTTGGTGCGAAGGTCAAGCACATCAGGAGTGATAATGGAACTGAGTTCAAGAACACTGGCCTTGATGACTATCTTGATGAACTCGGTATTACTCATGAGTTATCTGCTCCTTATACTCCTCAGCAAAATGGCGTTGAGGAGCGCAAGAACAGGACTCTTGTTGAGATGACCCGCACTATGCTTGATGAGTACAAGACGCCTCATCGCTTCTGGCCTGAGGCAATTGATACTGCGTGCCACATCATCAACAGGGTATATCTTCACAACTTCTTCCAGAAGACAGCATATGAACTTCTCACTGACAAGAAACCCAATGTGAGTTATTTCAAAGTCTTCGGTGCTAAATGTTGGATTAGAGATCCTCATCACAGTTCTAAATTTGCACCGAAAGCACTTGAAGGTTTTATGCTCAGTTATGGTAAGGACTCGCACACCTACAGAGTCTTCAACACCTGTCATCACAAGGTTGTTGAAACTGTAGATGTGCAGTTCGATGAGACTAATGGCTCGCAAAGAGAGCACCTACCTCCTATGACAGATGAAATACATCCTGAGGAATCTATTATGCTCAAGGCTACAGAGGATGTCATTCCTACTGAAGAATCAGCTGAAGAAGTTATTCCAGAGCATGAAGAACATCATGCTAATGCACCTGAGGAAAATGGTGCTGAAGAAAAATGTTGATCAAATTCCTCAACGACAACCCACTCATCCTCGCGTCGCAAATGAAGTGCAAATTGAGAAAATCATCAGCGACATCAACATTCTAGGTCCTCTCACACGCTCAAGAGCTTCACATTTATCTAACTTTTGTGGGCACTTTGCTTTCGTCTCTATCACAGAGCCCACTAAGGTAGATGAAGCGTTTCTGGAGCCTGAGTGGATTCAAGCTATGCAAGAGGAATTACATCAATTCGATCTCAACAACGTCTAGGAATTGGTCAAACGTCCGGATCCTCGCAAGCACAATATCATCGGTGCAAAGTGGATCTACCACAACAAGCAAGATGAAAATGGCCTTGTGGTGAGAAATAAGGCATGGCTTGTAGCTCAAGGCTACACACAGGTTGAAGGAATTGATTTCGATGAAACTTTTGCACCTGTTGCTAGACTTGAAGCTATTCGCATATTACTTGCTTATGCTAACCATCATGATATCACTTTATATCAAATGGATGTGTAAAGTGCATTCCTCAATGGTAAGCTTGAGGAAGAAGTGTATGTTGCTCAACCCCCAGGTTTTGAAGATCCAAAGCATCTTGGCAAAGTCTTCAGACTCAATAAGGCCCTCTATGGCCTCAAGCAGGCCCCACGGGCGTGGTATGATACTTTGAAGGAATTCCTCATGAAGAAAGGCTTCAAACCCGGTTCACTTGATCCAACTCTTTTCACTAAATCTTATGATGGTGAATTGTTTGTGTGCCAAATATATGTTGATGATATTATCTTTGGCTATACTGACCAATGTTATGCTGATGAATTTGCCTATATGATGAGTGAAGAATATCAAATGTCTATGATGGGAGAATTTAAATTCTTCTTAGGTCTTCAAATTCGTCAACAACGCAATGGCATATTCATATCTTAGGAGAAATACCTCAAGGATGTACTGAGGAAATTCGGCATGCAAGATTGCAAAGGAGTCAAAATCCCTATGCCCACAAATGGCCATCTATGCACTGATGAAAATGGTATTGACTTCGATCAAAAGGTATACCGCTCCATGATTGGTTCTTTATTGTACCTATGTGCATCTAGGCCACATATTATGCTTAGTGTTTGCATGTGTGCCCGATTTCAAGCTACACCGAAGGAATCACACCATAAAGCTGTGAAGCATATTCTTTGATATCTAGCTCACACACCAACACTTGGATTATGGTACCCCGAGGACTCGGCTTTTGATCTCATTGGATTTTCAGACTCTGACTATGCTGGTGATCGTGTGGATCGCAACTCAACATCTGGCACATGCCATTTCCTCGGACGATCTTTGGTCTGTTGGTCCTCGAAGAAACAAAACCGCGTATCACTGTCTACTGCTGAAGCTGAGTACATTGCTGTTGGTTCTTGTTGTGCTCAACTGCTATGGATGAAGCAAAATCTCAAGGACTACGGCGTCAATGTGAAGAATGTGCCACTCTATTGTGACAATGAGAGTGCCATCAAGATTGCTCATAACCTAGTTCAGCACTCAAAGACAAAGCATATTCAGATTCGTCGTCATTTTCTTCGTGATCATGTGTTGAAGGGTGACATCTCCATTGAGCATGTGAAGACTGAAGAATAGCTAGCCGATATCTTCACTAAGCCCTTGGATGAGAAGAGATTTAGCAAGTTGCGGTGTGAGCTAAATATCCTAGAATCTTCGAATGTTCTTTGAAAAAAACACCCATCCTAACACTTATGCAAAATTGATGACTTAGATGTGCAACACATGAAGAAACGTTTTTCTTCAATCAATGAACACTAACATTCTAAGTGTGAAGAAATTAACAAAGAATTTGATTCTCAGAACCCTACGACAATTGTACGCGGTGTCTGAAATCATCATTCTTATACGGTGGGTCACGCCACCACAAAATGTTGAAAATCTTCAATTGAGCTTTTCCTCAGTTCTTTGAAATTCCTCAGTTGTTTTTCAATTTGCATTGTCTTCACCATTTCCGTCGTTTTTCTTCATTGGCTATATATATATATATATATATATATGAGTTTATGTCCTCTACAACATTCACTTATTGCTATTTCCTCAAGTTGCTTGTTTTGCTAAGTGAATATGATCGGACCCTTCCCCCTCTATGCTAAACTCAACCCAATCTATTAACAAATTCTTCATGTGCGTTCTATTTGAAACTCGTTCAAAATCTTCACTGTGTCCTTGTCAGCTGAAGAAATTGCGAACGGAACTTTAAAACCTATCTTATCTAAATTTTTGGCTTTGCCGCTCAAACTGTTCCACATCCCACGACAACACTTATCCATTCACCCACGATCTCACATGATCTCCACTTCTCAGTATGTGGGTGACACATGTCAAGCGAATGAGAAGGGTCAGGGACACGTTCATCCAATTTCTTCAGGCGAACAGTTTTTTCACCGTGGCTATAAATACCCCTTCCCTTCCTCATTTCACTTTTACTCCATTCGTTCTCACTCCAGCTCAAGCTTCTCAAACCCTAGCGCCGCTGCTACTTCATCGTCGTTGGTGAGGAAGAGCTTCACTGCCTCAACCTCGTCGTCGTCGTACTCGCGCCGGCTGCGGATTTCTTCACTCCGCCGCCGCCCTAGCTGTCTTCCTCTGCCAAGTTAGGGCGTGGAAGATCTGAACTGACGAACTTCACATCTACACCTCTCAGTTCATCGTGTACTTTGTCCAGGGTAATTAAAAGTTACTTTTACTGCCCTCTTTGATTCAAATGATAACTACAAAATCTTCAAAGGTGTTTATACTTCAAATTCATCACACACTGAACACCTCACATGTCATCTGTTCTTGATTCATTTCTCTAAGCTATATTTTTCTTCAAGATTCCTCAAATGTGTGGATTTTCTATCTATACATCTCTGGAACCTAAGACAAAGAACGCTTAGTGAAATTCTTCAAGACTCATCTGTTCCAATTCCTCAAACTTGCTCCTTTTTGAAAAACCTCTGAGAACGCATATGACCTCTCCATATTCCTCGCAACTATACTCTGTTCACAGGTACTCATGTCAGCTGCTGAATCACTAGGTTCTCATCAACTTAACTCATTTGCAGTGTTCCTCGAAGAAAAGTTGCATACATCTTCAGAGAATACCATTGTTCAAATTCCTCATCTAAAGAAAATGGCTGATGGAAAGAAGCCACAGAAGGGAGGAAAGAGGCCTGAGGTCAATACTGCTTTTGAGATCCCTGATGACATATACAAGGACTATTGCACTCCTGATGAGGCCACTCATGGAAAGGAAACCAAGAATGAGCGCAGGTATGTTACTCCCAAGTACATGAAGAAATTCGCTCTCAATCCTCCATGCCCAAGACCTCCATTGGCACCTGGCCAAGAAGCAGATCCCACCAGCCTCAAGCACGGTGAGGATTATCCTAATGAATGGGCTAAGCGCCAGGCCAAGTTGGCCAGACAAGCAAGAGAAGCAGTGAGGAAATTCAATGAAGACTCTGCTGCTGCCACTGCCGAGGCCTCTGCAAGCAAGCCAAAGAAGGCCATGCCAAAGAAGCCTGCTCACAAGCCAAGTGCTTCACCAGCAATGCCCTCACGGCCAAGTTCCTCAGCAATGCCCTCACGACCAGATTTTTCAAAGCCCTCACGGCCAACTCCTCAAGCTGCTCCCACTTCAAAATCCTCAGCTCCTCCGCCAAAGTCCTCAGCTGCTCCGACCAAATCCTTAGCACCTGCGCATCTCACCACGTGCCAAAGGACGACGGGCATCTCTATTGCCTCAGGAGCATCTGCTAGTTCATCAGCACCACTGCATTCTTCAACTGGTCCCCCTCTGTTGAAGACCAAGGCAACTCCTGGACGAGGCTCTCGACCAAGTCCTCAAAAGAAGCAGGTCGCTTTTCAAGTGTCGTCAGATGAAGACAAAGCTGATGATGATGAACTTGCAAAAATCATCAGAGACAGGCAGGTCAAGGCCGCTAGAGCCAAGGGCACAAGTGTGCCTCTACTTTTGGATCCAAAGTTGATCCTTAAGTACATTGACCTATGGCACAAGGACCCAAATACTCCTATGCCTGATTTCAAGCTGACTCCTAGCCAAAGTCATATGTTGACTCACTTCATACAAGAAGAAAAATGGAAGTTTGAGAAGGCCATGCAGATCAAGAAAGCGCAGTACAAAAAGGAGCGCTACCTGAAGAAAAACGTTGTCTCTATGACAACTGAAGAACTCGTCAATATACAGTCTGAGATCAAGAAACTCAGTGATGAATTTGACGCATACCATGCTAATTGGGTGGGAGCCAAGGTTCGTTTTGTGAGACTCGCTGACAACTTCACTTCAAATGTTGCAGCCCTAGCACAACAGGAAATTCCTCAGGCTGAAGCATCTGCTCAGCCTATCGAAGAATATGCCAGCACCGCTGATGACAATCAGGTTACTGAAGAAAATGCTAATTACAGGGCTGATGACTGCATTCCAGCCGCTGAAGAAACTGCCAGGGCAACCACTAGTGTTGTGCCTGAAGAAAGTGAAGACGTCAGGGCAACTGCATCAGTTGCGCCTAAAGAAATTCAACCAAATTCCTCTGCTCCTCCTGCGCCTACACCAACTTCGATCCTTCCATCTGCATCAGATGTGAAGAAGACCAAGGCTGCAGAGCGTGTAGTAGTGAAGAAAAGGATGGCATCAACTTCATCAGATTCTTCAGCCCCGAAGAAAATGAAGCTGTTGACCAGCTCATTTTCCAACCCAATTGATGCTGTTCCTATCTCAACCATGCCATCAAACGACCTTGTTCCTTTTGATGAAGAATATGTGATTCCAAGTGAATCCGATGAAGAGAATCCCTATGCTACTTCGTCAGAGCAGTTGGATGAAGAAATTGAAGTGGATGAAATCCCTTCAACCCCAGTTATCTCATCGCCCATGCCCCAGTTCACTGCTGAAGAGACCGGCGTTGAAGAAATGGATGAAGAAGTCGATGTGGACATTGGATGCACCACGCCAGTGCTGAATGATGACTTTTGGGAAAGTCAGCACCCCAACTCTCCTTTGTTCACACCTCTTCAACAAATTCCTCAGTCCCCAGTAACTAATGAAGTCCAAATGGGATCTGAAGAACCTCGTGCAACTCCGTCCATCCATGAAGAAATTCCAGCCACTAGTGCTGATGAACATGTAAATGAAGAATTGAAGTCCCATGCTGCCACTGAAGAAGTACCTGAAATTCCTCATCCTGTGGTACCTGAGATTGAGATCCCTGAGGTTGTGATGCAATTGACTGACACTCCTCACCCCAAGCCAAAGGATCCCTTCTCGAAGAAACAAAAATTCAAGGCTGATGACTTCTTTGGCGAGCATGTATTCTTCACTGACTATAATCCTTATGACTCTGCTCGTCTTAGGAGGAAGCGCTTCTGGACTGCCAGTCAGGCCAATTTCTATTCTTTGCTGCTTTTCAACAAGGACAAAATCTTCTACCATGAGCATATTCCTCATGTGGACATGGAATCATTGCCTTGTTTCACTCCTGTGATCAGTGTGCTTCATGATGCAGGCCGCCTCAACTTTTGCTCTGACATTGTTGATTGGAATGAAGAGCTTATTCTTCAGTTCTACGCTACACTGCATATCACAGGTGATCTTGAAGATATCAACTCCTGGGTCTTGGACTGGATGACCGAAAATACTCATTATAATGCACCGACCTCTGAATTGCTTCACGCCCTGCCCATCAGTCCACCCAGTGAAGGAGCTCGCTGCCCGTACCAAGAACCTGAACTCACTGCTCATTACATGCAAGTGTTAATGAAGCCTCTAAAGCCCGATCAGGCCCCAAGGACCAAATTACTCGTAAAGGACTTACTCTATGTTCCCTGAACAGTCTATCGCATTTTGTCGAGGACAATGAGTCCCGTCAAAGGCCACGACTCATCTGATGAGGAAATAGTTGGCATCATGAAGAATCTACTATTCAACATCATTCATAGCATTCCAACCAATTATTATGATTTCTTCATGAGGCTCTGGCAAATGTTGCACTCTCTCCGTTTGAGTTGAAGCCTTATGCTCCTTGGATTATGTGATTCCTTAGAACAAGGTCTTCACTCAACTACAAGGCTGATTTTCAGAATCACCTCAGCTACTTGCCCCCGATTAAAGGATTCAAGCAGACTTTTACTTCAACTGATGAAAAGGGCAAGACACCTCTTGTCATTGATGAAGGCATTCGTCCATTGGATGGTCAGTTTCGCAAAGCTGCATCTTACTCCACAAATGATGACTCTGCCACTCATGATTCTGCTGCCAATGCACCCAAGTCTACTCCTCAAGCCACAGCTCCACGTGTGATGACTGCCCGTGAGCTGCTTCTTAGTCTTCACCAGAGGGTGGATCGAAATCATAAATGGGTTAAGTGTCAGTTTGGTTCTATTCTTCACAACATGACTGCTACACATAATGCAGTGAAGAAAAACCATTACTACCTCCATGAAGTTTTCGGTCGCACCTGGGTTGTCTTATCTCATCTGTATGGTGAAGAAGATCTGAAGAAAATGGGTCTCAAGGAAGATTTTGACTGGTCTACACCTCCTCCGAAGAAATTCAAGAAGGTCAGAGTTCCTAACTTGGTGGCCAGTTCATATTCTTCATCCCGTGACACCAACGAGTATGAAGACTTGGACGACACAACGGCAGGCCCTACAGCGACAAACGACCCCAACAACGCTGGCGTTCCTCCATCAACTTGATATTCTTCAGGGGCGTTAGTCCTCATTTTCAACCCTTTTGGTCATTCGATGACAAAGGGGGAGAAATTTGAGTTAGTCTTCAAGCGGGTCTACTTTCATGGGCATTTTTTTCTAAGTTACAACTCTCGTTCTTTTGAAGACTTTGCTGGATCGAGTTGTAATCTTAAACTCTATGGTGGCATGATACTTTTGATGTGCTTTCCTGCATGCTTATTCCTTATTAATGTTAATGCACGCATGCTGGATTACATCAGTCACCATATTTCATCATGCATTTCAAATTCTTCATATTATATGTCAATGCATGTATGAATTACAAGATATAGGTGGAGATCTCCATGATTCTACTCTTCAAGTGTGCTTTGCTTCAAAAGAAAATTCCTCACTATGCACATCTTCAGAGGGGTTCTTCTATATCTTGAAATCAAATTCCTCAATTCCAGTATTTACACTTCATATGTTTATCCCCGTTGAAAACTTAACCTATATTGTCATCAATCACCAAAAAGGGGGAGATTGTAAGTGCATCTAGTGCCCCTTTGTGATTTTGGTGTATTGAAGACTTATAGGTTAAGGGACTAATGTGTTTATGAGTGTACACAGGTCTATTAGTCTATGAGGAGTTTAATATTTACAGAGAAAGTCGACCCCTAAAAATGAAGTTCTTCAACTGAAGACTTTAGCTTTATGAAGACTTTCTGAAGACCTTGAAACTGAAGAAATTGGTGCAATCCTGAAGACTTGGTATTCATTCGAGGAGCATGAAGCATGAAGACTTTTATTTTCGCAGTTTTATTTTCTCTTTCTTGAGTCATAGGAAACACCGTACTGTTAAAGGGGGTCGAGGAAATACTAAGGAAAAAATTCCATGTGATGCTCAACTCAAATCCTACCTACCAATCCTTTCGAGTGAAGCCAATGGAAATCTCATACAGTTTAGTCAAATTTCTTCAATGACAGAGACAAAGTTCCTCTGGTCTCTAAGGAATTTGTTCTGACTGAGGAGTTAGGAATTTTCCAGTGCGGATTGCCTACATAGTGAGGAACATGATAGCCCTGAGGAATTTGATACTCAAAATTCCGACCATTGTTGTGTTATGCGCCAGCTATCCCAAAATATCTACCCACTTAACGGTCATATCATTGAAGGGCATTTATGTCTTATCATGTCGGGCTGCTCCCTAGGCTATAAATAGCCGCCCCCCTACAACCACTAGCTGGTTGGCTGCTCCGAGAGAAACTGACACTTGTCATTTGAGAGCAACCCATCCTCTGAGGACTTTGAGCGAAAATCATCAAGTGAGGAAAACCCAAACCCAAACACCTTCAAACCCAAAGTGATTGAGCATCACTGAAGAGATTGATCCTGCGTGGATCCGACGCTTGTTACCTTTGAAGACTGTGCATCTTCCATACGGTTAGGCGTCGTGGTCTAGAGCATCCAAGAGGAAATTGTGGATCGCCGAGTGACCAAGTCTGTGAAGGTTTGGAAGTCACCTAAAGACTTACCATGAGTGATTGGGCGAGGTCTATGTGACCTTAGCTCAAGGGGAATACGGTGAGGACTAAGTGTCCTGAGCTGCGTGTTCAGGACTGGGTGTCCGGGACTGTGTGCCCTCAGGTTTAAATACCTAGCCGCCCTAACCAGACGTACAACTGTCACAACAGTTGGAACTGGTCACCAAGCTACCTGGTTACAGTTCCTCAACCCTTCCATTTCCTCATTTATGTGTTGAGTGCTTGTTCATATCTGTTTGAAGACTTTGAATGGAGACTTTCTCTATTTCCTCAGTTCAATTTCTTCAGTCTGTTTGTCTTATCCTATGTTATCCTGTGTTTACGCTTTCTGTACTCTGTACTTGTTTTCATTTCATCATGAAGACCATGCTCATGCACTGTTATGTTTACTTCTGAGTACTTATTCCAGTGCAAGTAGTTCTTCACTCAGGAATTTCCTCACCCGCAAATTCCTCAGTGAAGAATTCATAAAAATCGCCTATTCACTCCCTCTAGTCGATATATGTCACAGCCCTAGAATTTGATTGCAAATAGTTGCACAAGCATCTTGCATCATGTTTAAATTCATGAAAGTTGAATTGGGGAAAGTGGAAAGCCTCAGAAATCATTTCAAAAAAATGATCAACATTAAAAATTGCTTGAAATAAACCCAAGAAAATGTTCCTGTTAAGCTATAAAAATATTGGCAAGAGGTAAAATTCAAACCAATATTTTTGGAGTCACAGAAATATTTATTTTGGGCATTTGAGTTAATCCAATAATTATTTGCATTGGATTTATATAGGTGATATATTAACTATATGTCCAATAATTCTGATAATTGTTGAGGGGCTTTGGAATAATCCATTTAGTCCCTGCAAAAATTGTCAGAAGCAGAAAAATTAGTTTGGTTCAAAAACCAAATTAAAACAAATGTCAGAAATAGAAAACAGAAACTATAATGAAGGAAAGAGAGAAAGTTTTTTACCTGGGCTTCTTACCTGGCCCAGCAGCCGGCCCAACTCCTGTTCAGGCCCACCCCACCAGGGGTAGCCTTGTCTTCCTCCTCTCGCCGGTAGGCAGAGGGGAAGCAGTGCACGGCGCCCGCGCGCACTGGCACGCAGCTGCCTGCCTGGCTCCCCCTCGACGCTCATAGACGATGCCATGGAGACGCCCAAACCACCCCTCTCTCCTCTCCCACACTCGCAGCTCTCTCTCCCCTCCCCTATATCGCTCTCTTCCCCACCACCGAGCGTGCCCGTCACCGCCGCTCACCATTGCCGCGCCTTGAGCCACCGCCTGGCCTCCCCGACGTATCCCTTGTCGCCGCCACGTTGTCCTGAAGCTCCGCGCCTACTCACGCAAGCTGGGGAACCCCACAACATCGCCGACATCGTCGTGTTCATCGTTGGGCGCTGGAGATCGTTGTCGCCGATTCGTCGTCCTCAGTGCATCCCCGAGCTCTCTAGTGACTCCTTCGGATCTGCTGTGAGCCACTGCGTCGATCCCCCCTCTCCCCTAGCTCGTTTCCTTCCTCTAACGCCAATGCCCATCGGAGCCAAGAGCTCTTCGCCGCCGTTCATGTCGTTGACGTGGCCACTATCACCTAGGGCCGCGACCAAGCACACCATCGTGCTCAGTGCAATGCCAGGACCCCAAAACTGTCACCTATTGCTTCTGTCGTGCACTGAAGCACCAAAACCGCCAACTTCCGAGCTTCGGCCGCCGCCTTTGAGCTCTCCGCGGTCGTCTTCGGCCACCCCAGCTCCCGCCGTCTGCTCCATCAGCTGCGCGCGAGTAGCAGCTCTTCGTAGAGCCTCCGCATGCCCAAAACCATCGCATGTGGGCGATTTCCGAAGCCCTCCGCCGTCTCTGGCCTCGCCGGCGACGAGCCGTGGGTCAACTCCGGTGGGGTTGACCCCGGTTTGACTAGGGTTTGACCCCCCTGAGTCTATGACATGTGGGCCTAGGCCTGCTGACACTTTTAGTTAAGTTAGTCTAACCACTAACTAGCTCTGTTAACCATTGGGACACTGACCATTGGGCCCTACTGGTCAGGTTTGACCCGGACCGCTTCGTTGACCGCTGACGTCAGCGTGGTGTCATGCTGATGCAATAAATCGTTTACTAGATTTTGTTTAATTCTAAATAACCAGAAAATCCAGAAAATGATTTAAACTTCCAAAAATCATAGAAATTCAACCGTAGCTCAGAATGAAATAATTTATATATGAAAAATGATCAGAAAAATATGAAGAATCTGTTTATGCCATGATCATGCATGTTTGAACAAGTTAACATCACTGAATAGGACAAATGATGATTAGGGAAATTTATGAAATAACATTTGGAGTTGGAATTTGATCTTGTTTGAGTTCCACTTCAATTAACTTGGCTAGATATTTCATTAGGTGAATTCAGTACCTTAACATGACATGTCATTCATGTGAATGTGCATTGCATTGATTGTGTTCCTTCTTTGCTAGTCGGTGGTTGTTCCCCCTCAGTAGACGTATGTTCCGATGATGAGATCGATGACACAGATGAAGAACTATACTATCTTCAGAAGTGCCAGGCAAGCAAAAACCCCTTGTTCATTCCAATACAATCCCACTCTCTCGCTCCTGCTCTCTTTTACTGCGTTAGGACAACAAGGATTCAACTGTTACATGTTGCGATAGTTGAACCCCTTTCCTCTGCATGACCTGTCATTGCCACAGTAAATAGATGAAACCCACTAGCATGAGTAGGAATTGTTTGAGCCCTGATGTGCCTACTCATTCATGCTTGTTTGTCATGCCTGCTACTGCTTAGATTTGAGTCAGGTCTGATTCATCGGGAATGAATTGGAACGTGGTGAACATGTCCTACCGTTGAGAGCTAAGTGTGCGAACACAATTTGGTAAAGGTAGCGGTGAGAGGCCATGTAGGAGTACATGGTGGGTTGTCTCATTGCAGCCGTCCTCAGGAACTGAGTTCTGTGTTTGTGATCCATGAACAGTTACTACCACACATTGGGTTCCGGTAACTCGGCCCCTCTTGGCTTATTAATCAACTCAATCTCTGTCCAGGAGTTGAACTAGTTTCTGGTGTTTGTAGGTAGTGTTAGTAGTCTACCAAGTGGCACCCGGTACAGGTGGGCTTGGGACAGACTAGGCACAGTGGCACGGTGTACTAAGTGGCACCCGGATGGTGGGCTTGGGAACCCTGCACACATCGTTTGGGGTCGTGAGTGACACCCCGGCCGGATCTCCTTGCGGATGGAACCTGAATAGGCGATAAACCTGGACGAGAGACTTGGGTGGTTAGTCAGGTCATGGCCGACTCCCTCGCCAGGCTTCCACTTGAAGGTTGCCGAGGTACACGGCGTGTACATGGTGGTAAGTGGCGAGAGCGTGTGTGAAGAAGTACGCCCCTGCAGGGTTATCATTATCTATTCGAATAGCCGGATTCCTTGAATATGGAAACTTGGACCCCTTGGATAGTTCATAGACAAGTGAAAGTGGATACTCTAAAATGTGCAAGATAAGCGTGAGTGCTATGGATGGCGTTCTCGTAGGGAGACGGGAGCAGATCCATAGTGGTGTATTGATATGGTGAATATGTGGACTCGTGTGCGCCACCTCAAAGAGTTATTTGCAGTGCTAGTTTAGGTTAGCCACTGAGCCAAAGCTGGCTTGCTGCAGTTAAACTCCACCACCCCCTTTGTTGCTACCAATGCATATGTAGTTAGTTCTGATGTAAGTCTTGCTGGGTACATTTGTACTCACATTTGCTTAATTTATGTTTTGCAGAGAGACTCCAGTCTCGCTAGTAGTTCCACGTGGACTTCGACGTTTAGCTCGTTACCTCAGCTACGATCTTGTACCCTTGGGAGGGTCTTGTAGATAGTCAGGCTTCTCAGCCTTCTTCATTTGTAGTTGTCTGTACTCAGACAAGTTAAGCTTCCGCATGTGCTTGTTGCTTGTATGCTCTGTATGTTGGGTCATGAGACCCATGTTTGTAATATCTCGCTCCTCGGAGCCTAATGAATAAATACTTTGAGTCGTAGAGTTTTGTTGTGATGCCATGTTGTATTTACACATATCGAGCATATTGTGTGTATGATTGAAATGTTTGGTATGTGTGGGATCCGACAACCTAGTTGTTTATCCTTGGTAGCCTCTCTTATGGGGAAATGTAGTCTTGTGCGTCCATGAGCCATAGTAGTCCGCTACAGCCCGGTTCACCGGAGTCCTGCTAGCCCAGCACTACTGCTCCGGAACACTTGACTGGCCGGCATGTGATTCACTTCATTCCTGTGTCTGTCCCTTCGGGGAAATGTCACGCGGTGACATCCGGAGTCCTGCCTAGCCTGCTACAGCCCGGTTCACCGGAGTCCTGTTAGCCCAGTGCTTCAGCCCGGATTCGCACGCTGCTGGCCGACATGCTCGATGTTGATTCATGTATGCCTGTCCCCGTAAGTTAGTGCCACCTTGGGTTCACGACTAGTCATGTCGGCCCGGGTTCTCTGTCATATGGATGCTAGCGACACTATCATATACGTGAGCCAAAAGGCGCAAACGGTCCCGGGCCATGGTAAGGCGACACCTGTGCGAACACCGTGCGTGAGGCCGCAAAGTGAACTAGGTGTTACCGGCTAGATCGATGTGACTTGGAATCGGGGTCCTGACAATATAACGCACTTTCACAATCATCAATCACATCATGGATATTCAAAGAATTCATAGTAGCAATATTGCAATCATGCCCATCATCCAATGTTTTTATGCCATAAATTTTGTTGAATTCTTTTTCTAGCAATTGAGCACAATTGTTGGAATCCTTATTCTCAATATAGACATTATAAAGATAAAGAACAACCTGAGGTAACCCAATCTCCATTTTTGTAGTTTTCTATTATAAAACCAAACTAGTGCTAAAACAAGAAACTAAAAGATTCAATTGCAAGATCTCAAGATATACCTTCATGCACTCACCTCCCCGGCAACGACACTAGAAAAGATCTTGATGTCTACTACACAACTTGTTCTTGTAGACTTGTGGTGGGCCTCCAAGTCTAGAGTTTTGTAGGACAGTAGCAAATTTCCCTCAAGTTGATGACCTAAGGTTTATCAATCCATGTGATGTGTAGGATGAAGATGGTCTCTCTCAAACGACCCTGCAACCAAAAAATAAAAAGTCTCTTGTGTCCCCAACACATCCAATACAATGGAAAATTGTGTAGGTGCACTAGTTTGGCGAAGAGATGGTGATACAAGTGTAATGTGGATAGTAGATGTTGGTTTTTGTAATCTGAAATTATAAAAACAGCATGGTAACCAATAGTAAACGGGCACAAAGACGGTATTGCAATTCTTAGAGACAAGGCCTAGGGTACGTACTTTTACTAGTGTGATCTCCCAACAATGTTGACATAGTTGAATTATAGGCAAATCCCTCAAGTGCGGTGTAGAGTTCACTCCAAAATTACTTGTTGTATAGAAATTGTTATCGGGCACGAAAGCACCACAAAGCTATTCCTTATAATAACACCTTAAGATGCACATCAACCAAAGCCATAATGTCACCTAGATATTCCAATGTCACCGCAAATATCCGTGGGTTTGGTCATACGATAAGGATCACACAACTTCAGATTCATCTATTTGATTCTCAAGGAGTGCCCCAAAATATCTATTGGAGAGTCAAGATGAGAACGTGTGCCAACCCCTATGCATAGGCCCTAAAGTCATGGAACCCGCAAGTTGATAACAATAATATACATCAAGTAACTCAATTAGATATCCCAATGTCACTACAGATATACTCATGCAAAACACATATTAAGTGCTCTCAAATCCTTAAAGACGCAATCCGATAAGAAAACTTCAAAGGGAAGACTCAGTTCATCAAGAAGATAGAAGGGGGGAAACTCCATATGATTCATCTATGTAAACAAAGCCCGCGTTACATCAAGATTGTTCCATCTTAAGAACACGAGAAAGAGAGAGAGAGATACAACACATAGATACTGGTACATACCCTCAACCCCGAGGGAGGACTACTCCCTCCTCGTCATGGTGGCCGCTGGCATGATGAAGATGGCCACCTGTGATGATTCCCTCCTCCAGCAGAGTGCCGGAGAAGGGCTCTAGATTGGATCTCGTGGTTCTGGAACTGGCGGCGGTTGGAACAAAATTTCGTCGACTCCCCTAGGGTTTTTGGAATATTTGGGCATTTATAGAGTGAATAGGTAGTGCGGGAGGCTACTGTCGGTGTCAAAACCGGCGGATCTCGGGTAGTAGGTCCTGAACTGTGCGTCTAGGCCGGATGGTAACAGGAGGCAGGGAACACGATATTTTACCCAGGTTCGGGCCCTCTTGATGGAGGTAAAACCCTACGTCCTGCTTGGTTAATATTGATGATATGGGTAGTACAAGAGTAGATCTACCACGAGATCAAGGAGGCTAAACCCTAGAAGCTAGCCTATGGTATGATTGTATTTATATGTCAATCGACTAGCCTGGCCTCGGTTTATATAATGCACCAGAGGCCTAGGATAACAAGAGTCCTAGCCGAATACGCCGGTGGGGAGGAGTCCTTGTCTTGATCACCAAGTCTTGTAGAATCTTCCATGTATGCGGCAGCTGTCCGAACTGGCCCGTGAGTATACGGCCATGGGGGTTCTCGGCCCAATCTAACAGATCGGGAGATGACGTGGTGAGTACCCCCTAGTCTAGGATACCGTCAGTAGCCCCCTGAACCGGTCTTCAAGTTAGATACGCTCCTCGATTCTTCCGAACTATTCTTCATCTTCGGTTGTCAGTCTTGGAAACTGGTTCAACAAATCTTCCCATCTTCGATCTTGAGGATCGCCGAAATGCATTTGACGAGTTTACATGTCGGGTATCCGAGGAGCCCCTTTAAGTTTCCGGCCTTTATCAATGCCTTGTTATTTTTATGCCACACCTCGGGTTTGAAGTTGTTCCCGGGAGGCAGTGTCCTCTTGCGTCCGAGCTCTAACACCAGATAGCATTCGACGTATCTATTGCAGCCGAGCACTAATGCCGGACTGCTTCCGAGCTCCAACGCCGAGATATATCCGAGCTCCAACGCCGGACTGTGTCCAAGCTCCAACGCCGGACTATATCCAAGATGTCATAGATTATCTTGGTCCAAAAAAGTTGAAGGAGTTTAGCCGAGCTTAATGCTGGATTGCCCTCTATGGAGCCAGCCACTAGGGCCTGAGCTTTATGCCGGACTGCTTCCGAGGTGGTGCACCACCCCGAATGTGGGCCGATTTTTGTGAATATTTTTTATTGGTGCAATTTATTCTCTACCAAGATATATAGCTAGTAGCCCTCAAGGTGTGTATCGGTCTAAAACCTGAGATGCACCTGAAGGATGACGTAAGATCGTTGATCCCAGCAGCCACTGAGACTCGGGTTGATTTGCAAAATCGGCCTGAGGATCAAGTCCAAGCTCGGCAGAATACTTTGGGACACTAAAAGCGGCGTGCTCAGTCTTCGAGACTCAAGTTGGGTGCGGCCGACCAACCTAAGGATCAAAATCTCCTCGGAAACTATATTGCACATAAAATTTTCTGCATTGGACAAGCAATGCAGTAGCCCCCAAGACACTGGTCGGGTGGTAACACCAGATCAGGGGATCAATGTGCCCCTTTAATATTTGTAAATAATAAGCCCGAAGCCCAGTAGCCCCCGAGCCTTAATGCGGGCACGGGTGGCCGAATTAAGGATCAATATCCATAGTAAAATCACAAATTATGTGTAATGACTCTATGTATCCAAGTACATTACGTCATTAATGCTCGGATCCGCATTGTACAAAACCTTGTTGACCGACCATCGGCTTCCACCTCTTCGGCCAGTAGCCGAGGAGTGTTTGTCCTACTTTATAAAGCCTTTATGAGGGCAAAGATTTACAACAAACAAGGCAATCTGGCCATACGGTTTTATAAACAAAGGTACGCAGAGAGTTATATTACTGTTTAACAAAAGAAATGTCTTCCAAAGAAAATAGTCCCGCTATCGGTTCCTTTCTTTGGGTTGTCATGCTAAGCATGATCATTAAACCTCAGCTCTAATGTAAGAGCAAAATATTGAGGATTTAGTTTTGGGAGGCCAGTTAATAGCCCCGGTAGTGTTTGGCGACAGTCGGGGTCAAGCCATAAACACTTCGGCCAATGTTATGAACGGCCCATCATTTAACATAGTCATCGGATCGCTGACCAGTTTACGCTTATTGTGAAAGTCAGTTTTCGGCTTTCTCCACTGAGGTGCTTAACCGTGTGAGCTGGAAGCACAATCGCAGTGGTTCTCCCTTTGCACGCCTAGCCGAACAAAACGGAACGTAGGAAGCAAGTGCAGGAGCCAGGCAACCCAACTATTGACCGAAGACACAATTCGAAACCGATGCATATATAGCAATATCTGAGAATGTTTTTGCCGAATCCCTAAAGGTGTCCGGCGTTGCACTGCGAGACTAATGCTGGAAAAGCACAAATAGTTTAAAAGTGCCAAAAAGCTTGGAAAACCAAGAAACGTCGGTAAAAACATGACGTCCGAACAATATCAAGTGTTCGGTGCCAATCCGAAAGTTGGTCTTAGAAAAAAGAAGTGCTTCTGTCATGCTTTAACATGATACATCCTATCTCAAGACTTCGAGCGGGTCAGCCTACGGCTTCAACCTCCTATCCCGAGGGCGTACTACTTCTCATCAGGCCAGTTTAGCAAACTAAACTCTAGCGGTTTTGAGAGAGAAACTAGGCTCCCCGGCTAGTGACCGCACACTCGTGTCGAAAAAAGGAGTGATAAATAATAATAATAATAATAATAATAATAATAATAATAATAATAATAATAAAACTTTGCAACGACTAAGAAGAAGAACACTTATTATAAAACGGCTCAAATAAACTTAAGAGCCCCCAAGTGACTTGGGTAGAAGAATGATTGCATGTACCAAAGCACTTATATCATATCTATGTTCAACCGAACTTTAAACGCGTCTTAACCGACCGTCAGCTTCTCCCTCTTCGGTCAAGGACCGAAAAGTGTGATGTACTCCATCGGTCAAGAATATCGACGGTGTTTCCAATAACCAGGCAATCAGGCCATAAGGCTGTAACAGACAAAGCACGCTCAGGGAACTTATGCTATATTACCGTGAAGTGTAAGAAGCATCTTCGAAGAAAATAGTACCCCCACCGATACCTTTCTTCGGTGCTCATTGTTATTATGAGACTTGTGCAATAGATTTTTTGTACTCATGAGTTCCGTTGTGTGCCGACCATCATTGAAAACTATAAGAGCGCTAGCTTTCGGCTTCACCCAGTCTGAGGTCCGGCTTGGGCGACCCGATCGTGACAATCGCAGAGGTGCTCCCTTTACTCCCTAGCCGAACAATCGGGAACGTAGGGGTAAACACAGGAGCGAGGCAACCCAGCTTGCAAATCGCTTAAGTTAATGTGGTGCATATTGTGGCGTAATACACGAACAAGGAACGAAGCCGTACAAGTATAATCATATGCAAGTGGAAAAGCTTCATGAAGGAAGCCCCCAAATGAATTGGGTATTTGAATTTATGCGTCACAAGCAAAGTTTGGACAGGGAAATTTTTTACAAGCAACTTTTTTCCAAAAAAGTATAATGCTTGGTCGAACCGAACACAAGTTAAAAATTAAAACTTTGAGCATGAAAGTGACTTAGCTGGTTAATGTGTTCGGCATTGATGACGCGGTCTGAGCTTGATGCGGGACAAGGTTCCATCCCCCAAGCCGGTCCCGAGGTGGCGGAGCGGAGAGCTCGACACGCCGAAGTGGTGACATAGCACGGTCAGTGCAGACCGGCAGAGTGACGACGAAGTCCCCGGATCGTTTTCTTGTGCACAAAAAATAGTGCAAACCGGAGATAATAGTAATAATAATAATTAAAAAAATCATTGCATAATAAATAATTTATGCAAAGTGAGTATTAAAAGAAATATGGCCTGGCGCCAAAGTCAATGTCGACCCAGGGCGTCGGCATGATGCGGTAAAGGCGTGACAAAGCCTGGATTCATAGGTCGGTCCGAGTTCCGGATGCGGCGTTCGCCGGACTATGTACGGAAACTGACCGAACCACCACGCGACAGTCGTTAATGCGGCCATCATTTGATAGACCTGCGTACAGATGATGGACAAAACAGAGTAATAATTCCTTGGGAAAATAAACCCAAACAAGCAAAAAATACTAGGATTAATAGCACCTAGTTTATTTGTTGTAGCAATCCGAAGAAAGGTGATTCCCAAAATTGGGACTCAATCCGCACACCCATTGCCTGATGGGCGATAAAGCGATGGTATGGCGATGCTGGCAAAGGTTGGCTCGCCGAGGCAAAGCCCTCGGTCCAGCTAACTTGACGGAGCTGGTCGGCTAGTGACGCCGAAGTCTCCGGAGTAGGTTGATGAAGAGATGGTGAAGCCCCCGGTCCAGCCGAGATGTCGAAGCCTCGGTGTCAGCCGATGAGTCGAAGTAGGTCGGCGTGATGGACACCAGCTTGAAGAAGCAATAGTGCGGCCCTGCCGATGCAGGTCGTGACGTGGTTGATGCCGGCTTGATGAAGTGACCGTGCGGCGATGCCGGTATGCCCGCTCCGTGTAATCCGTGGGGCGGCGATGTTGGTGATGATTTATCCTTCGCGATGCCGGACTGTTGTTCGGCTTGCCGAGATGATGATCCGAAGAAGTTGAGCTCGGCTAAAGTGACGATGTGTCTAGCGCAGGTCGGCAGTCGTGGAGTAATATTGCCGGACTGGTTTGACACCAGCATGATGTTGAAGATCATGTTCAAAAGATCTTAAAGTTAGTAGGATGTGTTCGGGAACAAAACACAATACCCCATATAAAACTTCCTTCAAAAGGGATGTCCGAAATCCCGTTCATAAAAAAGATGAACTCGGGTCGGAATCATTTTCGCGCAGAAAAGAGATCCGAAAAGTGATGCACTAATCGGATGGTTCCCGGAGTTTAGACGGTCGGATCGAGCTGAAATTTTGAGAGGTGTTATATATAGGAATTCCGCAGCCGATCAACGGTTGGATCTTCCAAAGGACGTCCGAGCTAGAAGCTGGACAACACGCCCTAAACTCATCCAAATTCCCGTCCAGATTTGACAGGGCTCCGGTATATCGTGGATTGCCAGAGATTCCTCCGTCGGAACTCGACGAAATTTTCCAGGATTGTTATAGACTCTATTCCGCACAATTCCACCAAAGCAATACTCGAGGAGGTGGTGGCGGCAGATACGAGTTCGCTGTCCAAAAAAACAGCGCGGTCGCTTGAGGGCAATGTTGACGTTGAGCCCCCGAGCTCCATAGATGATTCCGCCGTGATCTTGATAGAGATCGGAGTTGATGTTTCATGAAGGCCCTCGTCCGAACATGGTGATCCGAACACGGGGCGCAATTCTTGGTCGAACCAAGGTGACCAACCGAACTGGTGACGAAGACGCCGAAGTCGTAGTTGATCTGCAAGCGAGCCATCGATCCTTTTATCGACCACACAGCGGAACTCTCAATGAAAGCACCAATGTCGGTGTCAAAACCGGCGGATCTCGGGTAGTAGGTCCCGAACTATGCGTCTAGGCTGGATGGTAACAGGAGGCAGGGAACACGATATTTTACCCAGGTTCGGGCCCTCTTGATGGAGGTAAAACCCTACGTCCTGCTTGGTTAATATTGATGATATGGGTAGTACAAGAGTAGATCTACCACAAGATCAAGGAGGCTAAACCCTAGAAGCTAGCCTATGGTATGATTGTATGTATATGTCTATCGACTAGCCTGGCCTCGGTTTATATAATGCACCAGAGGCCTAGGATAACAAGAGTCCTAGCCGAATACGCCGGTGGGGAGGAGTCCTTGTCTTGATTACCAAGTCTTGTAGAATCTTCCATGTATGCGGCAGCTGTCCGAACTGGCCTGTGAGTATACGGCCATGGGGATTCTCGGCCCAATCTAACAGATCGGGAGATGACGTGGTGAGTACCCCCTAGTCCAGGATACCGTCAGCTACCGAGGTGGGCACAACCCACCTGGGTGCGCCTGGGCCCCCAGGCGCGCCCTGGTGGGTTGTGACCCCCTCGAGGCACCCCCTAGATACTTCTCGGGCCCACTGGATATCTTCTGGTCCAAAAAATGTTCAAAAAGTTTCGCTGCATTTGGACTCCATTTCATATTGATTTTCTGCAATGTAAAAAACAAGCAAAAACAGCAACTGGCACTGGGCATTATGTCAATAGGTTAGTCCCAAAAAATGATGTAAGGTTGCTATAAAATGATTATAAAACATCCAAGAATGATAATGTAACAGCATGGAACAATCAAAATTATAGATACGATGGAGACGTATCAACCTCCCACGCTTCTTCGCGGAGGAGTTGTAGGCCGGAGGGCCCAATGGCCTGTGGCTGCAAGCCGACGGTTGTTGCAGCAAGGCCTCGTGAGTGGAGGTCGAGGTCACCCGCACAGGCGATGTGTTCCTGAACTACGGGTGGCAGACATTCGCTCGCGCCCGCGGCCTACAGGGTAGGCGTACCCTCCACTTCAAGTATGATGGAGCAGTGACGCTCTTCGTCAAGATCTTCGGATAAGATGGCCGGTTATTGGGGTGCTACCCAAAAGGTGACGGCAGCGACAGCGACCACCTTTCCGACGACGACGAGCATCGCGGCGGTGGCTCCCTCCGAGGTGAACTTGCCCTTGGCTAAGGTCGTGATACCTTCGGCTGTGGCGGCGCCTCCCACGGGGAGAGTACGAGCGACGACAACTACGATGAGCCGCCATGCCGCTGTGCTCGGACCAAGGAGGAGGGTGAGGCACCACACCGTCGGGCCCCTGTCAAGGAGGACGACTCTGACTGATCACGGGTAGTGCCAGAGCAGGGCCTCGGGAACAGCGGCCCTCCGAAGGCCGCTCCTTTTGTTTGTTTTCTGCTTCCTACATCCAAAACCATGAAGGGCCCCATGGGGTGTGTAATGAACTATGGAGCTTGCGCCTTTTATCACCGTTTCTTGCTCGTATTCTAGCATCTACATGGTCACAAATTGAAAGATTCATGTCTGACGTGATTAGGATAACTTAGCTCGGTTTGCTCGCAGCCCTTGACGGGTCCCTGCGTCGCGGGGGCATGCTCCTCCGGAGCCTTGACCTATGGAACAACCCTGAGCTCCCGAGGGGGAGCTCATGAGGTACCAGAACCTCCGGAGGCACCCCCGCTAGGTGTTGAACCTCTCATGGATATAGGCAGCGCTTGGCATGAGGTTCCTTGCTAGCGAGTCAAGCCACGACTGATTTTTCTCTAGTCGCCCCTTCGTGGCGCCCATCCTGCGCCAGAGCCCCCGAGCAAGGGTCGATCATCGCTGGTGCGCCGGGTCATGGACCTGGGGCCGAGGACCACACTTGCCTGTTGGCTCGCTCAGGAGCATCGCATGAGGATCCGGACGCCAAAGCATTAGCAAGGTGTGTGTATGGGCGGACTCACAGCTGTTGTGGCAACGTTGTCGGGTTTTCCACGAGTGCAACACTGTGCCCAGCCCCCTCTCCCAACGCACGAGGGAGGGAACAATGGGCCACTGTTACTTCCTCCGAAAACAAGGTTGAAGAGGGAAGACAACGCAAAAAATCTTGGCCCCCCATTCGAATAAAGACGCGGAAACTTCAAACATCATTCCAAGAAATAGCAAATCTTTTATTACAAAAGAAAGAAAAGAATAGCCGTGTCCGGCACCTAGGCTGGCCTTCCCACCAGCATGGAGCATGGGGCCTCCACTTGGAGTGGGCATAGTCATTGTATGACCATGTCGTCAGCCAGCGCGGAGCATGGGGCTTCCACTTGGGCGTGGGTGGGAGCCCTCGTGAGGCCCAGGGGCAGCGCTCAGGAGACTTCGGGGCATGTATAGCCCCACCCATTATTACATGAAAGTGTCATGGGTAGAACTTGCGGAAATGTTGGATGTTCCAGGCATTCTAGACGGGGACCCCGTCCTGTGTCTCCAGGTGTACGACGCTCGGCCTGGAGACGCAGGCGATCCTGAACGGTCCCTCCCACATGGGCGAGAGAGGCCCTCCCTGGAGAGCACCCGACTCAGGACGAGGTCTCCAATCTCAAGAGTCCGAGAGCGGATGTTGTGGCAATGGTAGCGCCGCAGCGCCTGCTGGCACCTCGCTGCGCAGAGCGACACTCGGCGGCGTGCGTCCTCCCCGAGCACGAGGTCTGTCCCCTGCGTGGCATCATAACGCGCCTTGTCAAATGCCATGACTCGCGGGGAGCAATGCTTGACCTCGTTCGGGAGGACCGCCTCAACCCCGTAGACGAGGAAGAACGGTGTAACAACCACAATGCGGCTATATCTCCCACGTGTCGGGGCACGACTTAGAGGCATAGCCGCATGGTAGGTTTGTCGCAAGAGGGGTAATCTTCACAGAATCCCATGTAATGAATAAGAATGGGATAAAGAGTTGGCTTACAACCGCCACTTCACACAAATACAAGTTAAACATACATCATCCAGAATATAATCAAGGTCCGACAATGAAACCAAAATAAAAGGAAGACAACCCCAAATGCTAGATCCCCGATCGTCCCAACTGGGCACCACTACTGATCAACAGGGAACAAAACAACGATTGAAGATCTTCATCGAGCTCCCACTTGAGCTGGGTGCGTCACCTGCAATGGTATCATCGGCACCTGCAAATGTTTGGAAGTATCTGTGAGCCACGAGGACTCAGCAATCTCACACCCATGAGATCAAGACTATTTAAGCTTATAGGTAGGATAGGGTAATGAGGTGGAGCTACAGCAAGCACTAAGCATATATGGTGCCTAACATACGCAAATAAGAGGGAGAAGAGAAACAACGCAATGGTCGAGAAGCTAGAAGTGATCAAGAAGTGATCCTGAAGCTACTTACATTCAATCATAACACAAAAACTGTGTTCACTTCCCGGGCTCCGCCGAGAAGAGACCATCACGGCTACACACGCGGTTGATTCATTTTAATTAAGTTAAGTGTCAAGTTCTCTATAATCGGATATTAACAAATTCCCATCTGCCCATAACCGCGGGCGCGACTCTCAAAAGTTTAAACCATGCAGGGGTGTCCCAACTTAGCCCATCACAAGCTCTCATGGTTAATGAAGGATATTCCTTCTCCTAAGAAGACCCGATCAGTCTCGGAATCCCGGTTACAAGACATTTTGACAATGGTAAAACAAGACCAGCAAAGCCGCCCGATGTGCCGACAATCCCGATAGGAGCTGCACATATCTCGTTCTCAGGGCAACACCGGATGAGACATCCTACGGGTAAAACCAAACCTCAAGTTTCCTCGAGGTGGCCCCGCAGTCTACTCGGTTCGGACCAACACTTAGAGAAGCACTGGCATGGGGGGTTAAAATAAAGATGACCCTCGGGTTGGCCGACCCAAGGGAAGGGTAATAGGTTGTTAGGAAAATGTAAAACCAAAGTTGGGCCTTGCTGGAGGAGTTTTATTCAAAGCGAACTGTCAAGGGGTTCCCATAACACCCAACCGCGTAAGGAACGCAAAATCAAGGAACATAACACCGGTATGACGGAAACTAGGGCGGCAAGAGTGGAACAAAACACCAGGCATAAGGCCGAGCCTTCCACCCTTTACCAAGTATATAGATGCATTAATTAAATAAGATATATTGTGATATCCCAACATATCCATGTTCCAACATGGAACAAACTTTAACTTCACCTGCAACTAGCAACGCTATAAGTGGGGCTGAGCAAAAGCGGTAACATAGCCAAACAACAGTTTTCTAAGATGGTGGGTTTGAGGCTTGACATGGCAATATGGGAGGCATGATATAACAAGTGGTAGGTAGCGCGACATAGCGATAGAGCAAACAACTAGCAAGCAAAGATAGAAGTGATTTCGAGGGTATGGTCATCTTGCTTGAGATCCCGCAAGGAAGAAGAACGAGTCCATGAAGAAGACAAACAGACAAAGTCGAATGAATCCTCACAAACGCAACGTTATCGGAACTAACCCGAAGAAGCAACACCGGAAAGAAGCAAACAACATAGTAAACAACCATCACATAAACATGGCATGATGCACAACCAAGTATGATGCATGTCCAGTTAAATATGCATGGCATGGCAAAGTGCACAAACAAAAACTACAAGTTAAGTGGAGCTCAATATGCAACGAGATGCATATTGATGAAACACCACGTGACTTATTTAGTTCACTCTCGTTTATGTACCCAACAATATTAAATGTTGTTAAACATGGCAAGAGGTGAAGCATATGAAAACTACCTATCTAGGCAAGTTTAAATGAGGCCGGAAAACAAGCAACAAGTCCGGAGAAATCCTCATGAGCATATATTAGATTTGGTACTGTTCTATCCCAAAGCATATTTTAGAGTTGTTAAACATGCAAGATGAGTGCACCATGTTAAACTAGGCATTTTTCTACCCCATTTACATATAAAGTTTGTTAAGTTTGGAGCTACGGTTATTTAGTTATGAAATAAAGCATTTTAACATGGCATTAGGTCAATTATAAGCAAACATCATTTTAAAGATTTTAAACATGATTGAGAATGGCATATTATGAAACTACACAAAATTCTAAGCAACTTTCATATATAGAGTTTTTACATGTGATGCTTAGTTTGTGAATTAAGATATGCATGAAGTTTAGGGACCAAACTGTAAAATGGTAATTCTCTGGATAAAAGCTAAAACCGCAGCAGCAGAGAAAAAATAGAAACGGGCTGAATCTGCAATCGGGCCAACAGTGCACACAGGGCTAGGGGATTTGGTGGTGCTCACCATGGGCTTCGGCCCAGTCAAAGCAGTGGTAGGACAGGCTGGATCTGTAGGGGAAGCAGCGGGGCCGGCGTGTAGTGCGGGCGGCTGGGCCTTGGCGCCGGGGTCAACAGTAGCGACAGGCCGGCTCTCACAGTCACGGTCAACGCGGCTGGAGCGCTGCACTCTGCTCCTCTCGAACAGCAACGCAGGGGAAGAAGAGGATGCAACGGGGGACTCGGCGTAATGCGGGGCTCCAGCGGCGCAGTCAACGGGCAGGAGAGGCCGGAACAGGACTAAAATGGCGGGATCCGATGGAGGGGGCCGGATCTGGGGCACGGAGGCGAGGATCCATGGAGGCAGAGCTCCATTCAGCGACCATGGCGAGGCCCTTGTGTGAAGGAAGGACAAAATTCAGAGATGAGACAGGGGAAGGGAAGAAGAGAGACGTCGGGGCAGGGTGTTCCTACCGGCGGTGGCGTCGCTGAAGGCTGGGGAGGACGACCTTCGATGGCACCATCCATTGTTGGAGCTTGAGGATGGCCTTGGAGTTCCTGAAGAAAAGAAACGGGAGAGATGAGGGTGGCGGAGAAGGAAGGGAAGGAATTTCGCCGGAGAGGAGCGGATCACCGGAGGCGCTGCTGCTTCTGGCGGCGACGGTTCCCGGCACGGCCGGACATGCAGCAGGGCGGCGGGGTCGAGCAAGGCGTGGTTGGACCGGGGTCGCAAGGAGACGAGGACGAGCGGGACTTGTGCTCGAAGCGAACAGAGGGACCTGCTGACGGTGGTCTCCGGCGACGCAGCTGGTCGCGAGGATGAGCGCGGGGTTCGGGCGCGCGAGGCTGTGGTCGAGGAGCTCGGGAGGCTTGGCGGCTTGGCGTCCATGGCGGCTTCTGTTCGTCCTGAAGAGAAAGGGATCGTGATGTGAGGGAGAGAGACGAGCGAGGGTAAGGGAGGAAGGGCGGTGCGGGGCTCATCTACTGGTGGTGCTCGACGGTGGAGGGAGCTCCGGTGCTGCGGATGAAGGAGCTTGGCCAGCTGGGCCTCGGGCGTGAGCGTTCCCACTCGGGAGGGCTCCTGTGGTCATAGGCGAAGACGGCTGCGAGGACGAAGGACGACGCGGTGGCGGCTCAGGGCTCCGGTGGCACTCGTTCTGGTTGGAGGAGGAGCTCGGGTCAGCTGGGGTCTCAGGCGCGAGGACGAGGCGCACAGGGGCTCCTCTCCCTGGCGCGTGATGGTGGAAGGGCGAGCGCTGGTTGGCCCGGTGCTAAAGAAGAGGTGGATCGGTGGTTGCTGCAGGAGGAGATGAGGAGGGGATCTGGGAGGATCCCAAGGGAGAGAGTGGTGGCGGCGGGTGAGGGATTGGATGGATGGAAGGATGGGACAGGATCCCTAGTTTCTAGGGTTGCCCATTATATATATTGCAATGAGATTAGAGTAGGGCTATCCGGTCCCTTCGATCAAAATCGGACGGTCGGGAAAAATTAGGTTAGGGAGAGTCCAACGGGAAATCGATGATGATTTAGGGATGTTAGGGGATGATCTGAATCCAACGGTGACGAGTACCCAGGTCGGGTCCGGGACAGCTTTTAGACGCGCGCGCGAGGAGGGCCGCGGGCTGACGAGAGAGGTTCGGTTGGGCCTGGCGATGAGTGGTAGTGGGCTGTGCAGAAAGCCTTGGGCTGAGAGAAGAGAAGAGAGAGACCCGGCGACTGTTTCCAGAGACCGAAAACGTCCGACGTTTGACCGGCTATATTGCCACTATAGTTATCCGTTGGGGCGTCAAACGAACTCCGAATGCGATGAAACTTGGCAGGAGACCTACTAACAACATAACAACACCGCACGCCAACTTTCATCCCATTCCGAGAACATTTTCCGGCCACTTATAAAATACTATTTCGGACATGCCGCGGGCGCGTGCGAGTGTCGTTGGGCTCAGAACGGACAACGGAGAGAATGGGGAGACCCGGACGAATGCAAGTTTTGAAAACATGATGATGCAATGCGGATGATGACATGGCAAGATGCGACACGCAAGCAAATGACAAGGCAACAACAACGAATAACTGGAAGACACCTGGCGCGTCCGTCTCGGGGTGTCACAAACGGGGTCTTGCCAGTGGGCTTAGTCGCGGTGCTGCAGATGGACCACAACACGGACTGGAGCTCACGGAGCCAACCCCTTCCACAGGCTTCAAGCTTTCTCTTGAAGCTCCTTCTCTTGAGGCCCCTCAGGACCTCCGCATTGTCGCGCTCGGCCTGGCCGTTGCTCCGTGGGTGTGCCATAGAAGCGTAGCATATCTGCGTTCCAAGGTTAGCACAATATGTCCTGAAAAGGTTGCTTGTGAACTGGGAGCCTTTGTCAGTAATGATATAGTTGGGGACCCCAAAATGGCTCATGAGGCCCTTGATGAACTTGACGGATGAGCCGGCGGGGATGGTGCACACGGGCTCCACCTTTGCCCACTTGGTGAACCTGTCGATGGCGACATAGAGGTAGCGGTATCCGCTAGCTGCCCGAGGAAATGGGCCTAGGATATCCAGTCCCAGACCGTGAAGGGCCATGAGACTGGGATGGTCTAGAGTCCTTGCGCGGGATGGTCTGGAGTCCTTGCGCATGCTGGTGAATCTTCTTGGCGTGGAACTGGTAGGCCTCGCAGGATCTCACCAGCTCGGTGGCGTATTTTAGCGCCGTTGGCCAGTAGAACCCGCTGCGGAACACCTTGCCCATGAGGTTGCGCAACGAGGAGTGGTGTCTGCAATCTCTGTCGTGGATGTCAGCCAACAGCTCGCTGTGATGCCCCAAGACCGATGCTCGAGAAGACTTCCTTATGTTCCGGGTTTCGCCGTGTGTTTCATTTGTGCCTACCCTTTAATTTTTGCATTGCATCATGTCATCATGCCATCATCTCATAAATCTTTTGCAACTCAACTAAATAAATGGCATGGATCTTTGATCCATTTAAACCGAGGGAATTCACATGGTGATTCTCTTTACAACATATCCTCTCGATATTTAGAGAGCTATAGTAAATATTCCAATTATTTGGAATTACTGCAAACACACTTGCAAAATATCCCAATGCCTTTGTTATCTTAATTCTTGGTCTCCAACATGGCCATATATTTCTTTCATCATATTTTGGAGCTCCACCAAAAAACCGAACATTTTGGACCTTCCAAACCTCCACTTCCTATTCACCCATTCGAATTTAATTCAAATGTGTTTGAACCTAAACCTTGCATCCATGCCCACTCCTATTTTCTTGGATTAGACTCATTTTTATGAGTTTGAGAATATATTCTTTCTCCTACCATCTCCTTTTCTCTCTTTTCTTTCTTTCTTGTTTTCTTCTCTGTAATGGAAAGGAGAGAAGAGAGAGGGAGGAGAGAGTCCAGCCCATCTAGGGTCTTCAACCAGCAGCAACACTGGGCCGGCCTCCCTGGCCCAAGCTTTTCCCGCAGCCCCACTTTAAACCCTAGTCCCACTCCCCCGGCCCAGCCGGTGCCTGTCTAACCTAGGCCCAGCCGCTCCCTCTCCATCTCCCTCGTTCCCTTCCCCCGTCTCCCTCCTCATGCCGCCAGGAGCGTCCGTGCCCGATGCCACCCGCTCGATCCCCCATCCCTCTCCTTAATCTCGATCCCCCATGCTCCTCCTTCCCCTCACTCGGCCCCGCTCCCTTGCAAACCCTGCATCACGCCTCTCCTGCCTTGGATCTCAGGCGCAAGCTCCTGCATCAAGCAGGGGAGTGAGTAGGTTGAAGCCCCAGCAGCCATCGCCGCCGGCCTGCTACCTCCACCGCCCGGACCCGTGCTTCTGCCCGCCGCCATCTCCTTCCTGGAGCCCCTCGTCGTCTTCCGCGCCAAGTTCCAACGCCAGTGCAGCCGCTCGCGGTGCCCTGCCTCTCATCTTCGTCGTCGTCCAGAGCCATGGAGAGGAGGACAACTCAGGCGCCGACCCCGCCTCCTCTGCTCGCCTGTTGCTCGGTCCTCCTCCGGCAAGAACCCAGCCGCCGTGCCCTGCTGCAGCGCCACCGTCCTCGACCTCCCCGTCTTCCTGGCCTCCTCGCGTCCCTTGGTTGTCTCTCTCTGCAGCGAACAGCTGCAGCTCAGCGCCTCGGCACCCCTGCATCCCCCTCGCCCCCGGCAGCAGCAGCAGCTGCTGCACCCTTTCGACGCGCCCGGCCCTACTTCTCCTCTGTGCGCCATGGCCTTGACCCCCCTGCTCCACCTCGATGACTTGCCAAGCACCAGTGACCGAAGACCCAAGTGCTCTTCAGATCGTAAAGGCCGGGAAGTCCAACTAGTTCCAATGCCCCAAGGACGACTACGCGGTGTTGCGCCAAGTACCTAAACCGTGTCTCCGGAATCGCCAAGACCATCCTGAATATTGCCAAGTACCACTTCCGTTCCGGAATGCAGCAAGTACCACTACGGCCGGAGACCTCAACGCCCGATGCCTAAAACGATCACCGAACCGGAAATAACGCCAAGTACTAGGTCAACGAGGACCACCAAGTTCGTCTTCCGCCGTCTCCGAAATCGCCAAGTACCACGACGATACGAGAACAACTACCATCGACGTGCATTTTGCTAAGTACCGCTACCGTCGACCCTCGAAGACTCAGTGGACGTCAAGTTCTCGCCGTGCCTCTGAACATCTACGGAAACTTGTGACAGTAAGAATGTGAACGACTACCATCGCCGAGTACCACTACTTCCCACGACGATCATGAATGACTACACCGCTTGACCCGAACCGTTCCGATAACGCATGCTTCGAAGGTATAATCCCGAGACGACCACCCATTGTCGAATGCTTGTGTGATGTATGAGATGCCCGTGTGTTGCTCCGTGTCCGTAGTGTCTCTCGCTTTCATGCCATCGACTCATGGGACCCCGGTATCTGGGAGCGCCCCACCATCTTTTGCACGCAACCGCACACTTCTCCTTTGCATCGGTATCTCAATCGAGTTACCGGAACCGGAACGTTGCCATGGCATCGTTTTCATTATCGTTGCCGTGACACCCCTTTCCTTTCCACCACGGTGATAAATGCTTCATAATGCTCTTATCAATATTTTCATAAAACTTGCATAAAACTTGCACATGTCATTTGCATCATGATAATAACATTTAAATGTTTAAAATTGTTGTTGCACCAAATTGATAAATGCATATGAGGTTTTACCAGAATTGTTGCTTGTTGTTCCGGCCTCATTTAAACTTGCCTAAATGTTTAGTTTACTTATGCTCCACCTCTTGCCATGCTTATCAACATTTAATATTGTTGGGTACCTAAACGAGATCGAACTAAATAAGTCACGTGGTGTTTCGTCAATATGCAACTCGTTGCATATTGGGCTCCACTTAACTTGTAGTTTTGTTTCTGCACTTTTCCATGCCATGCATATTTAAACCGGACATGCATCATGCTTGATTGTGCATCATGACATGTCTATCTGATGGTTGTTTACTATGTTGTTTGCTTCTTTCCTGGTTGTTTCCCTCATTAGCTTCGGTTCCGTTCCGGAGTTGTGAGGATCCGTTCGACTTCGCCTGTTTGTCTTCTTCATGTACTCGTTCTTCTCCCTTGCGGGATCTCAGGCAAGATGACCATACCCTCGAAATCACTTCTATCTTTGCTTGCTAGATGCTTGCTCTTTTGCTATGCCTATGCTGCGATACCTACCACTTGCTATATCATGCCTCCCATGTTGCTAAGCCAAGCCTCTAACCCACCTTGTCCTAGCAAACCGTTGTTTGGCTATGTTACCGCTTTGCTCAGCCCCTCTTATAGCGTTGTTAGTTGCGGGTGAAGATTGGAGTTTGTTCCTTGTTGAAACATGGATATTTTGTTGGGATATCACAATATCTCTTATGTTTATTAATGCACCTATATACTTGGTAAAGGGTGGAAGGCTCGGCCTTATGCCTAGTTTTTTGTTCCACTCTTGCCGCCCTAGTTTCCGTCATACCGGTGTTATGTTCCTTGATTTTGCGTTCCTTACACGGTTGGGTTATAATGGGAACCCCTTGACAGTTCGCATTGAATAAAACTCCTCCAGCAAGGCCCAACATTGGTTTTACCATTTGCCACCTAGCCTTTTCTTTCCCTTGGGTCGGCCGGCTCAAGGTTCATCTTTATTTAAACCCCCAGCCCGGTGATCCTCTGAGTGTTGGTCCAAACTAGAGTCCTTTGTAGCCCCCCTCGGGGAAACTCGAGGTTTGATTTTAGCTGTACGGAGCGCTCATCCGGTGTGCCCTGAGAACAAGATATGTGCAGCTCCTATCGGGATTTGTCGGCACATCTGGGTGGCTTTGCTGGTCTTGTTTTACCATTGTCAAAATGTCTTGTAACCGGGATTCCGAGTCTGATCGGATTGTCTTGAGAGAAGGAATATCCTTCATTGACCGTGAGAGCTTGTGATGGGCTAAGTTGGGACACCCCTGCAGGGATTTGAACTTTCGAAAGCCGTGCCCGTGGTTATGGGAAGATGGGAATTTGTTAATGTCCGGTTGTAGAAAACCTGAAACTTAACTTAATTAAAATGCATCAACCGCGTGTGTAGCCGTGATGGTCTCTTTCTGGCGGAGTCCGGGAAGTGAACACGGTGTTGGAGTTATGCTTGAACGTAAGTAGTCTAGGATCACTTCTTGATCATAGTTTCTCGACCGTGCTTTGCCTCCTCTTCTCGCTCTCATTTGCGTATGTTAGCCACCATATATGCTAGTGTTTGCTGCAGCTCCACCTAATACCTTTTACCTACCCAAAAGCTTAAATAGTCTTGATCGCGAGGGTGTGAGATTGCTGAGTCCCCGTGACTCACAGATACTTCCAAAACCAGCTTGCAGGTGCCGATGATACCGTGCAGGTGACGCAACCGAGCTCAAGGAGGAGCTCGATGAAGTTTGTGTTTGTTATGTTGTTCCGTTTCCAGTTGATCAGTAGTGGAGCCCAGTTGGGGCGATCAGGGATCTGTAGCATCAGGGGTAGTCGTCTTTTATTTTGGTTCCGTAGTCGGACCTTGATTGTATCTGGATGATGTAATGCTTTATTTATGTATTGTGTGAAGTGGCGATTGTAAGCCAACTATGTATCCCTTTCCTTTTTCATTACATGGGATGTGTGAAGATTACCTCTCTTGCGACATTGCTTACAATGCGGTTATGCCTCTAAGTCGTGCTCCGACACGTAGGAGATATAGCCGCATCGTGGGCGTTACACTCGCGCCCTTGCTCCTTGGATATGCACCACAGCAAGACATTGTTGGGGCGCCTTCGATATAGCTAATCGTCCTGCAAGCAATAAGCGGTGGCCTGACGAACCACGCGCTGTGCGTCCTCCACCTTCTCTGGCAAGGCTCTGCGGAGCAACTACACCTTGAACTCCTCGGTCCAGCAACCCGCCTGAGGTTCCAGCACCAAAAGCAGGCATGATCCCGAGGTCGGGCCACAGGCTGGGGCGCCTGAGGATGGGGCCGGTGGCGGCTCGTCCCGGATCAACACCGGAGCTGCGGCCAGAGGTGCCACTGACGGCCTGAAGAGCCTTTCCTCAAACACACCAGGCTTCTGAGGCTTGCGGTGGGACGCCCTCTTGGCGATGTCATCTGCTTCCTTGTTCGCGCCACGCGGGACGTGCTGCAATTCCAAGCCCAGAAAGCATTTTCCGATTTTACGTACCTCCTCTAGGTAAGCCTCCATGTCCTCGTCCCTTGGCTTGTATTCCTTGTTGGAGAAGTTGACGAGGAGCTGGGCCGCCCTTGATGGTGAGGCGCTTGACCCCCAGGGCGGTCGCGGCCCTGAGGCCGGCAATCCAGCCCTCATATTCTACAATGTTGTTTCAGACCTCTCGCTAATACGTCTCCGACGTATCTACAATTTAAGAAGTATTCATGCCATGTTTATAACAATTCTACATGATTTTGGTATGATTTGATTAGAACTAACCTGGACTGACGCTGTTTTCGGCAGAACTACCGTGGTGTTATTTTTGTGCACAAATAAAAGTTCTTGGAATGGGCTGAAAAATTTACGGAGAATATTTTTGGAAAATATAAAAAATACTGGATCAAAAAGATACCAGAGAAGAGTCTCGGGCTAACCACAAGGGTGGGGGCGCCCCCACCCTCCTAGGGCGCGCCACCCATCCTTGTCATCGCCTCGTGGCCCCCCCTAACATGAAACCAACACGCCAACCTCTCCTATAAATCCTAAAAAACCAGAACAGAAGGGAGATCGGGAATTCTACTGCCGTAAGCCTCTATAGCCACGAAAAACCAATCTAGGCCCTCTTTAGCACCCTGCCGGAGGGGGCCATCATCACCGGAGGCCATGGAGGAGGATCCCGGAGGGGCCATCATCACCATGGAGGCCAAGGACCAGAGGGGGAACCTCTCCCCATCTAGGAGGAGGCAATGGAGGAGGAAGCACAAGGGGGGACTCTCTCCCCCTCTCTTTCGGTGGCGCCGGAGTGCCACTGGGGGAATCATCACCGCGGTGATCGTCTTTATCAATATCACCATCATCATCACCATCCTCATATCTTTATGCGGTCCCCTCTCCCGCACCCCGCTATAATCCCCTACTTGAACATGGTGCTTTATGCCACATATTATGATCCAATGATGTGTTGCCATCCTATGATGTTTTGAGTAGATTTTCTTTTGTCTTTGGGTTGATTGATGATCTGGATTGGTACGAGTTGCATGTTTTATTTTGGTGATGTCCTATGGTGCCTTTCGTGCACGCACATGTGAAGGATTCCCGTTGTAGGGTGTTGCAATACATTCATGATTCGCTTATAGAGGGTTGCTAGAGTGGCAGAAGCTTAAACCCGAGTAAGGGGGTTGTTGCGTATGGGATAATGGGGAATTGATGCTTTAATGCTATAGTTGGGTTTTACCTTAATGATCTTCAGTAGTTGCGGATGCTTGCTAGAGTTCCAATCATAAGTGCATATGATCCAAGGAGATAAAGTATGTTAGTTTATGCCTCTCCCTCATATAAAATTGCAATGACGACTACCGATCTTGTTAACAATTGCCTAGGAAAATTTCACACGCCGACCCATCATTATTCCACACTCGCTATTTATAATATATAATAATATATTCTAACTTTATAATAACAGCACCTACTTTTATATTTTAGCTCTCCGATATCATGCAAAGTTATCCTCTTCATACCCACAACGTAGTTTTATTTCTCGTTTCTAGTTGGAAGCAAACGTTCGATGTACATAAAGTCGTATCAGTGGCAGATAAGACTTGAGAGAATATTGATCTTACCTTTAGCTCCTTGTGGGTTTGACACTCCATACTTATCACTTCCACCTGTGGAAATTTCTACGATGATTCCTTGCACTTGGGGATTATCAAGCTCTTTTCTGGCCCCATTGCCGGCGAGCAATAGCGTGGGGTTGATATTCTCGTGTATGCTTGTTTTCTTTCTTCAATAAGTAGATTTTGTTTTACCTTCTTGTTCTTGTTTAGTTGTGGGTGAAACAAAAAAACTACAAAATGAAAATACAAAAAAATTACTTGCCTCTTATACCTAAAAACTTTTTTAAAGAGAAGTAATTGCAAGGTTGTGCATTGGAGAAGTGAGGGTCGACCTTTAACACTTGTGTTCATGCTCATGGAAACAATGTAGAACTTTTCATGGAAGTTTCTCAAAAATAAGTATCCCCTTGAATATATTTATTGTATTATATAAATATTGTGTCATGGTTTGGCTTTAGAGTGTTTAAATTGCTTGTTTGGTGTGTGCAGTAGAAAAACGGAAACTTTTGTTGTAGTCTTTTAATTTTCATTTCTTACTGGAGCATGATAAAATCTTGAAATTTCTACACAGTGCTGCCCCGCAAATTGTTTAGATTTTATGAATTTTTAAGAATTTTTGAAGTTACAAAAGTATACGGGAGTTTCATATTGCTACAGACTATCCTATTCTTGACAGATTCTGTTTTCTATGTGTTGTTTGCTTGTTTTGATGAATCTATGGGTAGTATCGGGGGTATGAACCATGGTGAAGTTGGAATACAGTAGATATAATGATAATATGAAATTGGAATGAGTTTACAACAGTACCTAAGGGTAGTGATTTGTTTTATTATACTAACGGATCTCACAAGATTGTTTGTTAAGTTTTGTGTGGATAAAGTGTTCGAAGAACGAGGAGTTACTGATATGAGAAGAATAAGGAGAGGCAAAAGCTCAAGCTTGTGGATTCCCAAGGCACCCCAAGTAAATATTTCAAGGATACTCAAGCATCTAAGCTTGTGTATGCCCCGGTTGGCATCCCATCTTTCTTCTTCAAACAATTATCGGTATACCTCGGTTTTTGTTTTGTTCACATGACATGCGTCTTTTGTGTTTATTTTTTCATTTATTTTCCTTTATGATCCATGCTAGTATGATAGCCCTTCATTGATTTATAGAATGCTTTTTTGTGCTTCACTTGAATCCTTTGAGTATGGCTTTATAGAATGCTCTTTGTGCTTCATTTCAATATTTTGAGTATAACTTTATAGAATGCTTCATGTGCCTCACTTATATATTTTGAGCTTGCATATTGGTAAATTTATATTATTTATAGAATGCTCTATGAACTTCACTTATATCTTTTACAGTATGAATAAAAGGATTATCGGAATTGGGCTTGGAAGACTATCATTCGAATATCATGCCTAGCTAAAAAGGCATTAAAGAAATGTGCTTGTTGGGAGGCAACCCAATATTTATCCTTACTGTTTTCGTGTGTTCTAATTATTAAGCTACTGTAGTAATCATGTTTTATAGCTTTAGTTTCAATAAAGTGCCATGTAAGACCTTTGGGACGGCTTACGCTGATAGTTGATTTGATCTTACTAAAAAATAGAAACTTTTGCGCTCAGGAAAACAATTCTCGTTTTTAACAGATTCTTGATAAAATACTGATTATTTTTGCAGAAAATTAATAAACTAATTTCCTAGGTTTTCCTAATTTTTCCTAATTTTTCAGAATTTTTGGAGTAGCAGAAGTATGGTTGTTGTTCAGATCATTATAGATTGTTCTGTTTCTCGTGGATTCTGTTTTCAATGCATAGTTTGCTTGTTTTCTAGTTTATATGGCTTATATTGCTCAATATAAATTGTAGAAATGATATGGTACAGTAGGCATTGTGTGAGAACAATTATGAATCTTGTCTTTGACAGTACCAAAGTGAATGATTTACTCTTTATCATACTAACCCATCTCACGAAGTTCCGTTAAGTTTTGTGTGCTTGAAGTTTTCAAGTTTTGGGTGAGATATCGATACGAGGAGAATAAGGAGTGGAAAGACCCTATGTTTGGGGATGCCCAAGGCACCCCAAGGTAATATTCAAGGAAGACTCAAGCGCCTAAGATTGCGGATGCTCCCGAAGGCATCCCCTCTTTCGTCTTCGAAATCATTGGTATACCTTATTTGGAGCTATATTTTTATTAGTCACATGATATGTGTTTTGCTTGGAGCATATTTTCATTTTACTTGTTGTTTGAATAAAATCATTGGATCTGAAATCTTGAATGAGATAGAGTCGTCCCATGGCTGGTTAATTACTTGACTACTCATTGTTCTTCACTCGTATCTTTTTGGAGTAGTTTTGTCATTTACTCACGTGCTTCACTTATTTCCTATGAATAAATGGTTCAATGAATTGAATATCATAAATCTGAATTTATATATGTTTCATATGCTTATACCATGGGGAATAATGACTTCACACATAATATGTATAGGTGGTAAATTTATTGAAAGTTAGCAAACATAGTATTGGTCACTTGAACAATTCATGAAAGAATATTGAAGGAAGAGAGATTTCACATATAAATATACTATCTTGGAAATCTTTTGTAATTGTGAGCACTCATTAAATATATGACATGCTAAAAAGTTGATGTTGGACAAGGAAGACAACATAATGGGTTATGTTTTCCTATATCCGAATAGAAGTTATATTGTCATGGATCCTCCAATATGTTGTGCTTGCCTTTCCCTCTCATGCTAGCAAATTCTCTGCACCAAGTAGAGATACTACTTGTGCTTCCAAATATCCCTTAAACCAGTTTTGCCATGAGAGTCCACCATACCTACCTATGGATTGAGTAAGATCCTTCAAGTAAGTTGTCATCGGTGCAAGCAATAAAAATTGCTCTCCAAATATGTATGATCTATTAGTGTGAAGAAAATAACCTTTATATGAACTTGTGATATTGAAGAAATATAAAGTGACGTTCTTTTGCATTAAGATTTTGTGCATCCAACCATAAAAGCTCAAGACAACCTCTGCTTCCCTCTGCGAAGGGCCTATCTTTTACTTTTATCTTCTACCCTTATACAAGAGTCATGGTGATCATCACCTTTCCTTTTTATACTTTTTCCTTTGGCAAGCACTATGTGTTGGAGAAATCCGTATAAATATATCCACTCGGATGTAGGTTTTCATAAAGTATTATTGTTGACATTAACCTCGAGGTAAAAGGTTGGGAGGCGAAATTATAAGCCCCTATCTTTATCTATGTCCGATTAAAACTTTGAACCCATAAATATCACGTGAGTGTTAGCAATTGTGAAATACTAAATGATAGTTGAGTATGTGGAATTTGCTAAATCGAAGCTTTTACATAGACCCTTCCTGAAAATAACATGAATTGCAATTGTTTGATGACTAAGAACATGGTTTGTTTTCAAGAAAGTTTATGGTCTATACCTTAATTTGTGAATAGCTTGTTACTTGATCATAAGAAGTTTTATGAGTTGAGCTACTGTTTATGCTGAAGAATAATGCTAGAAAAAGTGCTTGGAACTTTCATTGATCAAACTTGTGCACTTAATAGCATTCACACTTCATAAATTATTTCTTTTATCATTTACCTACTCGAGGACGAGCAGGAATTAAGCTTGGGGATGTTGATACGTCTCCAACATATCTATAATTTATGAAGTATTCATGCCATGTTTATAACAATTCTACATGATTATGGTATGGTTTGATTAGAACTAACCCGGACTGACGCTGTTTTCAGCAGAACTACCGTGGTGTTGTTTTTGTGCAGAAATAAAAGTTCTTGGAACGGGCTAAAAATTTACGGAGAATATTTTTGGAAAATATAAAAAATACTAGAGCAAAAAGATACCAGAGAAGAGTCACGGGCTAACCACAAGGGTGGGGGCGCACCACCCGTCCTTGTTGTCGCCTCGTGGGCCCCCTGGTGTGAAACTGACGCTAAACTCTCTATAAATCCTAAAACCCCCAAAACAGAAGGGAGATCGGGAGTTCCGCCGCCGTAAGCCTCTGTAGCCATGAAAAACCAATCTAGGCCCTCTCTGGCACCCTACCGGAGGGGGCCATCATCACCGGAGGCCATGGAGGAGGATCCCAAAGGGGCCATCATCGCCATGGAGGCCAAGGACCAGAGGGGGAACCTCTCCATCTAGGGGGGGGGCCATGGAGGAGGAAGCACAAGGGGGATACTCTCCCCCTCTCTTTCGGTGGCGCCGGAGTGCCACTGAGGGAATCATCGTCGCGCTGATTGTCTTCATCAACATCACCATCCTCATCTCTTTTACGCGGTCCACTCTCCCGCACCCCGTTGTAATCCCCTACTTGAACATGGTGCTTCATGCCACATATTATGATCCAATGATGTGTTGCCACCCTATGATGTTTTGAGTAGATTTTCTTTTGTCTTTTGGGTTGATTGATGATCCAGATTGGTACGAGTTGCATGTTTTATTTTGGTGTTGTCCTATGGTGGCTTTTGTGCCGCGCACACATAAAGGATTCTCGATGTAGGGTGTTGCAATAGGTTCATCGTTATCCCTGTTGTTTGGTTATCTCTGGAGTTGTCCCCGCAACCTCCGCGTGTTGCTAGACCCGCCTCTTGCTCATCCCGCGACGGGGGCTGCTGGCACGGAGCTTGTGCTTGGGTCCGTCCCTGTAGCACTGATAAACCTAAGAGACCAAGCTCTGGCTCGCGGCCGGCCCTGCGCATGTCACCTCACCGAGTCCTTAGTGCCTTCGTCTTCTTGCGGAAAGATCACTGGCGGGACAGCAAGTGCGGCAGTGCGCTATTCTCTCTTTCTCTGACTAACTCACAGGGACCTCCGGAGTCGAAACCGTGGGCGGCACCGCCAGCAATTCGAGTCACGACCCCTCCAGGGCCAGCCGCCCCTTTTTCACACAATTCGCTTGCACGTTGAAGGGGGGCTCCTGAGAATTGCGCCTCAGGGGCTCCTACTGGCTCTCGAGCCCTCACCCCCTAGCCTTGACCACGGCATCACGACCTGGCATACTAACGGTGGCTGAGCCTTGCTCGAGGGCTAAGACACGAGGACGTAGGGCATTTAGATGCGTGTGGAAGAGGGGATCGGCGTAGCCCTGCCTGGGAGCACCACCACCAGGACGTGGTTGGGCACCGCACAACAACTGTCTTCACAGCAAGGGAACCGTCACGACCTCGCCAAGATAAGTCACCGCATTCACGTTGGCATAAACCTCATGATTTGGTATTTCGGCTCTTGTGACCTTGCTCAGGCAAGGACGTTTCCCTTTGGGCCTTCAGGAAGCCGCTTGCGCACTAAAGGGGACCCCCTGAGCATCGCGTCTCGGGAGCTCTTACCGGACCTCGGGCCGCTGACCTCCTGGCCTTGACCACGGCATAGCTACCTGGCATACCAGCGAAGGCTGAAGCCTGCCTGGGAACTGGGTCCTGTCAGCGTAGAGCACTAAGCTATCGCGAGAACAAAAGGGAACACCGTGCCAAGGCACGATACGCGATCACAACAACAAACCAGGAACAATAGCATTAAAGCAAAAGCATTACAATTTTTTACATACCCCCACGAGGCTCGTCATGATTTCGCAGGGAAAGCAAAAGAAGGGATCCAGAAGAACCCCGGCCTCAGCGACATCACCGACGACGTCGAGTCAACATTGTTGCTATGCTCCGGGCGTGGCAGCTCGGCGGCTCATAGCTATCATCGTCGCTGGACTCCGGACAATCGCTGGACTCCGAAGAGTCGCCGCTGCTGCCGGAGGAGCGGTTGGCAAGGCCAAGGGCAAGTTCAATGCCCGTGGCCGCGCCACCTTGACCACCTCTCCTAGAGGAGCATTCCAGGCACCGACCGTCCTCGCCAAAAACCTTGAAGAAGAGCGTCGAAGCCCCGTCGTATTCAAAGTGGATGGAGAGGGCTCCCTTCGGGCAGCAGACGCGGGTGATCTCGCCCCATCCTTGAGTCATGAAGACGTCGCCAGGGCGAACGACCCCGACCTCCGCCTCAGAATACTGATCGCAGCACCCGGCGTGCTGAAGCCATAGCTCGACCGGCCCATTCGGCGGAATCTCCTTTGCGAAGAACCATGAGAGCCGGATCCATGTGCACAGCGGCATTGCCGCCCACACCACAAACTTGCGTGTCGTGCCTTTGGCATGGGGCCGTGATCTGGGTGGTCGTGCCGCCATCGCCCATCCTCCACCGTAGCCTTGTCCTTCGCGGCGTCGGGTGTTGTCCCTACGTGCGGTGCTCCGCACGTGAGCATGCACAGGGAGCGGTAAGCCCAGCGGAGGCCATTCGTACCAAGGTCGCGTAACCTCCCGCTCCTCGTTAGCGTCGTGAGAGCAGCCAAGCCTCTTCATCGGCGGGAGTAGCCCAAGCCCTTCCATGGGGGCCTTCCCTTTCTCGGCCGCGGAGAACCTCCTCGCCGGCGCCATGTATGCTTCGACGAGACAATAAGATAGGAAGGAAGAAGAAGGAGCAAGAAGCGGGAAGACGGAGATGAGCAGGGGGGTTCTGCCCCCTCCCCCCCATTTATAGCCAGAGGGAGACCAACCGCCGTCCTCCCATGATCCCCTGTAATGATGATCTTTTTGCATGCAGCAGGCTGTTGTCAGGTCGGACGGTTATCTAGGCAGCATGGGGAAGCGGAGATGCCCACATCTCATCAAGCGCCACGCGTCAACTGGGTCCGTAGGCGGTTGGGGCCGCGGCGCTTCACCTCGAAGCCAAGTCCAAGCACGCCTTGGGCCCGGGGGCTACTGTCGGCGTTCTGGTAACCGGGGTACCCAGACTTGCCTGCATGCGGCCCACGGCGTGGCTCCCTCAACGGCCTGGTACGGCCCACCTTCAGCATTGACAATACAAGACCCACGTGAGGGGCCAAGCCTCACGAGGCGGACGACACCAAGACCTCCAGAGGGAGCAGCCTCCCTAGGCTGTCTCCTTAGGAGTGGACATTTCTATGCACGCGCCCACCTCAAATAACTTTCATGGATATAAAAAGATATATCTGATCAGAAACTCAAAGTTCATCCGATCCCAATAAACACACCGCAAAAAGAGTTACATCATATGGATCTCCAAGAGACCATTGTATTGAGAATCAAACGAGAGAGAGGAAGCCATCTACCTACTAACTACGGACCTGAAGGTCTACAAAGAACTACTCACGCATCATCGGAGAGGCACCAATGAAAGTGGTGAACCCCTCTGTGATGGTGTCTAGATTGGATCTGGTGGTTCTGGACTCTGCGGCAGCTAGAATTGATTTTCGTCGACTCCCCTAGGGTTTCTAGAATATAGGCGTATTTATAGAGCAAAGAGGTGGTCCGTGGGGCACCCGAGGTGGGCACAACCCACCAGGGCACGCCTAGGCCTCCTGGCACGCTGTAACGCCCGGATAATTAAGCTACAGTGAAACTCTGCTAATGATGCCTCGTCACCTTGGTTACTATTGTTAATCTTGCGTTAGTTCAAAATGTTTCAAATTGAAATTTTATTTGAAGGCAAACAACAAAAATTTTCAAATATTAAAACTAAAGTGTTCGAAATGTGACATAATTAAACATACCAAATTAGGTACAACTTTTGTATTTTACCAAAACTAAAATATTTAAGGAAATAAGTGAAACAGTAAAGGAAAAATAAATAAAAAGAAAAGGAAAAACAGAAAAGAATGTAAAAGAAAAAGAAAGGAAGCAATTAAAGAGAAACAAGCCCATATGGGGCTGGGAGGCCCAACCCACCACACCTCCTCTCCCTCCTCACGCTACAGGAGGCAGAGAGAGGGTGTGACGGCCATCCCGCGGCTATGGCCGCTCCCCGGCAACGTGTCGTCCATCCCCCCAGCCCCCTCTCGGATAAGAGCAACCCTAGCCGTCTCTCTTCCTCCGAAACCCTAATCCCCACTTGTTCCTTCCCCTCGCCCGTGCTATCGATCTGGAGCTCCTCCGAGATGCATCGGAGCACGCCATCGTGAAATACCGCGGCCACCAGTCGAGGCTCTCCTCCGGACCGTGACCCCGAGCTTCGTCGTCGTCACCTTCATCGAGTATGCACACTAGGATGGATCGGGAAGCCTCGGAGACGACGCCTGCTTCCCTTCTTCTCCGACAACGTCTGTTGCCTTCCGTCGTCGATCCACTCGTCCTCAACCAGCCCCGGCCTCCCCAAGCGCGCGACGAACCCCGCTGTGAGCCCCCCTTTCCCCTGCCTTGCTCTGCATCACCGGTTCCATCGCTTCCGTATATGCGCCGTCGCGGGACTTGTCGTTCCCGGTGATTCCGGCAACACCAGTGCCTCTTGCGACCTCCCGTGGATGTGCGCGACTACGGGATGCCCTCGTCCGCCCACTGCCAACTGCGCCCGCGCCCTCGTCCGCGGTCGCGCTCGCCGCTGCTCAGCATTGCTGAAGCTCCGCTCCTGTGCACGCTCACCCACGCCCGCAGCTCGTACAACCGCGGCGTGCCCCGCCTTCGCCCGGGCTCGCCGGGTCCGCGCGACGCTCTCTGCCGGTGCTCCGCTGCGGCCTGCCCACGCTCCCCTGCCGCTCGTCACGATCCCGCGAGCGCCCCGCCGTGTTCGGCCGTGCCCGCCACCGGTCGCGCGCCCGCCGTTCCCCGCCTCTGCTGCGCCTTTGCCGCGCCACACCTCTTCCCCGTGCCCGTGCGTCGTTGCTCCTTGCTGCTCGCCGCTCGCTGGAGGCCTCCTCCCACGCACGCTCTACCCGCTTGACATCGCCGCCGCCTTCGCCCGCTGCTAGCGCCGACAGTCGCGCCCCCACACCCCTCCTCACCAGCTTCGCCCCCCCCCCCCCCCCCCCCCCCCCCCCCCCCCCCCCCCCCCCCCCCCCCCCCCCCCCCCCCCCCCCCCCCGGGGGCCAGTGGCTGCGTGCGGGCTGTGGCCGCCGGCCACTACCGCTGGGCCCGGTCCAATAATCTGGGGGGCTAATCCCCATTAACTTAACCCCCCACTTAATTAGTCTTTGGTCCAATGACATGTGGACCTTGTTGCCAAAAAATATTAAATCATCTAATAAAAGCAAAGAGAATGACACACGGGACCCACTGCACTATTCACTCTTTGACCAGTCAGATGTTGACTGGGTCAACTCAGTCAACATGCCCCACATGTCAGCCTCTGTAGACCCTGCTATGTACACTTCATTATGTGCACATAGCATTTGTCTATTAATTTTGAATTAATAATAATTTTGGAATATCTATTTAAAACTTTGAAAAATAATATAAAATAAACCGTAGCTCGGATGGGAAAACTTTTTACATGAAAGTTGCTCAGAACGACGAGTCGAATTCAGACACACACCCCGTTCGTCTGCCACGCATCCCTAGCATAGCGAACACGCAACTTTCCCCCCTCCGATTCATTTGTCTGAAAACGCGAAACACCGGGGATATTTTCCCGGATGTTTCCCCCTTCACCGGTATCACCTCATACCGCGTTACGGCACCCCTAGCACTGCTACTTGTCATGTCATGCATCGCTATGCATCCGTTTGCATTATATTCATTGTTTCTTCCCCCTCTTCTCTTCGATAGACTACGAGACTGACGCCGCTGTTGGTGCCCTGATCGACTACGCTGTTGATGACCCCTCTTTCTTGCCAGAGCAACCAGGCAAGCCCCCCCTGATCACCACATATCGCATACTCTTCTCTGTACTGCTTGCATTAGAGTAGTGTAGCATGTTACTGTTTTTCGTTAATCCTATCCTGATGCATAGCCTGCCATTGTTGCTACAGATGTTGATACCTTACCTGCAATCCTAAATGCTTAGTATAGGATGCTAGTTTATCATCAATGGCCCTATATTCTTGTCAGTCTGCCATGCTATACTATCGGGTCGTGATCACGTCGGGAGGTGATCACGGGCATATACTTTTATACATATTATATGATACTTGTGGTGACTAAAGTCGGGTCGGCTCGTAGAGTACCCGCGAGTGATTCACGGATTGGGTCGAAAGGAGGTTTGTCTCGACGGCCTTCTGAGTGAATCTTTGTGGCGGAGTGACAGGGCAGGTTGAGGCCACCTAGGAGAGATGTGGGCCTGGCCCTGGTTGACGTCCGCGGTTATTTCAAAATAACACGCTTAACGAGATCTGGGTATTTGATCTGAGTCTGGCCACTAGCCTATACACACTAACCAACTACGCAGGAACAGTTATGGGCACTCGACGTCGTGGTATCAGCCGAAGCCTCCTTGACGTCAGAGACTGAGCGGCGCGCGCCGGATTGTGTGCAATTTTTCCTTATATAAGGGAGGCTAGGTCTGGTTGCCGGCCGCGTATGCAACATGCAGGTGCGCAATGGGCGATGGGCCCAAACCCATGCGCCATAGGATTTAGACCGACGTGCTGACCTCTCTGTTGTGCCTAGGTAGGGCTGCGACGTGTAGATCTTCCGAGGATGTAAGTGCATCTTGTGATGCCCCGAGACTGATGTGTCAGGTGTCGTCCAGTTATTCGCCGTCGTTGCCATCTCTTTTGCTAGCGTGTTGCATCTTACCATGTTATCATGTGCATTGCATCATCATGTTTTCAAAACTTGCATCCGTCCGGGTTCCCCCAATTCCGTCCGTTGTCCGTTCTGAGTCCAGATATACTTGCACGCGCCCGCGGCACGTTCGAATATTATTTTGGAAGTGGCCGGAAAATGTTCTCGGAATGGGATGAAAGTTGGCGTGCGGTGTTGTTTTGTTGTTAGTAGGCCGCCTGCCAAGTTTCATCGCATTAGGAGTCCGTTTGACGCCCCAACGGATAACTATAGCGACAATATAGCCGGTCTAACGTCGGACGTTTCGGTCTCCAAAAACAGTTGCCGGGCCTCCCTCTCTTCTCTTCTCTTAGCTCGAGACCGTCTACATAGCCCACTACCTACCGCCAGGCCCAACCTAACCTCTCTCGTCAGCTCGCGGCCCTCCTCGCGCGCGCGCCCAGAGGTTGTCCCGGACCCGTCCCAGGAGGTCGTCACCGTTGGATTCGGATCATCCCCAAACATCCCTAAAACATCTGCGATTATTTGTTTGGACTCCCAAAGCATTTTATTTCGAACCGTCCGATTACGATCGGAGGGACCTAGATAACCTCAAACCTTATCTCCTACCTATATAATCGTTGTAACCCTAGACCTAGATGTCCCATCCATCCCTCTCATCTCGCCGCCGCCACCCACTCACCATCTCCATCGGGATCCTCCCAGATCCATTCACTCCACCCAGCCGACATGACCAACTCCCTCGTTTTCAGCACAAGCCAATCTCCTCCTTCTAATCGATCCAACCAAGCCGCGTCGCTCTAATCCCGCAGGAGCCCGAGCTCCTTTGCCCAGCAGCGCCCGATCTTCCCTCATCCCCGAGCTCCACTCGAACCCCCTCCTGCTTTGCTTCGTCCTGCTCCCCGAGCCCAACAGGAGAGGGGCTCCTCCATGGCGTGCTCCTCACCGAGCCCCACCTCGTCGCCGGAGAGGATCTCCTGCAGGACCTCCGGCCTCTTCCCACGATTCAGCCGCAGCAGCACCCGAGGGCCTCCACCAGCTCACCGCCGCAAACTCCACCACGATCCGGAGGCACCAGGACCCTGTCGCCACGCCTACTGCCGCCTGCATCGAGCGAGGGGACGAGCTCCTCCTCGGCCAGCCACGTCGTCCTCTTGACCCCGACCTCTGCGTGCCGGCCTCAAGCTCGACCTCGCCTCATCGCCCGACGACCGGCGCCGCTGCCGTCGACCACCACCAAGGGAGCACCACGGCGCCCCGTTTTCCCGCGCCCCCTCTCGAACTAGGAGCCGGAGCTCGTCCACGCACTGGCCAGCAGCAGTGCGCCCCGCCTCGACTCGCCATGGAGACCACCGCGGCAAGGCTAGCCCTCGTCGCCCTTCTCCTTTTCCATCCTTTCTTCTTCCACCTCCCTAATCTTTCTGCTCCCTCTCTCTGCCGCCATGGACAGGGCTTCGACGCCGCTGCCTCCTCTGCTTCAGAGCAACGCGCCGCCCCATGGATCCTTCTCTGCCTGGAGCTTCTTCACCTGCATCCCCCCTCCGTCTAGATCTGCCGTCTCCGCCTCCCTTCCTTCATCTCCGGCGAGCAGCCGTGCCATCGCGGCTCTGCTTCCTGTCGAGCAGAGCAGCGCGCCCGCTCGTCCCTGTCGCGTTGACCGCGATAACGCCTGAACCAGATCCAGCCGGCCCACTTGCCCCGCCAGCTTGCTGCTTCCACCAACTGGGCCTTAGCCCAATGTGAGCCACCCCAAGCGCCCCCTCCTTTTTTTTCTTACCGCTGGGCCAGTTCAGTTTCGGCCCAGTGGATGTTTTTTTTGGTTCTGCGAATTTAGCTAATTTCCAGGGATTTGCATATTTATAGAAAACCCCCTAACCTTCATGCATTTAATATCTCACAAACTAAGCATCACATGTAAAAACTTTGTATATGAAACTTGCTTAGTTTTTCATCTAGTTTCATAATATGTCTTTTTCATCCATGTTTAAAATGTTTAATATGTTGTTTGATTAAATTTTCTAAAATAACTTGCTAAAATGCTTTATTTCATAACTTAATAACCGTAGCTCCAAACCTAACAAACTTTATATGTAAATGGGGTAGAATTTTGCATAGTTTAACTTGGTGGCATCACTTTGCATGTTTAACAACTACAAAATATGGTTTAGGGCAGAACAGTACCAAACCAAATATATGCATATGAGGGTTTTCCGGACTTGTTGTTTATTGTTCCGGCCTCATTTAAACTTGCCTAGATAGGTAGTTTTCATTTGCTTCACCCTCTTGCCATGTTTAACAACATTTAATATTGTTGGGTACATAAACGAGATCGAACTAAATAACTTGAATGTGGTGTTTCGTCAATATGCGACGGAGTTGCATATTGTGCTCCACTTAATTTGTAGGGTTGCTTGTGCACTTTGCCATGCCATGCTTCATTAAACCGGACATGCATCATACTTGATTATGCATCATGCCATGATTATGTGATGGTTGTTTACTATGTTGTTTGCTCCTTTCCGGTGTTGCTTCTTCGGGTTGGTTCCGGTAACGTTGTGTTTGTGAGGATCCGTTGACTATGTTCGTTTGTCTTCTTCATGGACTCGTTCTTCTTCCTTGCGGGATTTCAGGCAAGATGCCCATACCCTCGAAATCACTTCTATCTTTGCTTGCTAGATGCTCGCTCTTTTGCTATGCCTATGCTGCGATACCTACCACTTGCTTATCATGCCTCCCATATTGTTAAGCCAAGCCTCTAACCACCTTGTCCTAACAAACCGTTGTTTGGCTATGTTACCGCTTTGCTCAGGCCCTCTTATAGCGTTGTTAGTTGCAGGTGAAGATTGAAGTTTGTTCCTTGTTGGAACGTGGAGATGTTGTTCCTTGTTGGAACATGTTTACTTGTTGGGATATCACAATATCTCTTATTTAATTAATGCATCTATATACTTGGTAAAGGGTGGAAGGCTCGGCCTTATGCCTGATGTTTTGTTCCACTCTTGCCGCCCTAGTTTCCGTCATATCGGTGTTATGTTCCCGGACTTTGTGTCCCTTACGCGGTTGGGTTATAATGGGAACCCCTTGACAGTTCGCCTTGAATAAAACTCCTCCAGCAAGGCCCAACATTGGTTTTACCATTTGCCACCTAGCCTTTTTCTTTCCCTTGGGTCAGCCAGCCCAAGGGTCATCTTATTTTAATCCCCCCCCGGGCCAGTGCTTCTCTAATTGTTGGTCCAACCCAGAGCACCGTGCGGGGCCGTCCCTTGGCAACTTGGGTTACGTTGGCTCCCGTACGCTTAGCTTATCTGGTGTGCCCTGAGAACGAGATATGCGCAGATCTTATCGGGATTTGTCGGCACAGCGGGTGGTCTTGCTGGACTTGTTTTACCATTGTCGAGGATGTCTTGTAACCGGGATTCCGAGTATGATCGGGTTTTCCCGCTAGAAGGAATATCCTTCGTTGACCGTGAGAGCTTGTGATAGGCTAAGTTGGGACACCCTTGCAGGGTTTTGAACTTTCGAAAGCCGTGTCCGCGGTTATGGGCAGATGGGAATTTGTTAATGTCCGGTTGTAGAAAACCTGAAGTTTACCTTAATTAAAATGCACCAACCGCGTGTGTAACCGTGATGGGCTCTTCTCGGCGGAGTTCGGGAAGTGAACACGGTGTTGGAGTTATGCTTGACGTAGGTTGTTCTAGGATCACTTCTTGATCATAGTTTTATCGACCGTGCCTTGCCTTCTCTTCTCGCTCTCATTTGCGTATGTTTAGCCACCATATATGCTAGCCGCTTGCTGCAGCTCCAGCTCATACTTTTCCTTACCCATAAGCTTAAATAGTCTTGATCGCGAGGGTGCGAGATTGCTGAGTCCCCGTGACTCACAGATACTTCCAAAACCAGTTTGCAGGTGCCGATGTTACCGAGCAGGTGACGCAACCAAGCTCAAGGAGGAGCTCGATGAAGATCTTATCCTTTGTGTTGTTCCGTTCTAGTTGATCAGTAGTGGAGCCCAGTTGGGGTCGATCGGGGATCTGTGTAGCATTTGGGGTAGTCTTCTTTCATTTTGGTTCCGTAGCCGGACCTTGATTGTATTTGAATGATGTAATGCTTTATTCATGTATTGTGTGAAGTGGCGATTGTAAGCCAACTATGTATCTCTGTCCCTTATGTATTACATGGGTTGTGTGAAGATTACCTCACTTGCGACATTGCTTTCAATGCGGTTATGCCTCTAAGTCGTGCTTTGACACGTGGGAGATATAGCCGCATCGAGGGCGTTACAAGTTGGTAATCAGAGCCTTCCCCGACCTTAGGAGCCCCCCTGCTTGATCGAATAGCTGGCGTTGTTGAGTCTAGAAAAATGTTTTGAGTCATTCTGGATTATATATATCGGAGAGTAGGACTTCTTTTTACTCCTCAGCCCCTTCGTCGCTCTGGTGAGGCATCCTGACGTAGAGTTTTGACTCTTCTCTTCTCAAATTTCACTAAAAAAAATTTAGGATCACGCGGATATCTTGGAATCGTTCCGATGGTTTTGTGACGAGAACATTGTTCTTGGTGCCTCCTATCATTTAGGGGTTGTGGCAGTGTCCCGGGGAGTTGAGCTCCGAGGTGTTGTCGTCACAATTTTATCGTTGCAGTTCTGGAATATCTGAGTTTAGTTTCGCCGACATCGAAAATCTCTTTTATACAGTTGTTGGTGAGATAACCTCGACGCCACCCAGTACTGGGGAAGGAGTTCGGGAGTATTGCCATAACTCGTATAACGGATGCTTTTCGAAGGTTGAGGTAGACGATTTCCGAAGGTTTCTTGGTTATGTGTTGAAGGATGGATACAGCTGGATGTAGGATTTGCTAGTTTTAGGTGAGATATTATGCTTCCCCTGTATCCCCAACACCTAATTGCATAACCGGAAAATTTCGGGAGTTTATAAGTGGGAATTCAAGTAGCTCTTAGGATATCTTTTCGACAGATGTATGATATGAAGTTGGGGTTCGACGTCTAGTGGTCCGCCTATTCACGGTTGGTTTTATAGTGGTCTCGTTGTGTCTTAAAGAGTCCTTGGCTATGCCGACTCGGGGACGCTTCGTATGTCATGTGCACTGCCTTGTACATGATGGTGCTATACGATCGAGCCCGTGTATGCCCCACCACGAAAACTTCGGACGAAATTTCTATCATATGTTTGTTCTGGCTTATTCTGCAAGCCAATTGTAACGCCCTCGATGCGGCTATAGCTCCCACGTGTCGAGGCACGACTTAGAGACATAACCGCATTGAAAGCAATGTCGCAAGTTAGGCAATCATTACAACATCCCATGTAATATATGATAAAAGGGGGAGATACATAGTTGGCTTACACTCGCCACGTCACATCAAAGTACATAAATAACATCCATCATACAGACACTCATGGCCCGACTACGGCGCCAAAATAGAAGAAAACCCAACATGCGACAAGGCCCTGAATCGAACCCCAACTAGGCACCACTACTGATCATCGGGAAAGGAAACATAATAACGCTGAGAGTCCTCGTCGAACTCCCACTTGAGCTCATAATCGTCACCTGGAGCGGAATCACCTGGACCTGCATCTGGAATTATAGTATCTGTGAGCCACAGGGACTCAGCAATCTCACACCCTCGCGATCAAGCCTATTTAAGCTTATAGGAATGGATAAGGCAAATATATGTGGAGCTGCAGCCAGCGACTAGCATGTATGGTGGCTAACTTATCCGCAAAAGAGAGCAAGAAGAGGAGGCAAGGCACGAGCGAGAATCTAGAGGAACAACCTGCGCAAGCATAACTCCAACACCGTGTCCACTTCCCGGACTCCACCGAGAAGAGGCCATCACGGTAACACACTCAGTTGATTCATTTTAATTAATTAAGGTTTAAGTTATCTACAACCGGACATTAACAAATTCCCATCTGCCCATAACCACGGGCACGGCTTTCGAAAGTTCAATCCCTGCAGGGGAGTCCCAACTTAGCCCATGACAAGTTCTCACGGTCAACGAAGGATTAGACCTCCACCCGAGACACACCGATCAGACTCGGTAACCCGGTACAACAAGACAATTCGACAGGTTAAAACAAGACCAGCAACACCGCCCGAATGTGCCGACAAATCCCGATAGGAGCTGCACATATCTCTTTCTCACGGCACACTCAGATGAGCCAGACGTCGGGTAAGCCAGCCCAGAGTTGCCCCTGGTAGCCTCGGACATCGCTCAGTGGGACCAACACTCAGAGGAGCACTGGCCCGGGGGGGTTAAAATAAGATGACCCTTGAGTCTGCAGAACCCAAGGGGAAAAAAGGCTAGGTGGCAAATGGTAAGACCAATGTTGGGCATTGCTGGAAAAGCTTTAATCAAGGCGAACTATCAAGGGGTTCCCATTGTAACCCAACCGCGTAAGAAACGCAAAATCCGGGAACATAACACCGATATGACGGAAACTAGGGCGGCAAGAGTGGAACAAAACACTAGGCGAGAGGCCGAGCCTTCCACCCTTTACCAAGTATATAGATGCATTAAGATAACATGGCAATATAATGATATCCCCAACAAGTAAATAAATGCTGTTCCAACAAGGAACGGCCTCCAATCTTCACCTGCAACTAGCAACGCTATAAGAGGGGCTGAGCAAAGCGGTAACATAGCCAATCAACGGTTTGCTAGGACATGGTGGGTTAGAGGTTTGACATGGCAATTGGGAGGCTGACAAGCAAAAGGTAGGCATCGTAGCATTGGCATAGCAAGAGCGAGCAAACTAGCATAGTAAAGATAGCAGTGATTTCGAGGGTATGATCATCTTGCCTGCACAGTTGTCAGAGTTGACTGGATCCTCACAAGCAAACTCAATGGGCTCCTCGGTAGCGAACTCGTCTCCCGGCTCTACCCAACAAGACAAACAAGCAACAAGGATACAATCAACCACGTGCAAGACCAATCAATATGATGAAATGATGACATGCTATGCGGGATGCGATGCGGGATGCAAAATGCAAGATATGACAGGAAATGCATGAACCTGGCCTCAACTTGGAATTCCAAGGGTGCCACTGGAAAGATGAGATGAAATCGCTTGAAAACGATATAAAGATCATTGGAATCGTAGTTACGGTTTGGAAATGGCAAGCGTTTCAAAAATGACACCGGTCTGTGATTTACAGCAAGTAGGCACCTAAATGCAATGAGATGAACATGCTACAGCCACCAAACATGACAACAAAATACATGGCAGGGATGCACACAAGATGCTTAACAAAAGACTAGCATTGAGCCACGTCCAATTCATCCATTATGGGGTTCAAACAAGCATGGCAAAAACGCAAATGCAAAACAGATTCCAGACTTAGTGAAATTAACACTTGTCTGAAATTTCAGATCACGAAGCCCTCTTCGGAGCAGCAAAACAACATGATACATGACCTGATTAAGACAAGTAAGAACATGGCATGGAGCTACTCAACAAGCTTAACAAAAGACCCAAAGTGACCTGGGGCCAAAAGGGTTCACAAAATATATAAACGAGCACACGAACATAGCAAAAACATAATCAGTTTTTCAGACTTGGTGAAAACTGAGACATGCTGAAATATAACTCACGAAGGCATGTAAACGAGCTCGATGCACTCACCACGGTGCAAGTCATGGCAAGGCAGGCATACACCCATTAAGAAGGCACAAAATACAAGCTAGACATGGCAAGAACAATGGCATAGCATGCACGGATCAACTACAACAACGCTGGCAAAATCGCAAACGAGTTGACGACCTGCCTAGATTCACCACGAAGCAAAAGTAGAGCTCGATTGACTCAAGCTAGGGTGCTCCATAATTGCAAACAAAGACATGGATGGATAGAGAATAACATGATTAACAAAACTCCTTTACTGATCATCCTCAAAAGAGGCACGGATCACTAGGAAACAAGCTGAACATATGGCATCATGAACTAAAATATCCCAGACTTAGTGAAATTAACTAAGTCCCTGAAAACAGATTTACCGGGTGCCTCACTTTGCAAGCTTGTACAAGTCACCACACACATCCTAAAAATGCATGGGTTGCACCTCTGGAAAGAAGACAAAATGCTTAACAAAACATATGAAGGACTCACAGGCATAGCATGCACACAATAATCATGGCAAAAATGACAAAAGTCTAAGATGAACTAGCAGATCTGACAATTAACTCACGAAGCCTCCTTCTAACAGCATTTCGGGCATCAAGATGAGCTCAAATGAAAATGATGCAATGGAATGAAATGATGTACTCGTCGAGGCGAACATTTTGATATGCTATACGCCCAAAACGGAGCTACGGATGCAAAGTTACGGCAAGTCAAAGTAGGCATAAAAACTTAGGGTTTGGAGGGAAAAGTCAACCGTCGGGTTAGATCTGGATCTGGCACTGTAGCGCACTGTTCATCCGAGCGCGATTTCCGAGTATGGCCGGCCTTGGAGCTCGCCGGACTTGCCGCCGGAGTGGAGAGAAGAGGGGTCGGGCGGCGTGGAAGCCGAGGCGGCGTCGGTGGTCGGCGGCGGCCACCGGGCGGCGGAGGCGGCGACCGCGGCGTGGGGCGGCGAGGTGCGGCTCCGGCCCGACGAGGAGGGCGGCGGGGTGCTCCGGCAAGGCGGCGCCGGCGTCGAGGTGGCGGAGCGAGGACGGCGGCCGGGGCGCGAGGAGGAAGACGAACAGGCGGCGGCGGGCGGCGGAGTGGCCCGGTCGGGCGGCGGACGGGCCGGCGCTGGGCCTGCGGGCCCGCGTCAGTGGGAGGCGGCGGCGATGTGGACCGGGGCGGCGGGGCGAATCACGACGTGACACGTGGCGGCGGCGGGCTATCCGGACATGTCCGTCTCGCGCGGTTTCGTCCGACGGCGGCGGGAGAGATGGATCTAGGGTTAGGGGTGGTAGAGACCCGGGATTTTCGAGGGGGGGTGTATATATAGGCATAAGTGGAGCTAGGAGAGTCCAAATGAGGTGCGGTTTTCGGCCACGCGATTGTGATTGAACGCTCTAGGACATGGAGCAGAGTTTGGTGGGTTTTGGGCCAAATTGGAGGGGTGTTGGGCTGCAACACACACGAGGCCTTTTCGGTCCCTCGGTTAACCGTTGGAGTATCAAACGAAGTCCAAATGATACGAAACTTGACAGGCGGTCTACCGGTAGTAAACCAAGGCCGCATGGAAAGTCTCGGTCCAATCCGGAAATGTTTAATCCCCACACACGAAAGAAAGCTAGAAATGACCACCGGAGGAGAACGAAGCGCCGGAATGCAAAACGGACAACGGGGAAAATGCTCGAATGCATGAGACGAACACGTATGCAAATGCAATGCACATGATGACATGATATGAGATGCATGAAAACGAAAACAACACACGGAGACAAAGACCCGAACCTGAGAAATAAATATAACTTAACGCCGGGAACGGCAAGAGTTGGAGTACAAATTGGGAAAGTTACATCCGAGGTGTTACACCAATCCTTTGTTTTGTTTTGAGTTGTGGTATTCAAGTTGCTTCAGAGACAAATGTGGATTCCATCCCTTTCCTAAGCGGTGTTCTCATATTCCTATGTGAATACTAATCCTTCATGATAATCGAGATTGGCATGTCAATCCTTTTCAACCGGTGTGTCTCTCTTCAAGTGGATCCGTTCATTTTCAACTTTCACAAGATCCAATCTCAGTTTTCTCAACGGTGTTCGTTTCATCCGCCCCAAGTTGTCTTTGTTTTTTCCCCACCCCCCCCCCTTTTTTTCTTCAAGGACTAAGATTTCTTATTCAAGTATCCTTTTATTGATGTGAAGTCTCTCCATTCTTTCCCTCCAATGTTCTTATCCGATGATTCTCATGAAGATTCTAACGGAACCTTAAGTTCATCATTATTCATTCTCTTTCTTCTCTGGTGGAACTAATTCAGACTTTGTTGATCATATCCTTTCCTTGTTTCAAATGCCTTCTCATACCGGCGCACCTCATACTATTTCATTTCTCGATATTAAATTCTTCCGGAGTGTTCAAGATATCTCGAAGATTCGTGTTTCCACTCTACATTCGTTCAAGCTCTTTCGAGGATGTATTCTCATTCAAGTCATTTAATTCAACCGGTGCAACCTCTATTTTAAATCGTTCCACGGTGTTTCTTTTGAGTGGGCCCTAACCCACATGTCTTTTCCTAGGATCTTACCTGACTCTTCTTATTTTCCCGGAGCTATCCAAATTTCTTTTCGAAGTGTGACGTAAGAATGAATTTTCATCAGTCAGAGGGTTTCTCCAAGATCTTTCAAATTCTTTTCATCGTTGGCTCAACCTTTACATTCTTCATTCCGGAGTGCCTCAATAATTCATGGTGGTGTTTCTCGTCGTCATTCTCAGAATTGAAGACCAAAGAAGATTTTTCCTCTAAATCTTGCTCCTTTCTCTTCAAGATTCATAGCTCTAGCTTCGTACCATCCTCTCATAATTGTTTTTGATTGTGAGAATTATTTTCACCTATCCGGAGCAATTCAAGATTCTGTTCAGTTTGTTCATCCGGAGTCCATCATCTCAGATTTATTCATTCTCAGCTTTCGGCTCTCTTTCTCTAAATCTTACCGGTGCATCATTCAAGTTTTCTCTAATCAGTCGTCATCCCTTCATTCTCATGTATCTAGTTTGTCTCAAGTATCTTAGTCCATTTGCAAATTCTTCCCGGTGTTTCTTTATCTTTTACTTCGTTTATTTTAATTCTTACGGTGGTTCGTTCAAGAGTTCCTCTTCCTTCGTTTATCATATCAATTTATTCGTTGTTTCAATTCTACCGGCGGTTCATAGGAGACCTTCCCAAGTTGGCGCTATATCTCTCTTAATCCTTGCTACGAGAATAAGTAGTGTGCCAAATCCATTGATTGTCATCAATTTAATTGGGGAAGGATAAGCATAATGTAATTCTTATTCTTGTTTCATCCAAATGATTCAATTCCTTATTCCGGAGTGGTTCATCATACATATTCTTGGTTTCAAGTGCTCATCTTTCTCTCCCGGAGTTCCAAGCTCTCGCAATTATGTAATCACGGAGATCTATCTAAGTCATTACAAGGATTCACCTTGTGCTTTCAACTTCTCTTTCTTTTCGTTTGATCATCCTTTTGTTACCAGAGTTCTTCATGGAGGCTCTACATGATGGTTCATCAAGGATTTAATTCCTTCTCCAAGTTTTTCATCGAGATTCTCTTCTAAGAAGCTCAAGCTTTCTTCTTCTTGCAATCTGGAGTGCATTGGTTCTCTCTTATCTTGTTGAGATGGTATTATGTCATTCTTGATAAGTTGAGTTCATGTTTCATGATTCACAGGTTGTTAAGAATGGGGTATTTTAAATCCATCAACCTCTTCGTTGGAGCTATCTTGGGTTATATTTCACCTAAAGCTTTCCCTAAGGATTGTTGCTATTTACAGTTCTTATAAATGATCCAAGTTCTTCATTTATCCTCCCGGTGAGATAGCTTCTCGTCTATTTGTTCTTATCAATCCAATTCTTTTTCCCGTGAGTGGCAGCTTGTCACCTCATAATTTTGAGATGTATTCCTTAAGACCATATCAAGCTTATTCTTTTCGTTGTTGGTGTTCCAACAACTCCGTTCGACCCTTCTCCTAAGAATGCCTTCTCAAACTCTTTTGTGACAGAAGTTGCCATTTTCTTCTCCATTCTTTTATTTAAATTATCTGTATTCTATTCTTTTGTTCCGGAAGCTTTGTGATGTTGCTCTCTTCACTCATCGTCTCGGATTGTGAAGATCATGTTCTTTCCTTGCTTATCCCATTTAACCGGAGTGCCATGCCCTCTTTTCAAGTTCTTCCCATTCTGTCAAGTTTTGGGCTCCCTTCTCAACTGGAGTGCCGTCTGAAATCGTTCTTACCCTTTGTGCCATTCTTTCAATAATTCCGGAGGTAGTGTGTTGTTGATTTCATCAAGTATCCTCTCATCTTGTCAAGTTCTTGTTAATTCCTTCCATTTTCAGTCGGAGTGCTGTCCAAATTATATCATTCTTAATCCTTCTCTATCTTGACTTAACCGGAGTGGTTTCAATATATATCTTGCCCTTCAACCTTAAGGTTTTTCGCAATGTTCTTTGTCCCTCTTTTCTAACGGAGTGTTTTCGACTTTGTTCACCTTCGTTGTATTCTTTTCTCAAATTTGTTCAACCTCGCAAGGTTCTTTGGTTTCACTCGTTTGTCAAAGAAGCAACTTAGTTTTACCTCTTCTCTTTCTCTTCTGTTTTTCTCTCTGGTGCCATTCTAGATCTCGGGACGAGATCCACTCGTAGTGGTGGAGTGTTGTGACGCCCCGAGACCGATGTGCCAGGTGTCGTCCAGTTATTCGCCGTCGTTGCCATGTCTTTTGCTTGCGTGTTGCATCTTACCATGTCATCATGTGCATTGCATCATCATGTTTTCAAAACTTGCATCCGTCCGGGTTCCCCCAGTTTCGTCCGTTGTCCGTTCTGAGTCCAGACACACTTGCACGCGCCCGCGACACGTCCGAATATTATTTTAGAAGTGGCCGGAAAATGTTCTCGGAATGGGATGAAAGTTGGCGTGCGGTGTTGCTTTGTTGTTAGTAGGCCGCCTGCCAAGTTTCAACGCATTAGGAGTCCGTTTGAAGCCCCAACGGATAACTATAGCGACAATATAGCCGGTCTAACGTCGGACGTTTTCGGTCTCCGAAAACAGTCGCCGGGCCTCCCTCTCTTCTCTTCTCTCAGCTCGACACCGTCTACATAGCCCACTACCTACCGCCAGGCCCAACCTAACCTCTCTCGTTAGCCCGCGACCCTCCTCGCGCGCGCGCCCAGAGGTTGTCCCGGACCCGTCCCAGGCAGTCGTCACCGTTGGATTCGGATCATCCCCAAACATCCCTAAAACATCTGCGATTATTTGTTTGGACTCCCAAAGCATTTTATTTCGAACCGTCCGATTACGATCGGAGGGACCTAGATAACCTCAAACCTTATCTCCTACCTATATAATCGTTGTAACCCTAGACCTAGATGTCCCATCCATCCCTCTCATCTCGCCGCCGCCACCCACTCACCATCTCCATCGGGATCCTCCCAGATCCATCCAATCCTCCCAGCCGACACGACCAACTCCCTCGTTTTCAGCACAAGCCAATCTCCTCCTCCTTCCAATCGATCCAACCAAGCTGCGTCGCTCTAATCCCGCAGGAGCCCGAGCTCCTCTGCCCAGCAGCGCCCGATCTCCCCTCATCCCCGAGCTCCACTCGAACCCCCTCCTGCTTTGCTTCGTCCTGCTCTCCGAGCCCAACAGGAGAGGGGCTCCTCCATGGCGTGCTCCTCACCGAGCCCCACCTCGTCGCCGGAGAGGATCTCCTGTAGGACCTCCGGCCTCCTCCCACAATTCAGCCGCAGCGGCACCCGAGGGCCTCCACCAGCTCACCGCCGCAAACTCCACCACGATCCGGAGCCACCAGGACCCTGTCGCCACGCCTACTGCCGCCTGCATCGAGCGAGGGGACGAGCTCCTCCTCGGCCAGCCACGTCGTCCTCTTGACCCCGACCTCTGTGTGCCGGCCTCAAGCTCGACCTCGCCTCATCGCCCGACGACCGGCGCCGCTGCCGTCGACCACCACCAAGGGAGCACCACGGCGCCCCGTTTTCCCGCGCCCCCTCTCGAACCAGGAGCCGGAGCTCGTCCACGCGCTGGCCAGCAGCAGTGCGCCCCGCCTCGACTCGCCATGGAGACCACCGCGGCAAGGCCAGCCCTCGTTGCCCTTCTCCTTTTCCATCCTTTCTTCTTCCACCTCCCTAATCTCTCTGCTCCCTCTCTCTGCCGCCATGGACAGGGCTTCGACGTCGTTGCCTCCTCTACTTCAGAGCAACGCGCCGCCCCATGGATCCTTCTATGCCTGGAGCTTCTTCACTTGCATCCCCCCCTCCGCCCAGATCTGCCGTCTCTGCCTCCCTTCCTTCCTCTCCGGCGAGCAGCCGTGCCGCCGTGGCTCTGCTTCCTGTCGAGCAGAGCAGCGCGCCCGCTTGTCCCTGTCGCGTTGACCGCGATAACGCCTGAGCCAGATCCAGCCGGCCCACTTGCCCCGCAAGCCTGCTGCTTCCACCAACTAGGCCTTAGCCCAATGTGAGCCACCCCAAGCGCCCCCTCCTTTTTTTCTTACCGCTGGGCCAGTTCAGTTTCGGCCCAGTGGATGTTTTTTTTGGTTCTGCGAATTTAGCTAATTTCCGGGGATTTGCAGATTTACAGAAAACCCCTAGCCTTCATGCATTTAATATCTCACAAACTAAGCATCACATGTAAAAACTTTGTATATGAAACTTGCTTAGTTTTTCATCTAGTTTCATAATATGTCTTTTTCATCCATGTTTAAAATGTTTAATATGTTGTTTGATTAAATTTGCTTAAATAACTTGCTAAAATGCTTTATTTCATAACTTAATAACCATAGCTCCAAACCTAACAAACTTTATATGTAAATGGGGTAGAATTTTGCATAGTTTAACTTGGTGGCATCACTTTGCATGTTTAACAACTACAAAATATGGTTTAGGGCAGAACAGTACCAAACCAAATATATGCATATGAGGGTTTTCCGGACTTGTTGTTTGTTGTTCCGGCCTCATTTAAACTTGCCTATATAGGTAGTTTTCATTTGTTTCACCCTCTTGCCATGTTTAACAACATTTAATATTGTTGGGTACATAAACGAGATCGAACTAAATAACTTGAATGTGGTGTTTCGTCAATATGCGACGGAGTTGCATATTGTGCTCCACTTAATTTGTAGGGTTGCTTGTGCACTTTGCCATGCCATGCTTCATTAAACCGGACATGCATCATACTTGATTGTGCATCATGCCATGATTATATGATGGTTGTTTACTATGTTGTTTGCTCCTTTCCGGTGTTGCTTCTTCGGGTTGGTTCCGGTAACGTTGCGTTTGTGAGGATCCGTTGACTACGTCCGTTTGTCTTCTTCGTGGACTCGTTCTTCTTCCTTGTTGGATTTCAGGCAAGATGACCATACCCTCGAAATCACTTCTATCTTTGCTTGCTAGATGCTCGCTCTTTTGCTATGCCTATGATGCGATACCTACCACTTGCTTATCATGCCTCCCATATTGTTAAGCCAAGCCTCTAACCACCTTGTCCTAGCAAACCGTTGTTTGGCTATGTTACCGCTTTGCTCAGCCCCTCTTATAGCGTTGTTAGTTGCAGGTGAAGATTGAAGTTTGTTCCTTGTTGGAACATGGAGATGTTGTTCCTTGTTGGAACATGTTTACTTGTTGGGATATCACAATATCTCTTATTTAATTAATGCATCTATATACTTGGTAAAGGGTGGGAGGCTCGGCCTTATGCCTGGTGTTTTGTTCCACTCTTGCCGCCCTAGTTTCCGTCATATCGGTGTTATGTTCCCGGACTTTGCGTTCCTTACGCGGCTGGGTTATAATGGGAACCCCTTGATAGTTCGCCTTGAATAAAACTCCTCCAGGAAGGCCCAACATTGGTTTTACCATTTGCCACCTAGCCTTTTCTTTCCCTTGGGTCGGCCAGCCCAAGGGTCATCTTATTTTACCCCCCACCCCCCCGGGCCAGTGCTTCTCTAAGTGTTGGTCCAACCCAGAGCACCGTGCGGGGCCGTCCCTTGGCAACTTGGGTTACGTTGGCTCCCGTACGCTTAGCTTATCCGGTGTGCCCTGAGAACGAGATATGTGCAGCTCCTATCGGGATTTGTCGGCACAGCGGGTGGTCTTGCTGGATTTGTTTTACCATTGTCGAGGATGTCTTGTAACCGGGATTCCGAGTCTGATCGGGTTTTCCCGCTAGAAGGAATATCCTTCGTTGACCGTGAGAGCTTGTGATGGGCTAAGTTGGGACATCCCTGCAGGGTTTTGAACTTTCGAAAGCCGTGCCCGCGGTTATGGGCAGATGTGAATTTGTTAATGTTCGGTTGTAGAAAACCTGAAGTTTACCTTAATTAAAATGCACCAACCGCGTGTGTAACCGTGATGGTCTCTTCTCGGCGGAGTTCGGGAAGTGAACATGGTGTTGGAGTTATGCTTGACGTAGGTTGTTCTAGGATCACTTCTTGATCATAGTTTTATCGACCGTGCCTTGCCTTCTCTTCTCGCTCTCATTTGTGTATGTTTAGCCACCATATATGCTAGCCGCTTGCTGCAGCTCCAGCTCATACTTTTCCTTACCCATAAGCTTAAATAGTCTTGATCGCGAGGGTGCGAGATTGCTGAGTCCCCGTGACTCACAGATACTTCCAAAACCAGTTTGCAGGTGCCGATGTTACCGAGCAGGTGACGCAACCAAGCTCAAGGAGGAGCTCGATGAAGATCTTATCCTTTGTGTTGTTTCGTTCTAGTTGATCAGTAGTGGAGCCCAGTTGGGGTCGATCGGGGATCTATGTAGCATTTGGGGTAGTCTTCTTTCATTTTGGTTCCGTAGCCGGACCTTGATTGTATTTGAATGATGTAATGCTTTATTCATGTATTGTGTGAAGTGGCGATTGTAAGCCAACTATGTATCTCTGTCCCTTATGTATTACATGGGTTGTGTGAAGATTACCTCACTTGCGACATTGCTTTCAATGCGGTTATGCCTCTAAGTCGTGCTTCGACACGTGGGAGATATAGCCGCATCGAGGGCGTTACACATCTAGTGCCCCTTAGTGATTTTGGTGTATTGAAAACTTATAGGTTAAGGGACTAATGCGTTTGTGAGTGTACACAGGTCTATAAGTCTATGAGAAGTTTGATATTTATAAAGAAAGTCGACCCCTAAAAATGAAGTTCTTCGACTGAAGACTTTGGATTTCGGAAGACTTTGAAAGTGAAGAAATTGGTGTGACCTTGAAGACTTGGTATTCATTCGAGGAACATGAAGCGTGAAGACTTTTGTTTTCGTAGTTTCATTTTCTCTTTCTTGAGTCATAGGAAACACCGTACTGTTAAAGGGGGTCGAGGAAATACTAAGGAAAAATTATCATGTGATGCTCAACTCAAAATCCTACACCTACCAATCCCTTCGAGTGAAGCCATTGGAAATCTCATACATTCCAGTCATATTCTTCAGTGACAGAGACGAAGTTCTTCTGGTCTCTAAGGAATTTGTTCTGACTGAGGAGTAAAGAATTCGCCAGTGCGGATTGCCTACACAGTGAGGAACATGATAACCCTGAGGATTTTGCCACTCAAAATTCCGACCGTTGCTGTGCTATGCGCCAGCTGTCCCAAAATTTCTATCCACCTAACGGTCATATCATTGAAGGGCATTTATGTCTTATCATGTCGGGCTGCTCCCTAGGCTATAAATAGCCGCCCCCTACAACCACTAGTTGGTTGGCAGCTCCGAGAGAAACTGACACTTGTCATTTGAGAGCAACTCATCCTCCGAGGACTTTGAGCGAAAATCATCAAGTGAGGAAAACCCAAACCCAAACACCTACAAACCCCAAGTGATCGAACATCACTGAAGAGATTAATCATGCGTGGATCCGACGCTTGTTACCTTTGAAGACTGTGCTTCTTCCAGACGGTTAGGCGTCATGGTCTAGAGCATCCAAGAGGAATTGTGGATCGCCGAGTGACCAAGTTTGTGAAGGTTTGGAAGTCACCTGAAGACTTACCACGAGTGATTGGGCGAGGTCTGTGTGACCTTAGCTCAAGGGGAATACGATGAGGACTGGGTGTCCTGAGCTGCGTGTTCAGGACTGGGTGTCCGGGACTGTGTGTCCTCAGGTTTAAATACCTAGCCGCCCTAACCAGACGTACAACTGAGACAGCAGTTGGAACTGGTCTACCAAATCATTGTCTTCACCAAGCTTACTGGTTCTATTTCCTCAACTCTTTCATTTCCTCATAACTGTGTTGTGTGCTTGTTCATATCTGTGTTTGAAGACTTTGACTGAAGATTTTCTCAATTTCCTCAGTTCAATTTCTTCAGTCTGTTTGTCTTCATCCTGTGTTATCTTGTGCTTACGCTCTCTGTACTCTGTGCTTGTCTTCATTTCATCATGATGACTATGCTTGTGCTCTGTTATGTTTACTTTTGAGTACTTATTCCGCTGCTAGTAGTTCTTCGCTAAGGTTTTTTCCTCACCGGTAAATTTCTCAGTGAAGAATTCATAAAAATCGCCTATTCACCCCCCTCTAGTCGATATAACGCACTTTCAATTGGTATCAGAGCAAGGTACTCCCTTGTTCTGTGTGATTTTGGTTTAACCACCTGGAGTTTAGTTATGTCGACCGCAGGTATGAAGAAAGTGACATGCCCCATCTTTGACGGTCACGAGTATCCCAAGTGGAAGGCCATGATGAAGAAGCGCCTCATGGCGATGAACAGCGAGTTGTGGACCGTCACTGAGATTGGTCTGACCGATCTGTGCAAGATGGCGGAAGCTGATGACATTCGCAAGTACACTCTTCTAAACCTCACGGCAAAGGATGTCATCTGCTCCTGTCTGTCTCAAAATCAGTTCAGGAATATTATGCATCTCGATCATGTGAAGCTTATCTGGGACCGTCTCTCTAAGGTCTATGAAGGTCATCGAACCTGTCATGATCCTTGGTTTGAGGACTTCAAGGAATCTCTCAAAGCGATGACATTTGAACCAGAATCATCATCTTCTGCATCATGCCTTATGGCAAAAGATGCTAAGGTAACTGAATGCTACTTATCCGAGTCTAGTGATGATGAATCTGGTGATGAATTTGGACCCAGCTATGTCAAACTTGCTTCCCTTGCCACTAAACAACAAAGAGCTTTGGAAAAAGTTCAATACATGCTAAATAAGAGAGATGATATGTTGGGTGAAGAAATGGATCAGTCAAAAGCTTTGGCTGAAAGTCTTCAGAGACTTCATACTAAGTATGACACCCTTCAAGATCAACATAACACTCTTTTATCTGATCATGAGAAGCTTTCTTATGAATTTCTTCAAAGAAAGTAGGATCTTGAAAAGCTAAGAGTGAGTTATGAAGATCTTCAGAAGGAGCGCGATTCATTACTTGCTCAACAAATCAGTGCTTCTCAAGAAGAATTTGTTCCTCCATTCTTAAAGTGCATTGAACATGAATCTGCTAATTCATCACCAGAATGTTCAAATGCTGCTAATGTTTCAAATTCTTCACATGCCTCTGCTATCACTAATTCCTCATCTGAGGACACTACTAGTATCACTGACGATGCAGGGCTGAAGGAATTGTACATGACAGGCATGTACAAAAGCCTCAAAGGGCATCAGACTCTTTGTGATGTGCTTAAAAAGTAGATCCTCAACAGGAACCCTAGGAAAGAGGGTATTGCCTTTGAGAGGAAACTCAATGCTGATGGTACATATTGGAAGCCTGAGCAGTACCCCAAAACTACATGGGTTGCTGCAAAAGGACCTCTAGTTGATCCATCTAACTTATCTGGATTTGCATGTGAATCTCCTCGTTCTGATGATGAGTCATTTGACTCCAACTATAAACTGTTCAAAAATCAGAATGGTGAAGTATTTGCTAGATATGTTGGCACTAACTGCAGGAACGGTTCCCCTATGAAGAAAATCCGGGTTCCCAAAAGTGCCTTGAAAGTCTTCAGGTGAATGTCCTCAGGACACCACCTGTGAAGAATAGGAACCCCAGAGCAAATTCTTCATATGGACCAAATTCTTCATATGGATCCAAGTCCTCATACGGACCAAACTCCACACGTGGATCAAATTCCTCAAAAGGATCGAAGTCCTCATATGAATATCATCGTGCTAACAACTCTGTTTCGCAGGGAAGAGCTAAGGGCTATGAATATGAGCATTATTCTTCTAATCATCATGTTCATAAGTCCTCGAAGAATTTCTCTGCTTATTCATATGCTTATCCTAACTCCTCTTATGTGAAACGAAATGGACTAGCTTCTATGCCACCTTTCTCGTATGGAGCTCGCAGAGTGATGAACTCTTTGCCACCCCTTCAGATGTGGGTGGTGAAGAAAAAGAACCAATCTCTTCTGCAGGGTCAGGTCTCCAGACGTACGTAATCGTCTGAAGAATTTGCTGGAGACCTGAGTATGCCTGAAAGGACGCAGGCTAATCATGAAGAAATGAACTTTCATTTCTCACGTCCTCATACTGCTTTACTGTTCTATTGCTTAATGTAATTGATCTGATGAATTGATGTCATATTCTTCACTGATGAAGTATATGAGTTCGTAAGTTGCACTAATTCATCTGCAGGATGATCAACCCAAAGCCACTGAGTGGGTCATCGATAGTGGATGTACAAATCACATGACTGGTGACAAGAATCTATTGATGGATGCTCCATTATCTCCGTCGCATATGAATCATATCATCTTTGCCGACAAAGGCAAAAGTCAGGTATTGGGTATAGGTAAGGTTGCGATCACAAAGGATCGACACGTGGACAAAGTCATGCTTGTCGAGTCCTTAGGATACAACCTCATGTATGTCGCAATGCTTTGCGCTCTCGATATGGTTGTTGTCTTTGGCAAGTACCGCTGTGTTGTGGTTATGGAAGCTGACAATTCCAAAGTCTTCGAAGGCTTTAGGAGAGGAGACTTGTATATTGTTGATTTCTCTACAGGATCACAACCAGCCATGTGCCTACTTGCAAAAGCTTCAGAAGGCTGGCTATGGCATCGACGACTTGGTCATGTAGGCATGAGGAATCTCCACACGCTTGCGAAGAAGAAGCATGTTATCGGCATCGAGAATGTCAAATTCCTCAAGGATCACCTATGCGGAGCCTATGAAGCTGGGAAGATGACAAAGGCTAAGCATCCAGCGAAGACTATCATGACCACTACTCGTCCATTTGAATTGCTTCACATGGATCTCTTCGGTCCTAATCATTATTCTGCTATTACAAATGATGCATATCTATATGGCTTTGTTATTGTTGATGATTACTCTCGATACACATGGGTACACATTGTTACTTACAAACATGAAGTGCAGGAAGTCTTCAAACGATTTTCCTCAAGGGCTTCAACCAACTTCGGTGTGAAGATCAAGCACATCAGAAGTGACAATGGAACTGAGTTTCAAGAATTCTGGTCTAGATGACTATCTTGATGAACTTGGTATTACTCATGAGTTATCTGCTCCTTATACTCCTCAGCAGAACGGCGTCGTGGAGCGCAAGAACAGGACTCTTGCTGAGATGGCTCGCACTATGCTTGATAAATACAAAACGCCTCATCGTTTCTAGATTGAGGCAATTGATACTGCGTGCCACATCATCAACAGAGTATATCTTCACAAATTCTTCAAGAAGACTGCCTATGAAGTCCTCACTGATAAGAAACCCAATGTAAGTTATTTCAAAGTCTTCGGTGCTAAATGTTGGATTAGGGATCCTCATCACAACTCAAAATTTGCACCGAAAGCACATGAAGGTTTTATGCTTGGTTACGGAAAGGACTCGCACACATACAGAGTCTTCAACAACGTTCTTCACAAGGTTGTTGAAACTGTAGATGTGCGGTTTGATGAAACTAATGGCTCGCAAAGAGAGCACCTACCTACTGTGATAGATGAACCAGCACCTGAGGAAACTATCAAGTTCAAGGCTACTGAGGATGTCATTCCTACTGAAGAATCTGCTAAAGAATTCATTCCAGAACATGAAGAACGTCGAGCTAATGCACCTGAAGAAAATACTGAAGAAAATGGTGCTGAAGAGAATGCTGATCAAATTCCTCAACGACAACCAGCTCATACTCGCATTGCAAAAGAAGTGCAAGTTGAAAAGATCATCAATGACATCAAAGCGCCAGGTCCTCTCACACGCTCAAAAGCTTCACATTTATCTAACTTTTGTGGGCACTATGCTTTTGTCTCTATCATAGAGCCCACTAAGGTAGATGAAACATTTCTAGAGCCTGAGAGGATTCAGGCCATGCAAGAAGAATTACATCAGTTCGAGCTCAACAATGTCTGGGAACTGGTCAAACGTCCAGATCCTCGCAAGCACAATATCATTGACACAAAGTGGATCTACCGCAACAAGCAAGATGAAAATGGCCTTGTGCTGAGGAATAAGGCACAGCTCGTAGCTCAAGGCTACACACAGATTGAAGGAATTGATTTCGATGAAACTTTTGCACCTGTTGCTAGACTTGAGGCTATTCACATATTACTTGCTTATGCTAACCATCATGATATCACTTTATATCAAATGGATGTGAAAAGTGCATTCCTCAATGGTAAGCTTGAGGAAGAAGTATATGTTGCTCAACCCGTAGGTTTTGAAGATCCAAAGAATCCTGACAAAGTCTTCAGACTCAACAAGGCCCTCTATGGCCTCAAGCAGGCCCCACGGGCGTGGTATGATACTTTGAAGGAATTCTTCATGAAGAAAGGCTTCAATCCCGGTTCACTCGACCCTACTCTTTTCACTAAATCTTATGATGGTGAATTGTTTGTGTGCCAAGTATATGTTGATGATATTATCTTTGGCTGTACTGACCAACGTTATAGTGATGGATTTTCCTACATGTTGAGTGAAGAATATCAAATGTCTATGATGGGAGAATTGAAATTCTTCTTAGGTCTTCAAATTCGTCAACAACGCAATGGCGTATTCATATCTCAGGAGAAATACCTCAAGGATGTACTGAGGAAATTCAGCATGCAAGATTGCAAAGGCGTCAAAATTCCTGTGCCCACAAATGGCCATCTGTGCACTGATGAAAATGGTATTGACTTCGATCATAAGGTATACCGCTCCATGATTGGTTCTTTATTGTACTTATGTGCATCTAGGCCAGATATAATGCTTAGTGTTTGCATGTGTGCCCGATTTCAAGCTACACCGAAGGAATCACACCATAAGGCTGTGAAGCATATTCTTTGATATCTAGCTCACACACCAACACTTGGATTATGGTAACCCAAGGGCTCGGCTTTTGATCTCATTGGATATTCTGACTCTGACTATGCTGGTGATCGTGTGGACCGCAAGTTAACATCTGGTACATGTCATTTCCTCGGACGATCTTTGGTCTGTTGGTCCTCGAAGAAACAGAACTGCGTATCACTATCTACTGCTGAAGCTGGGTATATTGCCGCTGGTTCTTGCTGTGCTCAATTGCTATGGATGAAGCAAACTCTCAAGGACTATGGCGTCAACATGAAGAATGTGCCTCTCTTCTGTGACAATGAGAGTGCTATCAAGATTGCTCACAACCTAGTTCAGCACTCGAAGACTAAGCACATTCAGATTCGTCATCATTTTCTTCGTGATCATGTGTTGAAGGGCGACATTTCTATTGAGCATGTTAAGACTGAAGAACAGCTAGCCGATATCTTCACAAAGCCCTTGGATGAGAAGAGATTTAGCAAGTTGCGGTGTGAGCTAAATATCCTGGAATCTTCGAATGTTCTTTGAAAAGGACACTCATCCTAACACTTATGCAAAATTGATGACTTAGATGTGCAACACATGAAGAAACGTTTTTCTTCAATCAATGAAGAATAACACTCTAAGTGTGAAGAAATTAACGAAGAATTTGATTCTCAGAACCCTACGACAATTGTACGCGGTGTCTGAAATCATCATTCTTATACGGTGGGTCACGCCACCACCAAAAGTTGAAATTCCTCAGTTGTTCAAATTCTTCAACTTTGCATTATCTTCACTGTTTCCGTCGTTTTTCTTCATTGTCTATATATATGAGTTTATGTCCTCTACAGCATTCACTTATGGCTAATTCTTCAAGTTGGTTTTTTTTGCTAAGTGAATGTGATCGGACCCTTCCCCTCTATGCTATACTCAACCCAATCTATTCACAAATTCTTCATGTGCATTCTATTTGAAACTCGTTCAAAATCTTCACTGTGTCCTTGTCAGCTGAATAATTTGCAAATGGAACTTTTAACTTATCTTATCCAAATTTCCGGCTTTGCCGCTCAAACCGTTCCACATCCCACGACATACTTATCCATTCACCCATGATCTAACACGATCTCCACTTCTCAGTACGTGGGTGACACATGTCATGCGAAGGAGAAGGGTCAGGGGCACATTCGTCCAAATTCTTCGGGCGAACAGTTTCTCACCGTGGCTATAAATACCCCCTCTCCCCTTCCTCACTTCTTTTACTCCGGTCGACCTCTCTCCAACTCGAGCTTCTCAAACCCTAGCGCCGCCACTACTTCATCGTCGCCGGTGAGGAAGAGCTTCACTGCCTCGACCTCGTCGCCGCCGTACTTGCACCGGCCGCGGAAATCTTCACTCCGCCACCGCCGTAGCCGTCTTCCTCCGCTGAGTTAGGGCGTGGAAGATCTGCACTGACAAACTTCACATCTCCACATTCAAGTTCGTCGTGTTCTTCGTCCAGGGTAATTAAAAGTTACTTTTAACGCCCTAGTTGATTCAAATGATTATCTACAAAATCTTCAAAGGTGTTTTTCTTCATATCTTCACACACTAAAACACCTCACATATCATCTGTTCTTAATTCATTTCTCTAAGCTGCAAATTTCTCTTCAAGATTCCTCAATTGTGCGGATTTCTGATCTGTACAACTCTGGAACCTAAGTCTAAGAACGCTCAGTGAAATTCTTCAAGACTTATCTGGTCAAATTCCTCAAACTTGTTCTCTATAAAAACCTTCTGAGGACGCATATGACCTCTCCAAATTCCTCGCAACTATACTCTGTTCATAGGTACTCATGTCAGCTGCTGAATCACTAGGTTCTCATCAACTTAACTCATTTGCAGTGTTCCTCGAAGAAAAGTTGCATACTTCTTCGGAGAATTTGATTGTTCAAATTCCTCAACTGAAGAAAATGGCTGACGGTAAGAAGCCACAGAAAGGAGGAAAGAGGCCTGAGGTCAACACCGCATTTGAGATCCCTGATGATATATATGCTGGGTACTGCACACCTCCTGAGGAAGACAAAAATCAGCGCAAGTTGCGCATTCAGAAGAGAGAGAGGAGATGGGCTAGAGAGTGGAAGGAGTACAGATATGTCACTCCCAAATACATGAAGAAATTCGCACTCAATTCTCCATGCCCAAGATCTCCATTGGCACCTGGCCAAATAGCTGATCCCACCAGCCTCAAGCGTGGTGAGGATTATCCTGATGAATGGGCCAAGCGCCAAGCCAAGTTGGCTAAACAAGCCAAAGAAGCTGTGAGGAAATTCAACGAAGACTCTGCTGCTGCCGCTGAGGCCTCTGTCAAGCCTAAGAAGGTCATGTCAAAGCAGCCTGCGCACAAGCCAAGTGCTTCGCCTTCAATGCCCTCAAGGTCAAGTTCCTCAGCAATGCCCTCACGGCCAGAATCTTCAAAGCCATCAAGGCCAATTCCTCATGATGCTCTTGCTCCTCCCAAATCCTCAGCTCCTCACAAGTCCTCAGCTGCTCCGACAAATTCCTCTGCACCTATGCATATCACCCCGTGTCAAAGGACCACAGGCGTCTCAATTGCCTCAGGAGCTTCAGCTAGTTCCTCAGTTGCACCAAATTCTTCAACGGGACCCTCTCTACTAAAGACAAAGGCCACTGCTGGACGAGGTCCTCGCCCTAGTCCTCAGAAGAAGCAGGTCGCCTTCCAAGTGCTGTCCGAAGAAGACGAAGCTGATGATGATGAACTTGCTGAAATCATCAGAGATAGGCAAGTCAGGGCCGCTAGAGCCAAGGAAACAGATGTGCCACTACTTTTGGATCCAAAGTTGATCCTCGAATACATTGATGTTTGGCACAAGGACCCCAACACTCCCATGCCTGACTTCAAGCTGACTCCTGGCCAAAGTCACATGCTAACCCACTTCATACAAGAAGAAAAATGGAAATATGAGAAGGCCAGGCAGATCAAGAAAGCGCAGTACAAGAAGGAGCGCTATCTGAAGAAAAACGTTGTCTCTATGACAACTGAAGAACTTGTCACTGTTCAAACTGAGATCAAGAAACTCGGTGATGAATTTGATGCATACCGCACTAATTGGCTTGGAGCCAAGGTTCGCTTTGTGAAACTTGTTGATAACTTCACCTCAAATGTTGCAGCCCCAACGCAACATGAAATTCCTCAGGACAAGGACTTCACTCAACTACAAAGCTGATTTTCAGAATCACCTCTGCTACTTGCCCCCAATTGAAGTCCTCAAGCGGACCTATTCCTCAGTTGATGAAAAGGGAAAGGCACCAGCTGTTATAGATGAAGGCATTCGTCCATTAGATGGTCAGTTTCGCAAAGCTGCATCTTATTCCACCAATGATGACTCTGCCACACATGACTCTGCCAATGCACCCAAGTCTATTCCTCAAGCCACTGCTCCTCGTGTGATGACTGACCATGAGCTTCTGCTTAGTCTTCACCAGAAGGTGGATCGAAACCATAAATGGGTTAAGCGTCAGTTTGGTTCATTTCTTCACAACATGACTGCTACGCACAATGCAGTGAAGAAAAACCATTACTACCTCCATGAAGTTTTCGGTTGCACCTGGGCAATACTGTCACATCTGTATGGTGAAGAAGATCTTAAGAAAATGGGTCTCAAGGAAGATTTTGACTGGTCTGCACCTCCACCGAAGAAATTCAAGAAGGTCAAGGTTCCTTCCTTGGTGGCTAGCTCATATTCTTCATCGCGCGACACCGATGAGAATGAAGACTTGGACGACACTGAAGCAGGCCCTTCCATGACAAACGGCCCCAACAACGCTGGCGCTCCTTCATCAACTTGATATTTTTCAGGGGCGTTAGTCCTCATATTCGATCCTTTTGGTCATTTGATTACAAAGGGGGAGAATTTTGAGTTAGTCTTCAAGCGGGTCTTTCTATATGGGCTTTTTTTTGTTAAGTTACAACTCTCGTTCTTTTGAGACTTTATTGGATCGAGTTGTAAACTTAAACCCGATGGTGCTCTGATACTTTTGATATGTTTTTCTGCATGCTTATTCCTCATATATGCTAATGCACGCATGCTGAATTACATCAGTCACCATATTTCATCATGCATTTCAAATTCTTCATTGTGATATGTCAAATGCGTGTATGAATTACAAGATATAGGGGGAGATCTCCATGATTCTACTCTTCAAGTGTGCAATGCTTCAAAAGCAATACCTCACCATGCACATATTCAGAGGGAGTTCTTCTATATCTTGCAATCAAATTCCTCAATATCAGTATTTACACTTCATATGTTTATCCCCGTTGAAAACTTAACCTATATTGTCATCAATCACCAAAAAGGGGGAGATTGTAAGTGCATCTAGTGCCCCTTAGTGATTTTGGTGTATTGAAGACTTATAGGTTAAGGGACTAATGCGTTTGTGAGTGTACACAGGTCTATAAGTCTATGAGAAGTTTGATATTTACAGAGAAAGTCGACCCCTAAAAATGAAGTTCTTCGACTGAAGACTTTGAATTTCTGAAGACTTTCTGAAGACTTTGAAAGTGAAGAAATTGGTGTGACCTTGAAGACTTGGTATTCATTCGAGGAACATGAAGTGTGAAGACTTTTGTTTTCGTAGTTTCATTTTCTCTTTCTTGAGTCATAGGAAACACCGTACTGTTAAAGGGGGTCGAGGAAATATTAGGAAAAATTTCCATGTGATGCTCAACTCAAAATCTTACACCTACCAATCCCTTCGAGTGAAGCCATTGGAAATCTCATACAGTCCAGTCATATTCTTCAGTGACAGAGACGAAGTTCTTATGGTCTATGAGGAATTTGTTCTGATTGAGGAGTTAGGAATTCACCAGTGCGGATTGCCTACACAGTGAGGAACATGATAACCCTGAGGATTTTGCCACTCAAAATTCCGACCGTTGCTGTGCTATGCGCCAGCTGTCCCAAAATATCTATCCACCTAACGGTCATATCATTGAAGGGCATTTATGTCTTATCATGTCGGGCTACTCCCTAGGCTATAAATAGTCGCCCCCTACAATCACTAGCCGGTTGGCTGCTCCGAGAGAAACTGACACTTGTCATTTGAGAGCAACCCATCCTCCGAGAACTTTGAGCGAAAATCATCAAGTGAGGAAAACCCAAACCCAAACACCTACAAACCCCAAGTGATTGAGCATCACTGAATAGATTGATCCTGCGTGGATCCGATGCTTGTTACCTTTGAAGACTGTGCTTCTTCCAGACGGTTAGGCGTCATGGTCTAGAGCATCCAAGAGGAATTGTGGATCACCGAGTGACCAAGTTTGTGAAGGTTCGGAAGTCACCTGCAGACTTACCACGAGTGATTGGGTGAGGTCTGTGTGACCTTAGCTCAAGGGGAATACGGTGAGGACTGAGTGTCCTGAGCTGCGTGTTCAGGACTGGGTGTCCGGGACTGTGTGTCCTCAGGTTTAAATACCTAGCCGCCCTAACCAGACGTACAACTGAGACATCAGTTGGAACTGGTCTACCAAATCATTGTCTTCACCATGCTTACTAGTTATATTTCCTCAACTCTTTCATTTCCTCATAACTATGTTGTGTGCTTGTTCATATCTATGTTTGAAGACTTTGACTGAAGATTTTCTCAATTTCCTCAGTTCAATTTCTTCAGTCTGTTTGTCTTCATCCTGTGTTATCATGTGCTTACGCTCTCTGTACTCTGTGCTTGTCTTCATTTCATCATGATGACTATGCTTGTGCTCTATTATGTTTACTTTTTAGTACTTATTCCGCTACTAGTAGTTCTTCGCTAAGGAATTTCCTCACCGGTAAATTCCTCAGTGAAGAATTCATAAAAATCGCCTATTCACCCCCCCTCTAGTCGATATAACGCACTTTCAGAGGCCGGGCATGACCCAGAAAAGTGTGTCCAGACAAAGGGGATCGGGCGTGTTGGGAAATGTGGTGCACCCCTACAGGGAAGTTGATCTATTTGAATAGCAGTGTCCCTTGGTAAAAGGACGACCCGGAGTTGTACCTTGACCTTATGACAACTAGAACCAGATACTTAATAAAACACACCCTTCCAAGTGCCAGATACAACCGGTGATCTCTCTCTCACAGGGCGACGAGGGGAGGATCATCGGGTAGGATTATGCTATGCGATGTTACTTCGTGAACTTACCATCTACTCTCTTCTTCTGCTGCAAGATGGAGGTTACCAGAAGCGTAGTCTTCGATAGGACTAGCTACCCCCCCCCCTCTTATTCTGGCATTCTGCAGTTCCGTCCACATATGCTACCCTTTTCCATTTGATACCAATGCATACATATGTAGTGCAGCTCCTTGCTTGCGAGTACTTTGGATGAGTACTCATGGTTGCTTTGTTCCCTCTTTTTCCCCTTTCTGTACCCGGTTGTTGCGACCAGATGTTGGAGTCCAGGAGCCAGAGGATCCCGAGGTTGATTCTACGTGGAGTTCTACTTCGAGGAGTAGTTAGGAGGTCCCAGGAAGGAGGCCTTGCCTTTTCGATCATTACTACTTTTGTGCTAGCCTTCTTAAGGAAAACTTGTTTAACTTATGTCTGTACTCAGATATTGTTGCTTCCGCTGACTCGTCTATGATCGAGCTCTTGTATTCGAGCCCTCGAGGCCCCTGGCTTGTAATATAAAGCTTGTATTATTTTAATTTGTGTCTAGAGTTGTGTTATGATATCTTCCCGTGAGTCCTTGATCTTGATCGTACACCTTTGCATGTATGATTAGTGTACGGTCAAATCAGGGGCGTCACATGTGCCCTGGTTGGTTGTGCTCTCCTCGAAGCACCCCCCCCAGGCGCGGCCTTGGCCCATTAGGTGTCTTCTGGTCCATAAAAAATCTCTGTAAAGTTTCGTTGCATTTGGACTCCATTAGGTATTGATTTTCTGCGATGTAAAAAACATGCAAAAAACATCAACTAGCACTTGGCACTATGTCAATAGGTTAGTACCAAAAAATGATATAAAATGATTATAAAACATCCAAGATTGATAATATAACAGCATGGAACAATCAAAAATTATAGATACGTTGGAGACGTATCACGCCCATTCACGGAAGATGAAATCTGGCATGCGGTTAAGGCGCTCCCCCGCGGCAAGGCCCCGGGACCTGACGGGTTCACTCCCAAATTCATCGTGGCATGCTGGGACATGGTTAAAGCCGACATTTGCCCCGTGTTTGACAAGTTCTACTCCATGAATGGGCGCAATTTGCAACACCTCAATGAGGCCCTCATCACACTCCTCCCGAAGAAGTCGGACGCCTCCTTCCTCTCTGATTACTGCCCCATCAGCTCGATACACCTTGTGGCCAAGCTCATCGCCAAAGTTCTTTCGCTCCGCCTTGCCCCGCACCTTGGCCAGCTCGTCTCCACCAATCAGAGCGTGTTCGTCGCGGGCCGGTGCGTTCACGACAATTTCATGTTGGTCCAGCAGACCGCCCGCCAGCTGCACAACCTCCGAGTGCCTCGTGTCCTCAAGCTCGACATATCGCGCGCCTTTAACACGGTCTCCTAGCCTTTCCTCATCCATGTCCTTCGCCACCTGGGCTTTGGAGGGCGTTGGATCGAGTGGATCATCATTTTTCTCTCCACATCCAGTACGCGTGTTCTCATCAATGGCTCTCCTGGGCCTCCGATCGCCCATGCCTACGGGTTGCAGCAGGGAGACCCCATTTCCCCCATGCTCTTCACTATTGCCATTGACGCCCTGAACTCGCTTCCTCTGCATGCCCACTAGTGCGGCTTGCTCCAGCGCCTCACCGCTCGCCACGCCTCGTCGAGCATATCCCTCTACGCCGATGATGTTGTTATCTTACGCCACCCCTCGGTCCGCGATCTTCGAGTTATCCGCGAGCTTCTGCGTGTCTTCAACGAGGCATCCACTACGTGCTCGGCGACACCCATCCGTTGCGGCGATCCCGAGTTGATTACTATCAACAACGAGCTCATGTGTGCCACCATCTGCTTCCCCATTACCTACCTTGGGATCCCTCTTTCGATTAGGAAACCCTCCGCTACATTGCTTCGCGCAATTGTCGAGAGGCTTGCCAAGAAGCTCTCCACCTGGCGCGCGGCGCTCCTCTCCCACAGCGAGCGCCTTGCCCTTGTTCACCACGTGCTTTGCACGATCCCATCCCACATCATGGTGGCTATTGCTCTCTGTCCGACAATTCTCAAGAAGGTGAACCGGACCACTAGGGAGTTCCTTTGGCATAGTAATAAGGAGATCCGCGACGACCATGGCCCTATGCACTGGCAGCGTGTCTGCCGCCCCCTTCAACTAGGCGGTCTCAGCATTTCAGACCTTCATCGACAAGGGATCTCGCTCCATGTTCGTTGGTTGTGGCTACAACATACCGACCCCACCAGGCCTTGGGCGCATCTACACCTCCCTACTAATCCAGGCTCATCCTCCATCTTTCGGGCATCCACGTCTTGGGCCGTCGGCTACGGCCGGACCTGTCGATTCTGGACAGACCCTTGGATCGATGGCCATGCCATCTCCAATATCGCCCTGCTCTCCTACCCCTCATGCCCCGCCAATGGCGGAAGGGCTTCAAGACCATAGCTGGGTTGCCGACCTGCATGGCGCCCTGACGCCAGGTGTGATGCTCGAGTACGTGCAGCTCTCGAGGCGACTCCGACACCTCACTCTATCCAACTCCCCCGACCGCCTCATATGGCGTTGGACTGCGGACACCAAGTACTACGCCAGAACATGCTACCGGGCCTTATTTGCTGGATCTACTATAGCCCCATTCTGGCACCTGGCCTGGAGATGTGGGACTCCTCTTCGAGTCAATGTTCACCTGGCTTGCCGACCTCGACCGCTACTAGACCGCCGCTAGATTGGCCCATCACGGACTACCGCACAACGACCGTTGTGTTCTCTGCGACCAGGCAGAGGAAAGCATGCAACATATTATCATCAACTACCCTGTAACACCCACAATGCGGCTATATCTCCCACGTGTCGGGGCACGACTTAGAGGCATAGCCACATGGTAGGCTTGTCTCAAGAGGGGTAATCTTCACACATCCCAGGTACTAAATAAGAAAGGGATAAAGAGTTGGCTTACAATCGCCACTTCACACAATACATAAATAATTCATACATCATCCAAAATACAATCAAAGGTCCGACTACGGAACCAAATAAAAGAAGACAACCCCAAATGCTAGATCCCCGATCGTCCCAACTGGGCTCCACTACTGATCATCCGGAAAAAAAACATAGTAACGGCCCGAATCCTCGTCGAACTCCCACTTGAGTTCGGTATCGTCACCTACATTGGTATCCTCGGCACCTGCAACTGTTGGGAAGTATCCGTAAGTCACGAGGACTCAGCAATCTCACACCCACGAGATCAAGACTATTTAAGCTTATGGGTAGGAAAGGGTAGCGAGGTGGAGCTACAGCAAGCACTAAGCATATATAGTGGCTAACATACGCAAAAGAGAGCGAGAAGAGAAGCAGCGCAATGGTCGAGAGGCTAGCGGTGATCAAGAAGTGATCCAGAAGCTACTTACGTTCAAGCATAACACAAGACCGTGTTCTCTTCCCGGACTCCGCCGAAAAGAGACCATCACGGCTACACACGCGGTTGATTCATTTTAACTAAGTTAAGTGTCAAGTTCTCTACAATCGGATATTAACAAATTCCCATCTGCCACATAACCGCGGGCACGACTCTCAAAAGTTTATACCCTGCAGGGGTGTCCCAACTTAGCCCATCACAAGCTCTCATGGTCAATGAAGGATATTCCTTCTCCAGGGAAGACCCGATCAGTCTCGGAATCCCGGTTACAAGACATTTTGACAATGGTAAAACAAGACCAGCAAGACCGCCCGAATGTGCCGACAAATCCCGATAGGAGCTGCACATATCTCGTTCTCAAGGCACACCGGATGAACACTACGTACAACTAAAACCAACCCTCAAGTTTCCCCGAGGTGGCGCTGCAAGTGGCTCTATTTTGGACCAACACTCAGAGGAGCACTGGCCCGGGGGTTTAAAATAAAGATGACCCTTGAGTCCGCGGAACCCAAGGGAAAAAGGCTTAGGTGGCAAATGGTAAAACCAAGGTTGGGCCTTGCTGGAGGAGTTTTATTCAAAGCAAACTGTTAAGGGGTTCTCATAACACCCAACCGCGTAAGGAACACAAAATCAAGGAACATAACACCGGTACGACGGAAACTAGGGCGGCAAGAGTGGAACAAAACACCAGGCATAAGGCCGAGCCTTCCACCCTTTACCAAGTATATAGATGCGTTAAAGTAAATAAGATATAATAATGATATCCCAACAAATCCATGTTCCAACATGGAACAAACTTCATCTTCACCTGCAACTAGCAACTCTATAAGAGGGGCTGAGCAAAAGCGGTAACATAGCCAAACAACAGTTTGCTAGGAAAGGTGGGTTAGAGGCTTGACATGGCAATATGGGAGGCATGATAAGCAAGTGGTAGGTAGCGCGACATAGCAATAGAGCGAACAACTAGCAAGCAAAGATAGAAGTGATTTCGAGGGTATGGTCATCTTGCCTGCAAAGTTCTTAGAGTTGTCGAAAGCTTGATCCTCGTTAGCGTACTCAACAGGTTCCTCGGTCACGTACTCGTCTCCCGGCTCTACCCAAAGAAATAACACAAGTAAAGGACCAACAATCAATCACAATGCAATGCACAAGCAACATGATGCAATACATGGCATGATATGCAAGACATGATATGCAATGCATATGCGTGCTCCGGAAGGGAAAGAATGATCAAAGCATCAACTTGGCAAACCAAGTGTGCCGCTGGAAAGATGAGGTGATTTTGGTTGAAATCGATATAAAAATCACCGGAAACAGATGCACGGTTTGCAAATGGCAAGCAAAACAAGGTTGATGCTATTGTGCGATTAACAGCACGATGCCACTTAGAATGCAACAAGAAACTAAGATACTGCACTCCAACATAACAACAAAGCATATGGCAGTGATGTACAAGAGATGCTTGACAAAACATGAACAGTGAGCTACGGCTAAATAACACAAGAGCATGATCAAACAAGCATGGCAAAAGTGCAAAAGATATCAGCATCACAGACTTAGTGAAAATACTAACATGTCAAAAACAACATCAGGAAGCATTATTTAGAGTAAGCAAACAACATGCTACAGTAACATATCATAGCAAACAAAGGCATGGCATGATTCTACTAAATGCATAGATCAAAAGTCCCTTACTGATCATGAGCCAAAAAGGCACAGAAGATATGATGGCACCCATGTAAACATAGCAAGTTTTATTAACAGTTTCAGACTTAGCAGAAAAACAGAGCATGGCATAAACAGAATTATGATAGCAACTTTGCGAGCTCAAACCACTCGCCACAAAGCATTGCATGGCAATATAAGCATACCAATAGCAAGATGACATGTTCATGAAGCTAACCATGGCAAGAGAAAGTTCATAGGATGCATGGATCACTAGCAACAACCATGGCAATATTGATTAACATGTTAACATTCTGCCAGGAACATTTTATAGCAAAAGTAGAGCAATAACAAGACATGCTAAGGCACTCCATAATTGCAAACATGGGCATGGATGGATAGAGCATAACCACATGTTCAAAACATCCTTACTTAAGTATCTCAAAATAAGCATGGATATCACTGTAGCATCAAGTTTACATGGCATCAAAATAACAGCAGGAAAAAGACGCAATATCCTAAGTCCCTGAACACAGCAACATTGTGAAGCCTAGTTTGCATGCTTGTGCTAGTCACCACAATGATCACAAAAATACAAGACAAACACCACTCTAAAGATGGCATGTTGTAGTTCAAAACACATGTAGACCCCAAGCTCATACGATGCACACACCAAATGCAACAAAAATGACAAAACCTCATGATCTGATAAGTACCAGCAGTTAACATTTTATAACACTCTTGCATCAATGAAAAAGGCATCAAAATGTACAGTATCATGCATGGAAATGCTTCTAACGTGAAGAGCTCATCGAGACGATCAATTCAACATATCATATGCATGAATCGGAGTCACGGACACCGAGATATGAAGCAATGAAGGGGGCATAAAATTATTGCAGAAAAGGACTTAGTGGAAATTATACCCCGCGAATCTGGATCTAGGGTTCGTCGATACGCTTCCCGAGGTTCACCGGAGGACGAGCTCACCGGAGTTGGACGCCGGGTGGAGGGAGATGGCCGGCGACGGGGTTCCTCCGGGTCAGATCTCGCCGGATCCGGCCGGCGGCGAACCGAAGAGGCGGTGGGGCGACTGGGCAACGGGCGGCGACGACGACCCGGTCAGGCGGCAGCGGGGTGAAGCGGTGTGGCGAGGAAGAGCGGCGGCGCGCGGGAGGCGGAGCCGGGCGGCGCGGCGAGAGAGAGCGGCAACGCGGGGAAGGCGGAGCCGGCGGGAGGCGCTGGGCCCGCGAGGGCCGAACGCGGGCCTGGCTGGCTGGTGGCGCGGGGACAGGGCGGAGCCACGTGGCGGCTCACTATTGGTGCGGGTGCCGTGGCGGTTTCGTCCGGTGATGGCCGGACGTGTCCGGCGGCGTGGATGGGAGATAGCTAGGGTTTTGGACCCGAAATTCGGGGGAGGGGCACATATTTATAGGTGGAGGGAGTTTGGAGTGTCCAAATGAGGTGTAGTTTTCATCCACACGATCGTGATCCGACGACGGAGGACATGGAGATGGTTTAGATGTGTTATTGGGCTGTTTTGGAGGGGTGTTGGGCTGCAACACAAAAGAGGCCTTCGCGGTTACCTGGTTAACCGTTGGAGCATCAAACGGCCTCCAAATGGAACAAAATTCGACATGTTGTCTACCGATAGTGTACCAAGGCCACTTGACAAATCTCGATCAATTCCGAGAACGTTTAACACCCGCTCACGGAAAGAGACAACAGGGGTGCGCCGGTGCATGTGGGAGTGTCGGATTGCGAAATGGCCAACGGGGAAAATATTCGGATGCACGAGACAAACACGAATGCAAATGCAATACACATGATGACATAATATGAAATGCATGACATGAACAAAAAGCAAAACAACGTCAAAACCCAACCACGAAGGGAGATCTCATAACTTAAAGCCAAAAATGGCAAGAGTCGGAATTACAAATATGGCAAGTTACATACGGGTGTTACACTGCCCCTTCTCTACGTAAATCTGGCATGATGTGCTAGCCTGGGGCGCTACCCCCCCCCCCCCCCCCCCCCCCCCCCCCCCCCCCCCCCCCCCCCCTCCACCGAGGAGTTCCTCCTGCGGTGCACATCGACGATCACGAGATCCCCCACTGGCCACCGCAAGGGCTTGGCCACGTGGCGATCCTAACAGCCCGGTCCATCTGGAAACAGAGCAGTTGATGTGTATTCCACGGCGAGACAACCTCCATCTCACGACTTTTTGCGTCTATCCAAGACGAGGCCCGCTCCTAGGCTAGGGCAGGCGCGCACGGACTGAACTCGTTGCTAGCATTGGGTCATAATCTTTTAAGCAGCCCGTCACCAATGCTCTGCAGCTCTTTGTCTTGCCTTTTGATCCCAAAAAATGTACGATTTTTTTCAGATGGAGGTAGTATGTTAGTCAAATGTGACTAACAATTTCACTACTGCACACCCGCAAAAAACATTTTTACTACTGCAGCTACTTAAACCAAGAAAAAGTCCATTAGTCTCCCATTATCGCCAGATTACAACAAATGCCAATATCAAGTCGCAAAACTATACCCTTGTATACAAGCCCACTACCAAAATCATATGTACTCGACTTTGTTCTAAAAATGAACCAACATCCAACATCTACCCTTAGGAGGGTGGCCTTTACACCCAATTTACAGAAACTTGATATCGTGCACCCTTGCGATGATGAACCTTGAAAAATCGTCATGGCCATGCATCAAGAGCAAAAACTGTAGCACCCAAATGGCCAAACATGCTGCTGCTTTCACCTGTTGCAGCCTACTCCTTTTCCACTCCCAGATCAACGCCTTCATCAGGGGACCAACACAGTTTTAAGGCGTACTAATTGTATATCCTCACCGGCTTCTCATGCGTGTGACGGTTCTGCAGGTGTATAAAACCACCAGAAAAAGCAAGGATATATAAGATACATGTCCTTGTGAAATAGAATGAATTAGGTGAGGCTTGCACGAAATCACGCAATAATCAAGGAAGATCTGCTACTAAGCAGGCCCTGCCCTGACGGGAGGGGGCGGCCACCCGGGCCCCCCGAAACCAAGGAGCCCCTCAGGTATGCCGTATGTCCTTCCCTATAGCCATTCATGGCGCACAATGCAAAAGCCCGATCGAGCCAGCCACCAAGCTAATGCGTGTGCATCTAGCGATCTTCTAGACTGAAATAATACCACGTCTAGCTCATACTCCAATCGACCTACCACTATCTTTCGGAGATCTGGTTGATTGGCTAGCCGGCTGGGTTGTGCTGCCACTACGAGACCGGAAATGGAATACTCGAGTTTCCAACAGAGTATACCCAGCCTATCATAAAAGAGCTGCTAGCTAAACTGGGATATGATCCATAAGTGCACGTCTTGCCTCCATCATCATCCCACTCCTTAATTCCTACTTTAGTTAGCTAGCTAATTTCTTTCTTACATATTTAGGGTTAGATATCATTGCAATTTGTGATTTATCATCTGTGAGTTCGAAATGATAATCGGTAAGATTTTACTGGTTTAATCTAACTTTGTGACTTTAGCTTTGCGCCAGTTTTCAATTACTTATTGCTCTAAATTCCAGCGCAGCCATGCCATCTACAGTATAAAGTATGCATCCGGCCATGAGAAAGGAAAAAAAAACAAGTAGATGAGATGCCAGAATCAAATCAACAATAACAATGTGAGTGATCATAAGCACATATTTAATTCATTACAGAAACTGCTAGTCTTGATGGGTACCAAGCACGTGTAAATTATTTGATATGAATGTTGCTTTTGGATGCACTCTACGTGTTTACTGGTAACAATTCATACATACATATATTGATTAATACATTGATGTTTACATTAAAAGCCCAGGATTATAGTTTCGCCCTGGGCCCCTGAAATCTCAGGACGGGACCTGGTACCAAGGCTACACAGTATAGGGCTGTGGCAGCATATACTGTGTAGCCTTGGTAATAGCAAGGGAAGAAATACTGTTTGACAAAAATGCAAAGCTTTGCACAAAATCCTGTAATAGCAAGGGAAGCTCCGATACAGAGATAACAAAGCATGGCTGCAGCATATTAAGCCCAAGCATGACTAAAGGTAAAATTTGACATCCAAAGTTTGGTAAGTTCACTTCCCAGCAAAGCAACTGCATACCTGATTGGCTGTATAGGCCCTTTTTGGTGCAGTGTCAGTATGCTCCAGCCCAAGATATTGTTCCCAAGCTCCATAGACATCTCTCCTCTGTAGAAACCAAAAGAAGTCAGAAACCACCGAAAACAAATGTATGGGCAGAACTATAGAAGCATGTAGGGCAAAATCACCAGTTTACCTGGAAACGAGCAGATACAACATCAGAATCTTGTAGGTAGTCTGGCCGATTCATAGATATGAATGCAAATTTCCACTGAAGACATAAGCATGAATAGGTATATTAGTTCAGTAGCTGTACTATATATTCATACTACGATGCAATGCAACTCCAGGTAGACAGTAAAACCAAGGATGCAGACAGGACATGAAGCTTAAGCAATACTTCACAGCCCCTTCTATAAGATTAAGATCTACAGTGCTTTCAGCGCCAATCACCACCCGTTTTATTATGATAGCAGACAGCAGTGCTTTATTTATTGATTTAGCATATTACTAATCAACTTTGAGAGTAAAGTAAGATACGTAAACTATTCTCAGTTCACTATAGCACAACCAACTGGCTACAAAATCGGTGCTGGTTCTAACATTTGTGTTTAATTTACAATATCAGTATGAAGGGAAAAAAAGTAACTTTTATATCGCATCTACTCCCTCCGTTCCTAAATATTTGTCTTTCTAGAGATTTCAACAAGTGACTACATACGGAGCAAAATGAGTGAATCTACACTCTAAAATATGTCTATATACATCCGTATGTGGTAGTCCATTTGAAATCTCTAAAAAGACAAATATTTAGGAACGGAGGGAGTAAGAAACAAATAAGATCACCTTGGAGAATTCTTCATCAGGGACCTGGAGTTTTCTCTGTATGCGGCCCTTTACTTCCGCTAAAGTCTCACCTTCACGGATGGCAAGAAAAAAAGGATCTCCAAAATTCTGAATCTGCTGTTGGTCACAACAACGGTGTCACCTGATTGGATAAGAATGTCATAAATATATGCTGTCATTAATACGAAAGTGCAATACTTGATTCTGAAGAGGATCTTTCGCGAAGTGATAAACATGGATTAAGCGATCATTCTGACTGGGATTTTTCTCCTCCTCTGGAACCTATGAAAATGGGTATAAATAGATATGAGGACTAAAAAAGCACATAAATTAATCACAGCAGGTACAGGAAAATGTACAGTAAGAAATCAGGGAATGGATGACACTTGGAACTTAAGGGCATCTCCATCACGGCACGCCAAACCACCACCAAAATGTCCAGGCCGAACAGTCCAGACACTTTTAATCCTCCAACATGACTAACCAAATCGGGCCGGGCCAGTCCGCACGTCCAAAATCCCCAAGGCCAGCCCCAAATCAGGGGGAGCTATGAGGGAATTCGAACATCCGCCATGTCGGCATCCAACAACCCGGTCCCACCCCAAAAAACCCTATCAGACTCCAGAAGCCTCCACATTCACACCGGCTTCACCGGCCACCCGCCTACCCGCATTGATCCTTCGCCGCTCCGCCAGCAGCAATCATGGCCAGTTAGCTGACAAGCCACCCAAGAAGCCTACCCCAGCTATTAAAAGCCGCTCGGAGATCATCCAAACCCTAGCCAGCATCCCATTTCTCTCATTTCAACTCGTCTGCGGCGCCGCTCGTAGCAAAGCCCTCGACCTCCACATCAACATTCCCGACGGCCGCTGTCACCATGGTCCACACCAAGATCACTGGGTACAAGATGTTGACAATGGAGTGTCGCGCCGAAATCACAGCGAAGGTCCGCATAGTGGACGAACACCGGAAAGCCCGCGTTGCGGCGGGCCAACCTCCAAGCTGTCCGAACCAAGCTCTAGCATGGAGATGGTATAGGACCACGGAGAGGGGCCAGCAGCGGAGGAGGCGATGGGCATCGAGGCCGCGAGGAGCGTGGTGGACGGTCTCTTCACCATGTGGCACTAGGCGCTCTTGCGGTGGTCGATCAACCGAATGTGAAGCGCGCGGATGCCGCAGCCATGGCAGAGCTCCTGACGAAACCGGAAGTCGTCGACGAGAACTAGGCGGTGCTCGCCGTGCAAAGTGCTGGCACGATCGACTGTGAGCCCTGCCAGCTCCGCATCAACAAAGCACAGCAGACCTGGCTCTTCGAGGAGCTTGATACCGAGGACAATGAGGCATCGGAGCAGCACGACAACAATGCCAAAGAGGCACACGTCGGCAGCTCTGGCACGGGGGCTATCGACCTCAACGTCAGGGAGTAGGAGTAATTGTTAGTTGTTTTCTAAGGATCTTTGTGTTGTATGATTCCGCTTGGTGTAGAAAACTACGAACTAGTGATGATTCCGTTCAGTGTCCATCTTGTTTGAGGGATTGGGTTGGACGGCCGCTGCCCAGCAGAATGTTCGCGGACATTTGATGTGGTTTGTTTGAGGAACCGCGTTGGAGATGCCCTAAGTTCTCACGAGATGACAATCACCAAGTAAAACTAAAATATATGATATCAAAGATGTAAAAGAGGTATGACATATAACATCATTAGTCTTACATACCTCTTCAGCACGTAGCGTCCAGTACTGATCATTTATATTCTCTATCTTCTCGTGAAGTGGAAAGATCTACAAAAACATAATTAGTAATAGCTACAATGATATATGGAAAAAATGATACTCCCACCGATCCAAATTAATTGCCGCAGCCGTAGTACAACTTTGTACTAAAGTTGCGTCAATTAATATGGATCATAGGGAGTATTTAACTGCTGAAACATTTTCAAAGGGCATTCGTTAGTAGTTCAAAGATTTTACTTCTGAAGGCTAAAGAAACCTCAAGAACAATAAAGCTCTTTTTCAGGAAGACATGAAATAGAAGACTAGCACATGATTTCAAATACATACCTTATAGATCTTGTGGTAAAAGACCTCTAGCACGCGTAGCTCGGCAGTGGGACTGGATAGATCAACCTGTTGATTAGTAGTACAAGGTTTAGAAATGGTTCTTATTGGACAAACCATCCGCAGAAACACACCACTTTGCAGTTGTATAACCTACAGTAGATCGCAATGGTCGTAAAGATAAAAGGCAGCTTCCCTTTCTTGTAGAAGCTAAATGGCAAAGGTTTAAGTGAGAACCAAAAAATCAAATAGGCGTGACCATGTGTTTGAGGGACAGAAGTGTTAGAGTTATAATATAAGTCATGTACCCCTTTGTATTTATCCCGTTGTATAAGGGGTTTCCTGCATATGTTCCACACCTGTACATGTATATATATCGGCCTATGGCCTCATGGGAATACAAGTTGCATATTCCTAACATGGTATTAGAGCCTTAGGGTTTCTTTTTTTAGCACGCGCAACTCGTGCTCTCGATCCAATCTCCCGTCCACACAGCCGCCGCCCTTCATCTCTTGGCCGGCGCTGCTCTCCGGTGCCTTCACCACCGCAGGTCAACCCTGCTCTTGGGCCGTCGCTGTCCCGTCTCATCTGCAGGTCCGCCCGAGCGATCCCGTCAGCAGCTCCCGTCAGCAGGTCCGCCCAAGCGATCCCGAGCGATCTCCTTCCGGACGACCGCTTCATCCCCGCGCCCCGAGCCGACGGTGGACAAGGCTGCTCCAGATCCATCGATCCCGTCAGCAGCTCCCGTACGACCGCTTCCCATCAATCCCGTCAGCAGCTCCCGTACGACCGCTTCCCATCGATCCATTGATCTACTTCCGGCCGACCGCTCCAGATCCATCGAGGTGGCGCAGTTCGAGGGGTTCGAGGGCTCCACGATCTACTTCCCGGACGACCGCTTCGACAAGGCTGCAGTCTCGTTCCCAGCCAGCCCCAAGCGACGGGGCCCTGATCTCCTGCTCCCGCTACTCTCTGCCTAAAAAAAATGTCTGCTGCATCGGGCTATGTTGCTGTCCCTCGCTGTCCGGTGATCTTCGATGGTACTAACTACACTGAGTTTACTGACTTCATGCGCATTCACATGCGTGGCATCCGTCTCTGGGGTGTTCTTTTTGGCGAGGTCTGCTGTCCGCCACGTCCGGTTCCTCCGGTGGCTCCTATTCCGCCGACTCCACCGGTTCTTCCTCCGGATGCTAATCAGGCCGCCAAGGATGCGGCTAAGCTTGCTGATGAGGCTGCTGATCGTGCTTATGATGAGAGGGTTTTGGCTTATGAGGAGGCTCTTCAGACGTATCATGGTGCTCTGTCTGTTTACACCCAGTGGCTTGATGATGATGCTCGTGCTGCAGCTGTTCTCACTGCTAGTGTTCTGCCTCAGTTTGCTTCTGAGTTTCTGGGTCTTCCTACTGTCTTTGAGATGTGGACCCGTCTTCGTCAGCGCTATCAGCCCTCTGGTGATGCCTTATACCTTTCTGTGGTCCGTCAGGAGCATGCTCTTCAGCAGGGTGACTCTACTGTTGATGACTTCTATGCACAGAGTTCTGCTATCCGGCGCCAGCTTGATTCTCTCCGCAGTGCTGGTTGTCGTACCTGCCCCTGTTGCCAGGCTGTCCAGGCCAATTTGGAGTTTCATCGCGTCTATGAGTTCCTGTCTCGGCTCCGTAAGGAGTTTGAGCCCCGGCGTGCTCAGTTGTTTGCTCGTGGCCGTATTTCTCTCATGGAGGCGCTTTCTGAGATTCGTGCTGAGGAGACTCGCTTACATGCTGCTAGTTTGCTGGAGGTTCCCTTTGTGCTCGCTACCCGTGCTCCTACGCCACCTGCTGCACCGACCCCTTCTCGCTCGAGTGCTCCGCCGCTCTTGCCCACTCCTTCTGGAGGCTCAGGTCGCCCCCGTCCACATTGCGACTATTGCAACAATGATGGTCATCTTGAGTCTCAGTGCTACACGAAGAAGAAACACCTGCGCAAGGCGCGATCATCATCTTCAGGGACTTCGTCATCTACCTCGACAGCTTCAGCCATTGCTTTGACTGACCAGGATATTCTGAGACTTAAGCGTCTGCTCGCGGCTTCAGGTTCTTCCTCGACAGGTACTGCTGATTCTGTAACTGATGCTTCCCGCACTGAGCAATCACCCTCTACACAGTCAGGTACATCCCCATGGGTTCTGGACTCTGGAGCTTCTTTTCATATGTCTTCTCATTCTTCCACTTTGTCCTCTCTTCGATCACTGGATTCTCCTGTTCATGTCTTCACTGCTGATGGTACTCCACTTTCTGTTGCCAGTAGAGGCAATCTTACCACTCCTTATTCTGTTCCTGATGTTGCTCATGTTCCTCGACTTACCATGAATCTGTTTTCTGCTGGTCAACTTACTGATTCTGGTTGTCGCGTCATCCTTGACGTTGACTCTTGTTCTGTCCAGGACCGTCGCACGCACACTCTGGTTGGGGCTGGCCCTCGCCGCCGTGATTCTCAGGGTCTTTGGGAGTTGGACTAGCTTCATGTTCCTTCCGCTGCCACCACCATCGCCAGTTCTTCCGCTTCTGTCGCCTCCGTTACTGGTTCCTTCCAGCAGTGGCATCATCGACTTGGTCATCTGTGTGGTTCTCGGTTGTCTTCTTTAGTTCGTCGAGGTCTTCTGGGGTCTGTCTCAGGAGATGTCTCTTTAGAGTGTCAGGGTTGTCGTCTTGGCAAGCAGATTCAGTTACCATATTCACATAGTGAGTCAGTGTCCAAGCGTCCTTTCGATTTAGTCCATTCTGATGTATGGGGTCCGGCCCCTTTTGCTTCGAAAGGTGGTCATAAATACTATATTATTTTCATAGATGATTTCTCTCGTTACACATGGCTTTATTTCATGACTTCTCGTTCTGAGGTGTTGTCTATTTATAAGCATTTTGCTACCATGGTTCATACTCAGTTCTCTTCACCCATTCGTGTTTTTCGTGCTGACTCCGCTGGCGAGTATATCTCTAAGATGTTGCGTGGTGTTCTTGCTGAGCAAGGGACTCTCTCTCAATTCTCTTGTCCTGGTGCTCATGCTCAGAATGGTGTGGCTGAGCGAAAGCATCGACATCTTCTTGAGACGGCTCGTGCATTGATGATTGCTGCCTCTCTCCCGCCTCATTTTTGGGCTGAGGTCGTCTCCACATCCACCTATCTTATCAATATACAGCCTTCCGCTGCTCTACAGGGTGGTGTTCCTTTCGAGCGACTTTTTGATCGTTCTCCCGATTATTCAATGCTTCGCTCGTTTGGTTGTGTTTGCTATGTTCTTCTTGCCCCTCGCGAACGCACCAAACTGACCGCTCAGTCTGTTGAGTGTCTTCTTAGGCTACAGTGATGAGCATAAGGGCTATCGTTGTTGGGATCCTATCGGTCGTCGGATGCGTATCTCTCGAGACATGACTTTTGATGAGTCTCGTCCCTTCTACCCACGCCCATCTTCCTCGACTTTTTCAGTGCATGATATCTCTTTCCTCACTTTTCCTGACTCACCTATCACCCTCGTCGAGCCTGTACCTCTCCGTTCCACTTCCTCTCCTTCTCCACCTCTAGTTGATTTGCAGCCACCATCCTCCCCGGTCTCCTCGCCTAGCATGTCACCGGGTTCTCCACCTTCATCTCCGGTGACTTCCTCCACGGTCTCCTCTCCCAGCATGTCACCGGATTCTACACCTTCATCTCCGGTGACTTCTTCGTCGCCACCCCCCGATTCTACCTTGACGATTCCTCCTTCTATTATTCCATCTTTTCCTCAGCATTACACTCGTCGTCCACGACCAATCGATGCCTCTGTGGATGAGTCGTCATCTTCCTCTCAGCCTACTTATGGCTTGCGTTCTCGTCCTCGTCCGCCTGTTGATCGCTTTGGATTTCCCACCGCTGGTGCTGCTGTTCTTGAGCCGACTTCTTACCGTCAGGCTGTTGTTCATCCTGAATGGCAGTTTGCGATGCCAGAGGAGATTGCTGCTCTTGAACGCACTGGTACCTGGGATCTTGTTTCTCTTCCTCCCGGAGTCCGTCCGATCACTTGTAAGTGGGTCTACAAGGTTAAGACTCGCTCCGATGGTTCTCTTGAGCGTCACAAAGCTCGTCTTGTGGCTCGTGGTTTTCAGCAGGAGCACGGTCGTGATTATGACGAGACTTTTGCTCCTGTGGCCCATATGACCACTATTCGTACACTTCTTGTCGTTGCCTCTGCACGCCACTGGTCTATATCTCAGCTTGATGTTAAGAATGCCTTTCTTAATGGTGAGCTGCGTGAGGAGGTGTACATGCAGCCACCACATGGGTATTCTGTTCCTGATGGCATGGTATGTCGTCTTCGTCGCTCTCTCTATGGCCTTAAGCAAGCCCCCCGCGCCTGGTTTGAGCGCTTTGCCTCTGTGATCACTGCTGCTGGTTTTTCAGCAAGTGCTCATGATCCAGCATTGTTTATTCACCTTTCTCCTCGTGGTCGGACTCTTCTTCTTCTCTATGTTGATGACATGATCATCACGGGGGATGACCCCGAGTATATTGCCTTTGTAAAGGCCCGTCTTAGTGAGCAGTTTCTTATGTCTGATCTTGGACCTCTTCGCTACTTTCTTGGGATTGAAGTCTCTTCTACCTCTGATGGCTTTTTTATATCCCAGGAAAAGTATATCCAAGATCTTCTTGCTCGTGCTGCTCTTACTGACGAGCGCGTTGTTGAGACTCCTATGGAGCTCAATGTTCACCTCCGTGCTACTGATGGTGATCCTCTCCCTGACCCGACGCGTTATCGTCATCTTGTTGGCAGTCTTGTCTATCTAGCTGTCACTCGTCCGGACATCTCTTATCCGGTTCATATTCTGAGTCAGTTTGTCTCTGCTCCCACCTCGGTTCACTATAGTCATCTCCTTCGTGTTCTCCGATATCTTCGAGGCACGATCTCTCACCGTCTATTCTTTCCTCGCTCCAGTTCTTTACAGCTTCAGGCCTATTCGGATGCTACGTGGGCTAGTGATCCTTCAGATCGCCGTTCACTTTCTGCTTACTGTGTTTTTCTTGGTGGTTCTCTCATTGCCTGGAAGACGAAGAAACAGCTTGCAGTTTCCCGTTCGAGTGCCGAGGCTGAGTTGCGAGCAATGGCTCTTTTGACGGCAGAGGTGACTTGGTTACGGTGGTTACTTCAGGATTTTGGTGTTTCCGTCACTACACCGACTCTGCTCTTATCTGACAGTACAGGTGCTATCAGCATTGCGCGCGATCCTGTGAAGCATGAGCTCACCAAGCATATTGGTGTTGATGCTTTCTATGTGCGCGCTGGTGTGCAGGATCAGGTTATTGCTCTTCAGTATGTGCCTTCCGAGTTACAGTTGGCGGATTTCCTGACGAAGGCCCAGACTAGAGCACAACATGGCTTTTATCTCTCCAAACTCAGTGTTGTTCATCCACCATGAGTTTGAGGGGGGGTGTTAGAGTTATAATATAAGTCATGTACCCCTTTGTATTTATCCCGTTGTATAAGGGGTTTCCTGCATATGTTCCACACCTGTACATGTATATATATCGGCCTATGGCCTCATGGGAATACAAATTGCATATTCCTAACAAGAAGCAAGTATGACTAGACTTGACTTAACTGAGACATCTACTAAAAGGTATACATGTAGGGGGTCTTTACACATCTAACTGCATAATCCCACGGTTCCAAAATCTAAGTGCTTTTACTTTTCACAGTTTTAATTCATGATTTTGACTATAATTTTTATTTAAAATATGCCTACAAATTAGTGCTCCCTCTGTTCACTATTATAAGATGTTCTAACTTTTTCTAAATCGAATGTATGTAGACATCACTCATTTCAGTCTATATCTAGTACATAGTGAAATATCTAAAACATCTTATAATAGTGAGCGGCGACATAAAACACTTTGCAAGACAAATACAACAATGTTATTCGTACATGCTCGATTCATATACTTCTTCACAAATTTTGGAATAGAGGGAGCATATATTAAGTAATCTCACCCAAATTGAATCCGCAACAAAAAATGCAGCTGGCTAAATTTCCTGCTAAACAAAATCAGCCTCCAATCATGAATGATTGTGATCTCCCGATGTCACCTACCTCTCAGGAAGTTAGACATGCACCCCAAAGCCCAAAAGACTCCTTATGAATATATCCAAGAACAATCAATTGGTGTATCTCAGTTCCAATATTGTAAATGTGCAACAAGAAACTAAAAAAGAATTCAGGAAAGGACAGAAAAGGGCTGTATAAGTAATAACCTTAGTTTTCAAGTCAATTATCACATCAGCAATGGTGCTGTTCTTAGGAAGCCTGATGCTGTGAATGACAACCTAAACAAAGAATATCTCATAAGAAAGTTCATTTCGCATCCGAGGATAAATAAACAATATCTCAAATGATTTCAGTGAAAAAACCTCCTCCTTTGTAGCATGGTGGAATGCAACTTTAAGGGTTTTAAGGAACTGCAATTCCGGCAAAGGAATATCCAATACTTCGTAATACAAGATGTCAGACGTCTGTATCATACAGTAAGTATCTTTAATGGATATGCATTCTGCATTATCGTTATGCTGAAAACATGCTCATACTGGAAAAAAAAACAAGTGAAAGGGTTAACCTGATTATAGTGGACGAGCATGTCCAATAAATGCTCCACACCCTGATATCTGATGGGTTGCGGTTTAGGCTGCTGTGAATAGCAGTTATGGGATGTAAGGCGAATTTTCGCTGGATCATCCAACCCAAGCTGGTGGGCAACTCTCTCAACAACATCATCGTATGTGTGAAGCTTTGACCTTAACGCATGAGAAAACAAATAAATAAAAATATGAGATAATGAGTTAATTGACATTTTAAATAAATAGACAAACACGTTTGGAAAATCCCTCACAATTCCAAACAAAATTCATCATCCTTTGGTTTCTCCAACGACCGAAAGTGCACAACCTGCAATAAACAGAATAGCTACTCAGACAAATATAAAATACAACACAGTAAACAAAAGCTGTCAGAGAAACTAGTCATGCCGTCCAGGTCCATACCATGTTGTGACAAATCAAATGTAAACAAGCATCAGAAAGAGAATAACTCAAGAAAAACAGGTAGAGAACAAAAGCAAGCAAAATTTCCGGGTGAACTAAGGGTGTGCTCGGTATGTGCCCAAAGTTTGCCTTACAAAAATTTGGCTACCCAAGATTTTGGTTGAGATTTTCCTTGCCCATAAGTTGGTCAACATTGTGAGCATTAATCTTGTCATGATCAGTTATGTAGATGTTGTATCATGGCATGCAAAGCTAACAATGCATGTCAGCAAGGAGCAGCAGCTAGACTCTCAAGGATAGAGAATGTACTCCCTCCGTCCCATAATATAAGAGGGAATAGCTGAAGCAGCACAAGGTTGTGGAGGAGCAACTCCACCTTGCTGCTACAACGTGTACAACACAACTGTTGAAGGGAACAGCTTCAACGTGCTGCGCTAGAGCGAACCAACCTGTGGTTGGATGGTTAGAGGGACTATGGTATCCCCCGGCCATCAGGGTTCAAGCCCTGGTGCTCGCATTTATTCCTGGATTTATTTCAGGATTTCCGGCGATGCACATTCAGTGGGAGGAGACGTTCCCGTCGACGACGAGGTGCCTACGGCGACTTCATAAATTTCAAGATGATATGCCGGCTCAGTCTTTCGGAGGTGCTCATAGGGGTATGGTGTGCGTGTATACGAGCGCTTGCGTCTGTACTGTGTTAAAAAAACGTGTTGCGCTAGATATTGCCCTAGAGGCGAATGTAGGCCTATAGGGCAGCAGGAGTTCAATCCGAAACTCCTAGGACACAAGATCTGCTCCAAGATCTTAGATAAGAACAAGTTCTATTATAGGTAGTGGATACATAGTCTGCTTACAAAGTAGAGGTGAGGACCTCTATTTATAGGTCTTTGAGAAGCCTTCACATTCTTCTACTTATAGCTGGAACACTCTAGAAAACATTATTTAGGACTCACCATTCTACTCACAGCTACTTATAACTAGAGAACTCTACCGAAAAAGGCTTTCGCCCTGCTTTATATTATAAAGCAACTGCCCAGGCCAAACATCCAATAAGGTTCAAACACACGCACACACAACAGTCTAACACGAAAGAGAATCCAAGGGTTAATGCTGAGGGCACAGCTCAACAAGCCCTGAAATCCAGAAAAAAACATGCACACGCGAGGTGCAGAGAGCAACTAGTCGGGCTCGGGGGGTGGGAGGGGGGGGCAGAGGCGCCAAGCGGAAGGCCATCGATCGAAGGTCGGCGAGGAGAGTGTTGATGACGTCCCGGTCCTGGGGGCGGCTAAGCGGCCGCCAAAGCTGCAAGTAGCCACACATTTTAAAGATAGCGTCAGTAGCACGTCGAAGAGGCACCTTCTGGATAACAAGCTTATTGCGAACGGTCCAAAGCGTCCAGGCAAGGACCCCAACGCATAATCATCTAATATGGCGGTAGTGAGGAGGCGTGCATCTCAAGCAGGTCAGGGAAGTTGGTGTTGCACCACTGGCCACCGACCGTCTCGCGAAAACACGACCATAGAAACTGGGCCGTGGAGCAAGTGAAGAAGATGTGGTTCGCATCCTCCACCGTGCCGCATAGGGGACAAATCCCGTCTCCAGGTCCATTACGCTTAAGGACCTCCACGCCGGACGGGAGGCGGCCGCGGATCCATTGCCATGGGAAGATCCTGATTTTCAGGGGCAAGCAGATGCCCCAAATCAAACTAAAGGGCTCGTGGGCCGTCGAGGGGGCGATGGCCGCGTAGAGGGATTTGATGGAGAAGCAGCCGGGGGGCTCCAGTCGCCAAGAGATAGCGTCCGGGGTGTCGGCAACGTTCATCGGGAGGAGGGCGATGTCCTGGAGGAGGGCATCCCAAGCGGCCACTTCAGGTAGGCCGAAGGGACGGCGGAAGGCGAGGCGCCCTAAGTCAATAAGGGCCACCTCGACAGAGACCCGAGGGTCGATCGCAATGGCGAAAAGCTCCGGAAATCGCGTGGTCAGGGGAAGGTCGCCAATCCACCGATCAAACCAGAACATGGTCGAGGACCCAGTACCAACCAAGATAGACGTGCCAATGCGGAGTACAGGCAGCAGCTGGATGACGGCTTGCCAAAACTGGGAGCCGCCAGAGCGCTGACAGAATGCGAGTGGCTGTCCCCGAAGGTACTTGTTCCGGATGATGGTGAGCCAAAGGCCTCCATCGCCATTAGCAATGCGCCAGAGCCAACGTGTCAGGAGTGCAATGTTCATGCGCCGAGAGGACAAAATCCCAAGACCGCCCTGGTCCTTGGGTTTGCAAATGTCGGGCCAGCTCACCATATGGTACTTCTGCTTATCACCCTCTCCAACCCAGAAGAATCTGGATTGGTACTTGGCGATTTCCTGATGATGCGTCTCATGAAGGTTGTAAAAGCTCATGAGGAACCAAAGAAGGCTGGCAAGCGAGGAGTTAAAGAAAAGAAAGACTACAAGAAGTTAAAGCGAGAACTCTAGAAACAGCAGGTAGGGTAAAGAAAAGAAAGACTACACTAGAGTAGAAGCATCTAGAAGTAGCCAAACAAATCTGACATACGATTCTATTTTTATTTTTCCTCATCTAGTGTTCCTCATCATTCTCCCCTGGTTGTTTGGAACTCGCGCTCGAGTTATCTTCATAGAGCGCTTCTTCTGGACGGTAGAGAGTCAAGTCCGCAACATTCTTGCTATCATGTGATCAACATGCTTTTGATTTCTAAAATGATTCAAGGATTGATGGTCACTATAGACAATGAACTCTTTAGGCAGCAAATAGACTTCCCAAGTTTTCAAGGCTCTGAAAACGGCATACACTTCTTGCTGATAGGTACTCCATTTCTGTCTAGCTTCGCATAACTTCTCGCTAAAGAAAGCAATGGGCTACCTTTCTTGAGATAGAAGAGCTCCAATGCCTACTCCACTTGCATCACACTCCAACTCAAAAGTCATGTTGAAATCAGGTAGCACCAAGACATGAGCTTTTGAGAGTTTTTGCTTGATCTCATTGAAACTAGACTCGCTTCTGTCCATTGGAACTTTCCCTTCTTCACCCAATCGGTAATTGGCGTGATGATAGTGTTGAAACTCTTCATAAATCGCCTATACAAAATTGCAAGGCCATGAAAACCTCTTACCTCAGAAATGGTCTTCGAAGTTGGCCATTCTCGGATTGCTTCAACCTTAAAATCATCAACACGAATATCGTCACATGTTATGAAGAATCCTAGGAAAAGAAGTTGTGTTTGTAGGAAAACAGATTTCTTCAAGTTGACATAGAGCTCATTTTTCCTTGGTACTTCTAGCACCTTCCGAATGTGATCATTCTTCCTCGTCCTTGTTATAGATCAATATGTCATCGAAATAGACCACAACAAAGTGGGATAAGAAGGGTCGAAATACTTGATTCATCAAGTGCATAAAGGTACTTGGTGCATTTGAGAGTCCAAATGGCATGACTAGCCACTCAAACAACCCTTCCTTTGTCTTGAAGGCTGTTTTCCATTCATCACCGGGTCTGATACGGATTTGATGATATCCACTTCTTAAATCTAGCTTTGTGCACACTCTTAAGCTGATCCAACATATCATCCAAACAGGGAATAGGGAAACTATACCTTACTGTGATCTTGTTAATGGCTCTACTATCCGTACACATGCGCCAAGACCCATCTTTCTTTGGCGCGAGCAGGGCTAGTACAGCACATGGGCTAATACTTCCTCGAATGTGTCCCTTTTGTAGCGATTCCTCCACTTTCTCCTTCAATATATTATGCTCTTTTGGACTTATTTCGACAGTGTAGAAGATTAGGAAGACTTGCTCCCAGAATTAAGTCAATTCTATGTTGAATTCCTCTCATCGGTGGCAGGCCTTGTGGCCCTCCAAGTATGTTCTGAAATTCAGCCAATAAACCACGTACCTTTGCTGGAATTTCAACAGTCAGGTGCTCTTCTCCTTTTACAACAAGTGCAGCACATAAATCTGTCTCCTTCAAGTCTTCCATAAACTCATGAGAGGTATGGGAGATAGTTAACATAGTTTTCCCCTCCACCTTAGAGGTATTACCTTCAGTTTTGTTTGGTAGAATAATGAAAGAGTAACAATTTTCCTTGCCCTTGTGTGTAGTACCACATCAAATTGCCAAGGTCTCCCAAGAATATGGTTGGCGTCCATATCAACCACGTCACACAACACATTTGAGCAATAATGCTTGCCCAAAGAAAGTGGCAAGTTGCATTGTTCGGTGATCCTCATATTCACTCCTTTCTTGATCCGTCCAATAATGTAGGGATTTGGATGATCACAGGTTTCAAGCATTAAATGGTTCACCAACTTCTGGGAGATAAAATTCTTCTGATGAATCTCCTTCATTGGTAGCAGGGGGGACACCCTTTATTATCATCTCAACCAGCTGGTCAAATCTCCGATTAAGATCTTCACACATCTCTTAGATTTGTTGCTCTGCAGCATCCATCCTCTTCTCCGGTTGCTCCATTGCTTGCTGCAGCTCGCTTTCAAAGAGAACAGCAAGAACTAGTATGGATTAACGGGGCTCTAATACCACCTGAAGCAGCACAAGGTTGTGGAGGAGCAACTCTACCTTGCTGCTACAATGTGTACAACACAACTGTTGAAGGAACAGCTTCAATGTGCTACGCTAGATATCGAATAGTGGTTTACCCCCTCTCCCACCCGGCGTCGAAAGCGGGTGTCTGACTCCTTTTGAAGTGATTGCTAAAAGTAGACGTGAGGACCTCTATTTATAGGGCTTTGGGAAGCCTTCACATTCTTCTACTTATAGCTGGAACACTGTAGAAAACATTATTTAGGATTCACCATTTTACTCACAGCTACTTATAACTAGAGAACTCTAGAAACAGCAGGTAGAGTAAAGAAAAGAAAGACTACACTAGAGTATAAGCAGCCAAACAAATCTCTACATAATAATAAAGGGGCTACTGCTTCTAGCGGTACGTCACGAAATTTGCCCCCGAAGTTGCCACGAATTACCCACTATGCCACCCATAAGTCAAAAAAAATGTTTTCTTTTCTTTTTACAAGTCGCTGCACCGAACAAGGTTTATTAGCCAGCGGCCCACAAATCTGCTACTAGCATGCAAGCGGTCCAATGGCTAGGGTGCGACCCTTCCACCCGATAGACCTGGGTTCGATCCCAGGTGAGTGCACTTTTTTGTTTAATTTTTTTATCGAGCATATTCAAATACTTTTTAAAACATTCGTATCTTTTTAATCCTAACTCGAAATCTAGCATATTATATTTGAAATTTTCTCAGAAAAATGTGTAGATTCCAATTATGCTATCATCTTGCATGTTAATCATTTCTAAAATTTGATTTAGGATGCAATCTTAATTAATACTTTCTTTATATAGGGTATTTTGAAAATGACTATTATATATCTTCCTATACCATTTAAATTGGCACAAACGCTATTATTAGCATCAAAGGGGATGTTTATTCCAATCAGCTACCATATGCTAAAGGTTACAACAAGCAAGGTTGTCAGAATCGCGATTCTGTTATACGATTCTATGACTTTACGATTCAAACTAACCCCTATGACTCTACGATTTTAGTTCTTAGAAGCTACGTTTCTACGATTCTGATAGTGAAGATTCTATGATTTGCGATCCTACCATCGAAGCTCCGATCCGATTCAAAATCACGATTCTGACAACCTTGACAACAAGTATACAATTATCCTCTCTATTTCGCACAATGCACAATAACCGACCCAGATACGATGATTTACACTAAACTACTAATATGTTTGCAACACTAAACTACTAATATGTTTGCAACTAAATTAAATCTTGACTTAGATTACAATTACAAACGCATACATCAGCAAGAAAAAATAATGCTCGTATGCACAAGTTATCGTTGAATACTAAAATGTATTCTCTATTTTTATCCTAATGCAATATTTGTTGGGAATCACTATGGAGGAACAACAACAAAGGCTATTTGTTGGGAATCACTATGGAGGAACAACAACAAAGGCGTAAAAAGATAACTGCGACTAGGTAGATATTTTGGTTATCTAATAAATTAAAAACACCTTGAGTACAGTAAAAATCATTCCAACTTTATGTTTTTGCACAACACCACTTATCTTGTTGTTTGTCATGCAACATCGTGAAAGATTTCAAGGAATTTGTTGATGCCATCGGCTGTGTGTATGAGTAGTCATTTTTTCTCCCGGTGCAACGCACGGGCGCATGTTTGCTAGTCTGACATGCGATTTTATTTTTATATTTCCTCATCTAGTGTTCTTCATCAATAGCTGTCACCAGTAAAAAGCAGTCTTATTTGATTTTGAGCTACAGAGAGACAGCAGTAGTACCTGGACAGTAGTAAAAGCTTGCACTGAGCTGTCCCAGCTAGCTGTTAGGAAAGGTACCATAGCCGGTTTGTATAGTCCTATAAAACGACAATTATCCTGCTTCTAATACTAAGCTTGTAGCACTTGAGATATCGAATAAAGTTTCCTACTAGTAGTAGCTCTTTGTCTACGTGCGTGTGAAGCACATCCCTTTAGAGCTCAAGTCCTGTTAGAGCTAGAGCTAGTGGTTCTAAAAATTGGTATCAGAGCCAGGTTTATTAGCTTGAGTGAGGTATGGATAAAGGAGCTATTGTTTCCCTTCAATACCCTATGCTCACACAGAGCAACTACTTGGCATGGTCAATCAAGATGAAGGTGTCCATGTGTGCCCAAAGGGTTTGGGATGCTGTCGAGCCAAAAGATCCTAAAGTGCCCACGGATGAGAAGGGTCAAATGGCATTGGCTGCCATTACCAAGGGATACAAGGGGCATGCTCTTCCTGGTGGCCAAAAAGGAGACAACCAAGGCGATTTGGGAGGCCATGAAGATACTGCACATCTGAGCACGTGGACTCTCAAGACAGAATTTGAGTGGTTGCGCGTGAAGGAGTCGGAGTCGGTTAACGATTTTGCTGCCCAGTTGATGACCATCATCAACAAGATCAGGGCACTCAGCGAGAAGTTCGAGGAGACTTCTGCAATCAAGAAGTTCCTTCGCGCCATCACCAACAAGTTTCTCCAAATTGCTTCGACTATTGGACGATTTGGTGACCTTAAAACCATGACGGTGGAAGAGATTATTGGACGATTGAAGGCACATGAGGAGTGTCTAGGAGAAATCGGTGATGCTCGCGAGGAGCACTTGCTGCTGACCCGCACTGAGCGGGAGTCCATGTTCAACAGGAATGAAGGAGGCCAAAGCTCAGGCAAGAAAAACCGCAAGTTCAATGAGGCAAAGGTTCGTTCCTACAATTCTGATGACTATGGGTTGACTATTTTTATTTGAATTATTGTTGCATTAGAGTATTTATCTTTCCATTGCTTAAGATTGTGCTATTTATCTTTAATTGTTTTGAGTAGTATGGGTACAGAAAAAAAACTGGCAATGGACATTTGGTGCCTGCAGTTGGATGGCCTCCACCCCTATCCCTGTCCGCAGACGTTTTGGTGATCTGCGTTGGAGTTGCCCTAAGACTGGCGAAATCTGATCCACTGCAGATCTGCACATCACCATCACTTGTATCCACCAGAACTCAACCAAACTCAGCGCAGCCAATGCCCTTGGCCAACAGATCAGAGGTAATACTCCCTCTGTCCCAAAATAACTGCCTCAAGCTTAGTACAACTTTGTACTAGAATTAGTACAAAGTTGAGACACTTATTTTGGGACGGAGAGAGTAGCATCATGGTCTCATCTTCTTTCCCTTGAAAAATATCAAGTCATATTATGTCAAAATGCCGCCAGGCGTCACGGCTGATCAGGATCAGCGTTTAGATATGGAATTAGGAGGATAAAGTAGACGGGAGATAGATTGCGATTATTCTTCCATACCAAAAAAATTATGTGCCCTATCAACCACATCTAAACAAATATCATCTCTAAGTAGATATCTTATCTCAAGTTGGCCTAAGGCCAGTTACGGGATAACTTTCTCATATAGAAATAACTTCCTGGCTAAGAATATTTGACGGAATTCTATAAATAGAGTAGAAACAGCTAGGGCTGGCTGGATTAAGAAGTTGGCATGCCATATGAGTATTTTCTTGATGAAAGCAAGTACAGAAGATTAGAATGCCAACATCACTTTTCCCTTCAGGTGTTGCATCAACAAAAGATCGTCTAAAGCAGTCGTGTGACTCTTGTCACAGCACCACCAGCTCGCCAACTGTGTGTCCCTGCAGCTATTACCTGGAGGGGCATCGGTTTGAGAGAGACACAGCAGAATTACCATTGCCCTCGCCTCCCTCTAATCCTGCAAGCATCTCCTCTCGCATGGTTTTTTTTGGGGGGGTGGGTACGACTAACCATAGTTACCGGATTCACTAACAAGCCGCTGAACACGGATCTAGATCGATCGATTCAGATCGGAATTCGAGATCGCTCCGGTTACAATTCGCTCCCCAATTCGTTGAAGGGAAGGAACCCACGGTGCGCCAGCCACCCAGCAATGCATGTTTGGAGAAGTGTGGCAGAACAGGGCAGGGCGGCAGCTGGTATATGGTTAGGGTTGGGCTGAGCGTGCCTGTGCTTGAGAGGATAAGAGAGAGGAAAAGGACCCTGGCCTGCACAAGAAGAAAATGGTGGCAAAGGGAGCTGAGGACCAAGGACAAAGGGTGAGAGGAAGAGAATGTTGGCCTGCATAGAAGTGGCGACGCTGTAAAAGGTAGGGGATGGGAAGAACTCGAGGGGAATTTTAGTGACATACTGCCCTAGCTGTTCACTTGATGAGCTTTGGCCCATTAGACAAGCGGTGAGCAAGTGCTTGTTGTCTCTCAGTTTCTCTTTTTTTTTGTACATATTTGTACAAGCTTGAATCTTTTGTGACAAACATGTTCAGCGAATTCCAATGTTTCAATTCACTAACCCAATTTCCAATTCGCAAATCCGAGAAGTATACCCCCAGCGAATCCGATTCGTATGAGGTAGCGAATCACGAATTGCGAATCAGGCAACTATGGCCCTAACAATACCCTCCGACTAGCCTCAAGTGGGCAGTGCTGCATGATCTTACTCCCTTCGCTTACATTTACTATGGAAATTTCATTGGCCCAGCGACGCCTTCACGTCACAGATTTCTCTTCCACCACCACCACCCTTTGCTTCTTTCTACACATCCCTTCCCTTCCTACCAAGGGACATAAGCAACTCCAGTAATGCATAGGCACCCTGGCAATCACATTGATTGGTCTCGCCAGGACACCATGACAGCAAATGGTCTAAATTGCCAATATATATATATAGCGACCTTAAACAAGTTCTGTGGCAAGCTATTATAGACACAGTTTTACCTATTGTTCAATTACACATTGTTCAAGAACTTTTATGGCATATAGTGATCCCCGTCCCAAAGGAACTTAACAGTGGTATTACTACCTCCTTTCCGGTTTGTAAGGCCCGCCTGATATACAATTCGTATTACATTGGTCGAATTGTTGATCTATAGGGATAGGCGTGAGCCTTATAAACCGGGAGGGAGTATTATATCTTAGTCAAAGTGAAGAGAAAAAGAAAGCTGCAAGTAACTCGAAAGCTTTCCTGGGAATGACCAACATAGCATAATAGCATATAAAACAGAAAAATGAGTTGAGCATATTATGCTATACCTGCCTATTATGAACATACTCCAAAAACAAAGGGACGTCAGGATAGCGCACTTGAGTACCACTGTCTGCTTTAGGTGACTTTTGGAAACAGACTATGTCCCCATCTTCAAGCTAGCAATATTGTGAAATTTGGGGAATTAATAAGTAAGCAGTTTAATTCGAGTTCTGCATTTCTCAAATCGAAGAAACACTGTTGACAAACCTGACTAGCACGGAAAGTAAGCTTCTTGTCAATATGTTCGCACATTACATTTGGCTCAAACTTAATTTCCTGCATTAAAAATTGAACCGACTCAAGTACAATCGTCATGTAAGGTTATCACCATTTAATTTGATAAACCTCAAAATGACTATTGTAAGTAAAGCAGAGAAAACTTTAAGCTTTGACATCTTGACTTTGAATGTATAAATGTATCAAATCGTCGATTTAACACTTGCCTCATATAGCTCGATCTCTTCATCCGGGGTAAACCCAGCCATTTCAGTTAGTTTTCTCAAAATATCTGAAGGTTTCCCCAAGGCCTTTACAAAGAACCGCCCCACAAAACTACACCGGTTGAAGAATGTAACATGTAAGCATAAGGAAATTTACAGTTATATATATGAAAGGATGGTGAAGAGGGCAATTCAAAGAGAATTTACCAAAGCACTTCTTTTTCGGGATTGTACAGTTTGAAGAAAAGAAGAATATCTTCCTTGCTCTTCTCGGGAGGAGGAAGAGGCTGCAAATCCTACATCAGTAATCAGATGTAATTAAGCAACCTGAATCCTGTCCAAGACATACTCTAAAATAAATAACATACAGAAAAGGAAGCGAGCAACTCCAGTTACCAGTCCAAATTCCACTTCCAAAAACAGCTTCAGTTCAGCATTCTGTGCCTTATTTGATATCTCCCTCAGTTGCCCCACCTGTGCAGAAGAAAACATAGTGATTGGACTATTGGCACATAATTGAAGCAAAGCTGATAGAAAGATAACAAAATGTAAGCAACACAACAAGATTCTACATTGTTCTCACAATTTTTTCTAAAGTAATCTAAACAATTAAGCACACTGGATTGAGCTACTGAATTGGTTCTTGGAAATAACCAGCTTTGCGCAACGAAATTTATGAACAAATATACAATAGAACACACTGAAGAAAAACTATACAATGCTGTACACTCAACAACTCCAAACTATAAAGGTCTTGCTTTTTCCCAAGTATCCGCACACTACACACTGCTGTAATTTTAAGTTTGGTTGGTGGTAAATCCAAAAAATGAGCGCCATTTGGAAGTTGGGCGAGTCCTTGGAATGACTACATATTTTCACATTGTTTATGTTATTCCCCTCGTAAGAGTTCTATATTATGTCACAGCAAAGCATACTGCATTGATAGTAGATCTAACCCCGCGATCAGAATAGTCAACTGGACCTAAGCCAACCAAAATGAGATAACAGATTAAAGCTTCACTTTCCAACAATTTAACTTACAGATTGTGTTTCTTCATGAGGATTCAATGGGCGATTTGGTCTGTATGTATGGTTTTGCCTCTTAGCCCACAGCCAGAAGCGCTGAAACTGTACTGGGATGCCATATTCCTTTGCAACTTCCTCCTATTAAACAGTTTGTAGCAGTTAGATTACAAATTACTAATCTTTAGCAACGATAACAACTTGCATGGAGTTCCAGGGACATGTTACCTTGAAAGTACTAAATGGCAATTGCTTCTGTATTCGGAAGCTACGGACCTTTTCATGGTCCACCAGATCAAAATATATGTCCTTACCAGTTTGCTCCTTTAAATCCTCATCCCGGGCAATCTGGATACAGTTTCAAAAGAAGCTCTGTGAGCAACAAACTCAAAAGGAAAATCCAAGCTATGATGAACACTACAATAAGCAGATCCTGACCTTTATGATGGTATAGAGATGGGCTTCAGCTTTTTCTTTCTTCTTATGTTCTTTCTCTTCTTGTTCTTTCTTCAACCTTATCTGTGAATCCACATTCATCATTCAAATATACCACAATGAAGTAGTGTTTTCAAAACTGATGGGGGAAATATAATATTCTACATACCCTTAAATGTTCAGCAATGTCCTTCTCATCAACATTACACATTATTTTCTCTTTGTCACTCTCACGGATGTATACAAGCATGTAGGCATTTGAATACTTCGTGAATTTGAATGGAGTGTTGTTGAATCCAGGGTTTATTTGAGGTAACTTCATAATCAAAAAGAGAGAGCCATGTAGATGATGGTGATGAGTAGAACAAACATTAATTGTTCAATATCGGTGTGAAATGGAACATACCTCTTCCTCACCCCCATACTGCTCTTCAAAGGCCTTTTTAGTATCTTCTTTTGTTACACGCTCGTCATCAAATTTATACCTGTTACACAAAATAATATTTTCCAAAATGTGTCAACAATTGGAAACTGCTTGCAAAGATGTGGAAAACAGAAACATACTCGTGTAAACATTCTTGCCATCAGGACAACTACCATTTGGAAAAAGCCCGTAAACGTAGAGGATTATGGCGTTGGTAAGGGGAGACAGACTTGGATTAGGCATTTTGGGCGAGAAAGACCAAGTCGTCGTTCTTGACTCATTGACAATACCCAGACCCTTACGGAACTATCTTTGGGTGTGCTTGGATTCTAGGCCAGCCTAACTCTAGCCTTGCTTAGCAAGGATGGGTGTTTGCTACTCCCTTCGTCCCACAATACGTGCCGCAGGAATTTTTGCACATAGACCAAAGAGGGAGCAGATGAATACAATGTTGGACGAGAACACCACTATCTAACTGTAACTGATGCAGTGAATATCTCGAGTTTATGCTAAGTCTATTAGATCCACGAGCAACGCACTTCCTCTCTCCTGCATGTGTGAGGCTCTCCGCAGCAACTGTTCGGCTTGGTCATTAATTCCTTGCATGCAGCGAGAGGAGGCAATGTTGTATTGATGAGGAACAATAAAGAGAAGGAAAAGAAAAAGGGAATCAGAAGTCAATGTTGCCCACTGAGGAAATTTGTTAACACAGCTATCCATGATGATGAAGACGATGGGGAAGAATACGAATCTGAAGATGTACAGGGTAAGAAGAGGTTTGTCAAGAAGAAAGGTGAACAGGTGGTATGTGTGATTCAGCGTCTCCTATGTTCCACGCCACAACCTAATGACAAACAACGGAAGAAAATATTTTAGGGCAAATGCACAAGTCGGTGATTGATAATTGCACCTGCAAGAATCTTATCTCGCAGAATTTGGTGAACCATTTAAATATTGAAACTCATGATTATCCAAATCCCTACACTATCAGGTGGATCAAGAAAGGAGTGGACATGTAAGAAGTTTTCGTGGCCTTGCAACTTTCTACAGGCAATTTGTGAAGAATTTCAGCACTGTCATGGCACCAATTATCGAGTGTCTAAAGAAGGGAAAGTTCCAATGGACAGAAGCGACTGAAGCTAATTTCAATAAGATCAAGCAAAAACTCTCACAAGCTCCTGTCTTGGTGCTACCTGATTTCCACAAGGCTTCTGAGTTGGGGTGTGATGCAAATAGAGTAGGCATTGGAGCTGTCCTATCTCAAGAAAGGAAGCTCGTTGTTTTCTTTAGTGAGAAGTTAAGCGAAGCTAGGCAGAAATGGAGTACTTGTCAACAAGAATTGTATGCAGTTTTTCAAGCTTTAAAAACATGGCAAGTCTATTTGCTGCCTAAAGAGCTCATCGTTTACACTGAACATCAATCCTTGAAGCATTTTCGAAATCAAAAGCATGTTGATCATATGATAGCAAGATGGACAACATATCCGGAGAGGTTTAACTATCTCATTGTGCATAAATCTGGAGCAACCAATCGAGTAGCCAGTGCTTTGAGTTGTCGTGCATGTCTCTTGATTTCTTTTGAGGTTGAAATTCCAGGCAGGTGACGAAGACTTTGGCCATGTTTGGGTAAAGCACATACAGCCATTAGGTGACGACTATTTGGTGCAAGATGGCTATCTCTTCAAAAATGATTGTTTGTGCATCCAAGAAGTTCTCTACGTGACAAACTTTTTCGAGAAAACACAAAGGACCTTTGCATTTTATTTCATGGGAAAGGTAGAACAGGCCTCCTAGGAGGTGAGCAGTGTCATGCATACTATCAATGGACGTCCCAGGTTGTGGGCAGAACAACCCGAAGCCCCTGGGCTCCAGCCTTTGCCCAACATCGGGTCTCATCCTTGATCCTATCCACTAACGATTCGATGGATGATGTGGCGTTGTCAAAGACACACGCGTTCCTGTGCTTCCATAACATCCAGGGTACAAGAAGCGTGATGGACTTGAGGGCCTTCTCATTCGCCGGCAGCGTGAGCTCTTTCGCGCGCAGCCACCACTCCATGACTTTGGGTTCCTGATTTGGAATTTGGACCGGAATATGCAACCAGTCAAGGATGATATGCCAAGTCTGACGAGCAAAGCGGCAGGTCAGGAGCAGGTGCTGTAGTCTCCATGGCCTGACAAACTGATCAGAGACCTCAATTCAGGTGATCTTAGTGGCCATGTTGGAACTCCGCCTATGTTGTCTCAACATAGCCGGTCCCAAGCCCGGGTAGAGGAGGGTTGTGATAGGCTTGGCGAGCCAACGGAAAAACTCAGCCACTCTTATGGAGATAAAACCCAAAAGATTTTCATTGGGGCATAACCCTCTCAGCGACACGCAACATCGGAACCCGGGTGTGGTGGCAAATGGGCAAGGGCCAGGCTGTCACCCCCCTGGTTGCGCGCCGTATCTTGATCCGGATACGGTGGCAAGTGAGCGAGGATCGGGTCGTCGCACCCTTAGTGGAGCGCTACATCGGCGCCCCGATGTAGTGGAAAATGAGCAAGGGTCTTCGCATTTGACTCGACGAGTGCGAAGGGTAAGGAAGCTAGCCGAGCCTAGCAGGATTCGCTTAGGTAGCTGGAACGTAGGGTCCCTAACAAGGAAGCTTCGGGAGCTAGTTGATGCAGCGGTGAGGAAAGGTGTTGATATCCTTTGCGTCCAAGAAACCAAATGGAGGGGACAGAAGGCAAAGGAGGTGGAGGAGGTAGAGGATACCGGCTTCAAGTTGTGGTACACAGGGACAGCTGTAAACAGAAATGGCGTAGGCATCTTGATCAACAAGAGCCTCAAGTATGGAGTGGTAGACGTCAAGAGACGTGGGGATCGGATTATCCTGGTCAAGCTGGTAGTTGGGTACCTAGTTCTCAATGTTATCAGCGCGTATGCCCCGCAAGTAGGCCACAATGAGAACACCAAGAGGGAGTTCTGGGAAGGCCTGGAAGACATGGTTAGGAGTGTACCGATCGGCGAGAAGCTCTTCATAGGAGGAGACCTCAATGGCCACGTGGTTACATCTAACACAGGTTTTGAAGGGGCACATGGGGACTTTGGCTATGGCATCAGGAATCAAGGAGAAGATGTCTTACGCTTTGCTCTAGCCTATGACATGATTGTAGCTAACACCCTCTTTAGAAAGAGAGAATCACATCTGGTGACTTTTAGTAGTGGCCAACACTCTAGCTAGATTGATTTCATCCTCTCGAGAAGAGAAGATAGGCGTGTGTGCCTAGACTGTAAGGTGATACCTGGAGAGAGTGTTGTACCTCAGCATAAGTTGGTTGCTGACTTACGCTTTCGGATTCGTGTCAAGCGGGATAAGCGTGCCAACGTCGCTAGAACGGAGTGATGGAAGCTCAAGGGGGGAGGTAGCTCAGGCGTTCAAGGAGAGGGTCATTAAGGAGGGCCCTTGGGAGGAAGGAGGGGATGCGGACAATGTGTGGATGAAGACGGCGACTTGCATTCGTAAGGTGGCCTCGGAGGAGTTTGGAGTGTCCAGGGGAAGGAGAAGCGAAGATAAGAATACCTGGTGGTGGAATGATGATATCCAGAAGGCGATTAAAGAGAAGAAAAATTGCTTCAGACGCCTATACCTGGATAGGAGTGCAGACAACATAGAGAGGTACAAGATGGCGAAGAAGGCCGCAAAGCGAGTTGCCCGTGAAGTAAGGGGTCAGGCATATGAGGACATCTACAAACAGTTAGGCACGAAGGAAGGCGAAAGGGACATCTATAAGATGGCCAAGATCCGAGAGAGGAAGACGAGGGATATTGGCCAAGTCAAATGCATCAAAGACGGAGCAGACCAACTCTTGGTGAAAGACGAGGAGATTAAGCATAGATGGCGGGAGTACTTCGACAAGTTGTTCAATGAGGCTTTGATGAGACCAGCATGCATTTTGTGCGGCGAATCCAGGAGTCTGAGGTCAAGGAGGCTTTAAAAAGGATGAAAGGAGGCAAGGCGATGGGCCCTGATTATATCCCCATTGAGGTGTGGAAAGGCCTCGGGGACATAGCGATAGTATGGCTAACCAAGCTTTTCAACCTCATTTTTTGGGCAAACAAGATGCCAGAAGAATGGAGACGGAGTATATTGGTACCAATCTTCAAGAACAAGGGGGATGTTCAGTGGTGTACTAATTACCGTGGAATTAAGCTGACGAGCCATACAATGAAGCTATGGGAGAGAGTCATTGAGCACCGCTTTAAGAAGAATGACAAGCGTGACCAAAAATCAGTTTGGTTTCATGCCTGGGAGGTTGGTGTTCATTGACTTGGAGAAGGCCTATGATAAGATACCGCGGAATGTCATGTGGTGGGCCTTGGAGAAACACAAAGTCCCAGCAAAGTACATTACCCTCATCAAGGACATGTACGATAATGTTGTGACAAGTGTTCAAACAAGTGATGTCGACACTGATGACTTTCCAATTGAGATAGGACTGCATCAGGGGTCAGCTTTGAGCCCTTATCTTTTTGCCTTGGTGATGGATGAGGTCACAAGGGATATACAAGGAGATATCTCATGGTGTATGCTCTTTGCGGATGATGTGGTGCTAGTTGACGATAGTCGGACGGGGGTAAATAGGAAGTAAGAGTTATGGAGACAAACCTTGGAATCGAAAGGGTTTAGGCTTAGTAGAACTAAAACCGAGTACCTGGTGTGCGGTGTCAGTACTACTAGGTGTGAGGAGGAGGTTAGCCTTGATGGGCAGGTGGTACCTCAGATGGACACCTTTCGATATTTGGGGTCAGTGTTGTAGGAGGATGGGGGTATTGATGAAGATGTGAACCATCGAATCAAAGCCGGATGGATGAAGTGGCGCCAAGCTTCTGGCATTGTCTGTGACAAGAGAGTGCCACAAAAGCTAAAAGGCAAGTTCTACAGGACGGCTGTTCGGACCGCAATGTTGTATGGCGCTGACTGTTGGCCGACTAAAAGGCTGACATGTGCAACAGTTAGGTGTGGCGGAGATGCGTATGTTGAGATGGATGTGGCCACACGAGGAAGGATAGAGTCCGGAATGATGATATACAAGATAGAGTTGGGGTAGCACCAATTGAAGAGAAGCTTGTCCAACATCATCTAAGATGGTTTGGGCATATTCAACAAAGGCCTCCAGAAGCTCCAGTGCATAGCGAATGGCTAAAGCGTGCGGAGAATGTCAAGAGAGGTCGGGGTAGACCGAATTTGACATGGGAGGAGTCTGTTAAGAGAGACATGAAGGATTGGAGTATCACCAAAGAACTAGCTATGGATAGGGGTGCGTGGAGGCTTGATATCTATGTGCCAGAGCCATGAGTTGGTCGCAAGATCTTATGGGTTTCACCTCTAGCCTACCCCAACTTGTTTGGGACTAAAGGCTTTGTTGTTGTTGTTGTTGTTGTTGTTAGTGGCCATGTTGGACACGACAAGGCTATGACTAACCTAGAGGCTCGTTATTTTTGGCTACAACTAAAGAGAGGTGCAGGAAAGTTTGTTCAACAGTGCCCCATATGTCGAACCTACAAAGGACAAGTCCAGAACACAAGATTATACATGCCTTTGCCTGTTCCTGTTTGCTCCATGGGAGAATATCACTATGGACTTTGTCTTTGGTTTGCCAAGAACAGAATGAGCAAGTGATGTTGTGTTTGTGGTCATGGGACAGATTCTCTAAAATGGCTCATTTCATTCCGTGTGGCAAACCTATTCTTTCGAGAAGTGGCAAGTTTCATGTTGCATTTTGGCTCACTTTGTGGACGCAATTCAACACTGATTTAAAATTTTCTAGCACTACCCATCCACAAACAGATGGACAAACGGAAGTGGTGACCAAATTATTGGGTAATCTGATTGGTTGCATTTGTGGAGAAAGAAAGGGACAATGGGATTTGGCTTTATCACTTGCAGAGTTCTCCTACAACAACTCCAAGCATAGATCCAAAGGAAGGAATCCCTTTTCCATTATCTACACTAAAGTTCCAACACATGTAGTGGACCCGGTGAAGCTACCATCAAGGGGAAACTCAAAATCAGCATTGTCCTTTGTTGATAATGACACCGAGTTATTTGAAGAAATTCTTGTGTTTCAAAAGTACAAAATCAGGAATATAAACAATTTGTTGACTGCAAGAAGCTGAAATCATTTCAAGTTGTTGATAAGGTGATGGTCTACCTCCGAAAGAAAGACCGCCTTTAGGTGTTAAAAGGAAGCTTAGGCAGCGAAGGTATGGGCCCTTCTCTATTATGAGGAAGATAAATGATAATGCCAATGTGATGGATCTTCCAAGCGAGACGGGTATATCCAACACATTCAATGTTGCGCATTTGACTCTCCATCACCCAGAAGAAGCGCTCTATGAAGATAACTAAAGGTCGAGTTCCAAACAACCAAAGGAGAATGATGAGGAACAATAGAGAGAAGGAAAAGAAAAGAAAATCATAAGTCAAATCCATTTGCCTACTTCTAGATACTTCTACTCTATTCTAGTATTTGCTTGTTTTCCTAGCTTTAGCTACTATTTTCTAGAGTCTTCTAGCTATGAGTGGAACATTGTATCTTAAGTAATGTTTTCTAGAGTATTCTAGCTATAAGTAGAAGTTTAGATGTGAAGGCTTCCCAAAGCCTAAAAATAGAGGTCCTCACCTCTATTTGGGACCAGATTACATCTTGGTTTCCCAAAGCCTCTATTTTGGAACCAGAATACATCTTAAAGCCTCTATTTTGGAACCAGAACTGAGATGTGAAGGCTTCCCAAAGCCTATAAATAGAGGTCCCCGCTACCTGTAACAAACTTGGTGTTCTTATCTAAGATCTTGGATTACATCTTGTGCTCTAGTTGTTTTGAATTGAACTCATGCTGCCATATCGGCCTATATTTGCCTCTAGAGCGATATCTAGCGCAGCACATTAAAGTAGTTCCTTCAACACTTGTGTTGTACACTTCGTAGCAACCAAGTGGGGTTACTCCAACACAACCTTGTGTTGCTTCAAGTATGCATGCGCTCGGTTGGCACTTTAATTCCTCGCATGCAATGCCGATAATTACTCTCGGCCGAGCGCATGAGGGGTAAATCGGAAAGATTACAGAGTATCTACATACATGCCACTTAAATCAGGATGAAATCACTCAAACTGTACACCATCTATTCAGGATGGAGTAGAAAATAAACTACTAGCTTTGCCAAGCAAACTATCAGAAATGGGCTACAAGATCCTTGCCCTGCCAGGAGAGCTGCACTGGCTCTCCCGTAGAAATCGTTAACTCGTTAACTGGGCATAGTTGAATGGCGATAGAGGATTAATAGGCGAGTCAGCCAGTTAATCGGCTACTAAGTGACCTACTGAGAAGGGATTTATCGGCCAGTTAATTGATTTATCAGTCCATGTTTTGAACAATGCTACTGCATAACCCTAGTTACTGAAAGGTGGATAAAAGTAAATGACAATATTCTTCATTGCTTTACTAGGAGGGGGTGGTCGGAGTCATCAGCCTCAATAAAGAACTGTGCACACCCCCTGAACATAAATCTCGTCGCAGTTGAGGCCCTGACGAAGATGTTGTGCCAACTCAGCTGGGGTGGGGCCCCGAACCTATTGTGTCAGGGTTGGCGCTGGAGTGCTTGACGGTAGAACATATGCTAGTGGTGCGGGCGAGGAATGTGTGGGAGTTGAGTCAACCGTAGGAGGATCAGAGAGGCACAACAGCCCCGTAGGCCAAGAGGCACAACTGTGCGGGCCTGGGATGCGGAGTTGGCATCGTGGGCGGTTGTTGCAGCCACGGAATCTAGTGGTGGGGCAGGGCCAGCAAGAGTTGCTCAAGCACCCTCAAGCGCTGCACCAGCTAGGCGAGGAGCGCCCAGTCATCCGCTCATGTGAAGGCCTCCAAATTGCTTCATGATGATCTTCATCTGCTCCACGGTCTTGATCTTCGACACAAAACTGAAAGGATCTACTACTGACAGAACCCTAATTATTGAAAAACAGATAAAAGTAAATGACAATATTCTTCTCTGCTTTATTGAGAGGGGTCAGCCCTTTATATAGTAGACAAGACCTGACCGACAAGCTGGTAAATCTACTCGAATTCTAATAAGATCTCTAAACTAACCGGATTCCTTCCTCACGAACTTGCTTAATCAACTAGGGGGGCAGTTCTTTTGGGGCATATGGGTGGCTGTCAAAATAAGCTGCCCCTACCCAGCTTATTCTGGCAGTTTATTTTAGGTTGGGCTACCAAAATAAGCTGGGTAGGGGGCAGCTTATTTTGGCCGCCACCCAAAGCCCCATCAGAACTGCCCCTATTACTCTAATTAAACGACAAGGCTCAAGTTTGATGGGCTAGCCCACATAACACTGGGTCAGCAAGAATCAGGTGAATGCTACATAATGTCATGCTAACAAATAAAACAAAGCCGTGGTTGAACATACGCTCAGATCTTTATAATTAACTTGTCAGATGGTAAAATGAACCAAATAATTTCCCTTGCTACTCTTGTAGGCTCTACCTCGTGCTAGCTAGAAGTTCTTGCCTAGCTAGGCATCATAAACAAAATATCTGAAACACACCCTTGGTCTCAAATACTTGAGCCTGCAAGGAAACTAACCCAAATAAAACCTCATCCGTGTAAAATTATCTTCGTCTATTGAATGATACACAAATCTCATGTATTCTTGGCAAAACTGTTGTTCTCTCTAACTCTCAATTCACGCAGTGGCAGCGAATACCACCAGAAGTGTAACTTAAGATACCACAGTCTACTATGAGTCTATCACGTCCGGGTGCAGTCAGAGTAACCAAACCTATTGGAACAAGTAATGACAATGTATTCTAAAGAAAGTCAATGGAGTTCATGCTAGCTAACTGGTCATAGCTTACAGAAAATCCTGGAAACAGTTATCTCATGAAAACTTGGATGAGGGAGATGGAAAGAGAGCAACTTGGTCCAATTAACAAATACTTGCACAAATTTACAAACTATACCCAAGATTATCATTATTCTCATCTGTAAGCACAACAATTCACATGATACTTTGGATACTAGGTTGGGATGGTAGCGAAGCATCTAACAAATACCTGTCCTAGTAAGCTAGTTTATGTTGTCAAGTTGAGACACGTGTATATCCATGTATATTCAGCTACCATCAAGTGGCCATGAATAAGAAAACGAGAAGCAATTAATTGAGTAAATTGTGGTACTAGAAGACCACAAAAGTCATTAGAGAAATAACCATTGATCTGCTAGCGTTGGCCGTATGAATGCATAGTAATGACCACCATGTACTCCTCCGCTATGAACAAGAACGCTGAGAAAGCAAATAAACAAGATTAGTACAGAAGGAAGATGTAGCAAGGAATTCATGATACCTATTTGCACACTAGTATTAGACACAATAGGTTGGTCTGCAAGAAACTGGTTTATACAAATAAATCAACAGGTTATTTGGATCCCAAGTATTGTCCAAACCAGATTTTCTTAAGATAGTTAAGATCCTGTCTGGTTAGGAACACAATTTAACTAAATTCGCTTTTACCAGGACTGGACTTGTTGGCTCTGTAAAAAAGAACTACCGCCTGGTTTCCAAGAAAACACCATGCCCTAACTAGTACTCCCTCCGGTCCTCAATAGTCTGCGTCTAAGATTTTTCTGTTTTTCCTTAAATGCTCTGCGTGATCCACTTTTTCAGCAGCTGTTTCCAAGTTTACCCCTAATTTAGAGCAGTGCATGCAGCCGGATAGTGATTACAGTCCAAACGCATGCATGCATAGAGGAGGCAGGGGAAGCGTGCGCAGAGAATCCAAGAAGACTGAAGCACGAATAGAGAAAAAAGGAGCCAATGGCTACATGCGTATTAATAGCCATACATCTTTCCAGGTCGTTGCATGCAGGGATAAAACAGTCCAAAATAACCCATCGGATGGCTTGCTTGGTATGCGTGCGCTGAGTTATACGCAAACTAAAAAAGAAAGGAGGGAGTACTCCCTCCGATCCATATTACTTGTCACTCAAACAGATGTATCTAGCATTGAAATACGTCTAGATATATGCGTCTGAGTGACAAGTAATATGGATCAGAGGGAGTAATTACTTAAATTCGTATTTAGAACTTGCACAAACACATTTTGACAAACATTAGTAACAAATATGAAATTCATATGACAAGGAGATCTTTTTTTATGCCTGGCAGATTCTAAGGAGGCGCTTCAGTGGACAGATTCTTATAGTTGACTAAGTATGAATCATCATTCAGGAACACTCCTCTATCATATATAACAAAACATTTGCCTCCGTTCAAGTCCCTGTCCACTAAAGCATAGCAACTAATAACCTATGCTCATCAATAGGTTCGAAATGAAAGAAACAGATGTTACTGTTACAATGTCTTTTGCAATGTGAGTCCCCAGACTACTATATTAAACCATTGGGAACCTGTGATAGACAAATTACTCAACTTCAACTTCAAACAATCCAGAGTTCCTACAACTGAATGCATAACATTAAAGTAATCACCTGTGGAGAGTATAAAGGTTTCTTATACTTCTATCTGCATCTGGAGCAAGATACTTGCCATCATCTCTATCCAGATCAAGTTGCAAAGGAAACTCATAGCGGTCATTAATCTGCAAAAGCAGGCATGACAAGCTCAGAACTGGAAAGTTAATCTTTTAACATGTGGAAGAAGATAATAGCTACTCAGCTGCATATTTTCTCATTATCTTTATGTGTGATTTTCTTTTATTTCTATCTATCCTTTTGTGAACACTAGCATAACATTTGGAGTTCATTGTGGTTTGCTTCCAACTTCGACAACATCTTGAACTTTAATTTGCTTGATTCCGTGCTACTAATCCCTACCAGGCTCCACTATAACCCATATGTGTAGGTGTGAGGTTGGACAAGGCTCATTACCAAGTGCATTCATTTCATATTGTCAATTGTGAGATCACCTGATCCTTCACCAACATCAGAAAGAGGTAACTTTGGTATTGTTCAATCCCTTCTCTACTCACACCGGGCTCGAGTGTCAATATGGATAGGGAAGGCACATCACATCCGGTCTAAGCCTACAATGATCACTTCGATGCCAAGTGGGACTACATCAACACCAAGATGGACGCACAAATAGAGCTCATCAAAAACATGCTCAACAAATGCAAGTCATCTTCATCTCCAAGATCATCTTCAAGACGGCAATCTAGTGCACATGCTTCCAAGGTATCTTCAAGATCAAACCGGCATCTACATCGTCTGACAAGAAGCTCCGGTGACTACATCAACTCGACCACCAACTATAAGGAAGAGTGACCACTCCATCTTTGGAGGCACCCCAAGTGAGATGGACACTCCCATCATTGGAGCGTCCAACCTGTCGAAATGTCCGACACCAGTCAGAGTAACCAACTTGTGCCCGCACGCACGGATTTAGGCCCAGCCCATGTATCTCTCCTCCCTCCTACCTCTTCATGGCTAGAACTATATATACCTTTCCCCACTCTCTAGGGTGAGCAAAGCATCTAGACTAAACTTGATAGAGCTTTGTTCATCCACCCCCTCCATTGATCAAGACCTACTAACGGAGAACCTTGCATTGTTGTGAAGACCTCCTAAGGGAGAAGAATCCCTTTGGATTAGCAAGACCTCCGCATCCTTTGGATTGGAGAAGATCTAATCACCACTCAAGACACATCTCTCCTAGAGATTTGGATAAACTACCTAGTTATTTCCTTTGATGTTGTTGGATTCATGTGTATCTTGTGTTGACTCTATGGTATGAGCAGTATCTTGGTCTGAATCTTGTCCGATAGTGTTTTCCCAATGTGTTCTTCGTGTTCTTCATGATTTTCCCCAAATTCACCTCAATTGTGAAGATTGGGCCACACCTTAGGGTTTGCCCTACATCACCTAGCATGCGCCTAAGAGCGTGTCAGTTATCGTCTCGAACACCTGCCCGCCGATCAGAGGGATGTGCCCGACTAGTTGTGGCATGCACATGGTTGGTTGTGTACAAGGCTTCCGTGTCGGCTTCGTGTCGAGGAGAACTCACAATTGGTTGAATAAAAACATACCCTAGCAACTTTTCTATACAGCCTTTGCATGCAAGATAGCTTTTCAGGGTCTCAAACCTGGAGCATTACCAAGACCTTGGAACTAATTAATTAGGTGCATTATGAGTGCTTGACGACCTCCACTTGCACATTGATGTCAATGTACTACAAGCTATACATGAGTCTACGGATTTCCTCTCTTTGTTTTGGATTTGCTTAACCCACCAATTGATTTGAATCCATATCACTAAGATCCCTAAACAAAGAACCAACGTCGTGTCATCAATTGGCGAAAGTTGGATGCCGTGACACCATACAAACCACTTGCAGATACTCTTTCTCCCTCCAATGACCTTAATGGTGTCCGATTGTAGAACGGTTGTTCTCTCACTAAAGACCTTTCCATCTCTAATTTTCTTTAGATTTTGTTCCCTCCACATGCTACCTACGAATAGAACTTGGACAGAGGCATCTGACTATTAATTCGGCATCTGACAATACACGTACTTGCATAAGAATGACAATACATGCATGTTTTGGTTTCGCCTATTTAGCAAGTGATATGTTATGCTCTAACAACAACAACAACAACAACAAAGCCTTTAGTCCCAAACAAGTTGGGGTAGGCTAGAGGTGAAACCCATAAGATCTCGCGACCAACTCATGGCTCTGGCACATGGATAGCAAGCTTCCACGCACCCCTGTCCATAGCTAGTTCTATGACTACAAAATTATGACCATTGTTGATTCAAGATACTTAGGTTTCTTGAAGATGTTTCATGAGATATCTCTACTATCCACCAATTTAAAGAGGGTGGAGAGGGTAAGAACGTCTAGTGTATTTCGTGTTTAGGTTAACTCCCTTTGTATCTGAAAAGACAACAACAACGACAACAACAACAACAACAACAACAATCCACGCACCCCTGTCCATAGCTAGTTCTATGACTACAAAATTATGACCATTGTTGATTCAAGATACTTAGGTTTCTTGAAGATGTTTCATGAGATATCTCTACTATCCACCAATTTAAAGAGGGTGGAGAGGGTAAGAACGTCTAGTGTATTTCGTGTTTAGGTTAACTCCCTTTGTATCTGAAAAGACAACAACAACGACAACAACAACAACAACAACAACAATCCACGCACCCCTGTCCATAGCTAGTTCTATGACTACAAAATTATGACCATTGTTGATTCAAGATACTTAGGTTTCTTGAAGATGTTTCATGAGATATCTCTACTATCCACCAATTTAAAGAGGGTGGAGAGGGTAAGAACGTCTAGTGTATTTCGTGTTTAGGTTAACTCCCTTTGTATCTGAAAAGACAACAACAACGACAACAACAACAACAACAACAACAATCCACGCACCCCTGTCCATAGCTAGTTCTATGACTACAAAATTATGACCATTGTTGATTCAAGATACTTAGGTTTCTTGAAGATGTTTCATGAGATATCTCTACTATCCACCAATTTAAAGAGGGTGGAGAGGGTAAGAAGGTCTAGTGTATTTCGTGTTTAGGTTAACTCCCTTTGTATCTGAAAAGACAACAACATTAAAGCCTTTAGTCCCAAACAAGTTGGGTAGGCTAGAGCTGAAGCCCATATCTCGAAACCAAGTCATAATTCTAGCACATGGATAGCTAACTTCCACGCACCCCTATTCTTGGTTAGTTCTTTGGTGATATTCCAGTCCTTCGGACTCCTCCCATGTCAAGTTTGGTCTACCCGCCCTCTCTTGACATTATCAGCACGCTTTAACAGTCCGCTATGCACTAGTGCTTCTGGAGGCCTGCATTGTATATGCCCAAACCATCTCACACGATGTTGGACAAGCTTCTCTTCAATCGGTGCTACCCCAACTCTATCATGTATATCATCATTCCAAACCCGATCATTCCTTGTGTGGCTACACCATCCATCTCAAGATGCATATCTCCGATATACTTGATTGTTGAACATGTCGCCTTTTAGTTGACCAACACTGCCATACAACATTGTGGGTCGAATCGTCTGTCCTATACAACCTGCATTTTAGCTTTTGTGGCACTCTCTTGTCACAGATAACGCCAGAAGTTTGGCGCCACTTCATCCATCTGGCTTTGATTTGATAGCTCACATCTTCAACGATATCACCAAAGCAATCGGTGACGCCATCACTTGTTCGAACACTTGTCACAACCTTATCGTACATATCCTTGATGAGGGTAATGTACTTTGTTGGGACTTTGTGTTTCTCCAAGGCCCACCACATGACATATTTTTTCATCAAATTTTTCAAATGGATATATGCAGCAACCATAAGCCGAATTGAAGGAGACACAAGCAGCAGCCAAAGGAAATATTATAAGAGGAAGCTTTTCCCAAATACTTTGTTGGTACCGTTTTAATTTTTGCTTGATATACGAAACTCTGACAAACTACCTTTTATATTAAGTGCAGCGTTTAGACAAGAAATTTTGAGGCAGTGAAGATAAATTGGTTAGGTTATTTGGGTGCTTTAGATAATGTGTCTATGACACTCAAGTATCCAACCTGCCGATTGTACCTCTGATTATAGGGGCACCTACAGGTTGAGGTTAGCATAACTAGGTCGTACGATTTTTCTCCTTTGCAATTTGTTTTTGGTATAACCTTCATACCTAATGGAGACTAGGGAAGGTGGTAAAAAAAGGTTCTTAACTCAGAACAGTGTTTAATCACTGCCAAGATGTACATGCAAAATGTCAACAGTTGAGACATTTATTTATTTGTTGTTATGCATCCGTTGTAAAAAAATGATATGTGCATAAACTAAATGATCATGTTCTCATTTTCTTTCAATCATGTTTGTGGTATACTTGTTAAGTTGTTATTCTTATAGAGAAATCTTTGCTCAACTTTTCATTGCAACGCTTGGGGTATCCACTAGTATATGTGAGTTACCAAGCTAAGCTCAAGATCGAAGTCAGTATAGTTTCGAGCTCAAGCTGAGTCTACCTGGCCTAGCTCAAATGCTGCACACTGGCAGCCATGTGTGAAAGTAGCTCTAAAGTATTTAGTACAGCAATAGGGTGAACACACATGCATACATACATAAATAATTTAATGCAAGATTGGTGAGGAACAATAGAGAGAAGTAAAAGAAGAAGAAAAAACAGAAGTCAAATCTGTTTGACTACTTCTAGATAATTCTACTCCTCTGTCTAGTATTTGCTTTTCTTTTCTTAGCACTGGCTATTGTTTTCTAGAGTCTTCTAGCTATGAGTAGAATGTTGAATCTCACGTAATGTTTTCTAGCTATAAGTAGAAGTTGAGATGCGAAGGTTTCCAAAGCCCTATAAATAGAGGTCCATACCTCTAGTTTGTAACTCAGCCTATGTACCCATTACCTATATTAGAACTATGTGTTCTTGTCTAAGATCTTGGACTACATCTTGTGCTTTGGGAGTTTTTTATTGACCTGCTGCCATATCGGACTATATTCACCTCTAGAGGGATATCTAGCGCACCAAGTTGAAGTAGTTCTTTCAACACTTGTGATGTACACTTTCTAGCAACAAAGGTGGAGGAGCTGCTCCACAACCTTGTGCTGCTTCAAAGATAATGTGTTTATGGAAACAATTGGTGATTCTTACGGTTCCAATATTCCATAAAAATATCCAAATCACATCATTTGTTACTTTCACAAACCAGGTATTATGTACTCCCTCTGTCCCAAAATAAGTGTCTTATACAAAGTTGAGACACTTATTTTGGGACGGAGGGAGTACATAAATAATGTAAAGAATATGCAACCGCTTCAATATGTAGAAAACTATAGAAGTAAAATAATAGATAAAAGAATCAGCAAGGTATGACAGTCCCAACCTTAACCATGGTATCTCTCATATAATCGTACTCAAAACGCTTCAGCTGAAGTTGCAAAACAGGGGGGAAATCGAGGAAGAGAACACCCTTTTTTGCATCCTGAAATATCAAGATTGAAATCCAGTCACCAAGACAATACCAAAATAAATTAGAGAAGAAGAGAAACTGCATTTCTCAAGCTAATGGAAGGTACCCCCGTGCTCATAAATAGATGACGTTTTAGACATGCGAAGTGTCTCAAACATGAGATTTGTGACTGTTTCTTTTAATGTGAATATGTTAACAAAATTCTATAAGAAAATGTGGACATCTTTCCCTAATATAATAAAGCACGGATTGACTCCGTCGGGTTCGCAGTTGCGGCAAATTTGCAGAAAGGTCCCTGCGTTTATCGGTATTCAACCCGCAGTTCAAATCGAACCGGCACAAAGGGGAGAAAAACGCAGCCACGATGTGCCTCGCGACATCGATGGAAAGACCAAGGGACACTAGCGGCATCAATGGGCGCTCGCCTGGGCGGCGGATCTCGGCTGCTCCGCCATGGATCCGGTGGCGGACGGATCGAGACGGGAGAGGCGGCAACCTCCATGGCGGGTCCCTGAAGGAAACCAGCGGTGGACGGATGAGAGGGAGAGGCGGCGATCTCCATGGCGGGCTCCTTGGAGGACACTAGCAGCGGCCGGCAGATCCGGCCAACACCGGCAGACGGAACGAGACGAAGGGGTGGTGTCTCTATGGCGGGCTCCCTGGAGAAAACATGTGAGAGATTAGAGAGAGAAGGGGAAGACAGGATAGGAGATGGGGGCGGGAGTCGGCTTGGCCTGCTTGCGCGGTTGGAGGAGGCAGGGGGCGGCCTAGGGTGCGCGCGCACGGGCGTGATCTGCTGCTGTGGGGGGAACTGCAGGCTAGCCTTGGAGAGTTAAAGGCCGCCGCCATGTGCTCTGCTGTTGTGGCTGCTCCTATGGCGAAGAAGATGAAGAGAAAGGGGGCGATTTGGTTTTGGGGTATGAGAAGGGAATAGAAATGAGTGGTGGTGGGTAGGACGGTATGTCTCTTAGAGATAAGATGGGCTTTTGTGTACTGCGGTAGCTTCACGAGGACATGTGTACATATGTGTTTGTTGTCCATATTTGCCTCTAATTGTTTCTCTTGACGGACTATACACTAGACCGTAAACGGACGTCTGTCTTGTTCGGATTTTGTTCGTTTGCGTCTAGAAAACGGACGTCCATACCCAGCTTTTGTTGGAGGCGTCCAACGCTGCAGACTATCCCAAAAAATGTCCGACCACGGCCCCACCGTGTCCGCCGCGCCGGTCGCGCCCACTATGCGCTCGAGCTTACCTGTGCACACACGCGCTCGTCCCAAAGCTGGCCCGTGCTCTCGCGCCGCTCCGTCCGCCGAGCGCAAGGCGCTGCCCCGCCCCACAGCTGCCGCCGCAACGCCCTCCCGCTATAGCCGTCGACCCATGGCTCGCGCCGGCCTGCCCTGCAGCAGTCGACCCTCGGCGCTTGGGGCTCGAGCCGTCCCGCCCTGCAGCCGCCGACCAGCCACGCCCCGCAATTGCCGCTGCCGGGCCCTGCGGTCCACCTCACGCCCCCCCCCCCTCCCCCTCACGCGGGCATGCTCATCTCCGCGTCCGCCCCCACGCTTGCTCGCAGCAAAGCCCACCTCCGCGCGCTCGCAAGCGCCGCAGCCACTGCGAGCCTCTAAGCGCCGAGCTCCGGAACAGCCGCAGCTCGCCTGGCGCAACGGCCACCCCAGCGCGCCCGCATGCTCGCCAACCAGCGCACCCGCACGCCTGCCACCACGCGCTGACCGGCCGTTCCACAAAGGCCATTGATGTGTTCAACCAAGGAGGGGTGGTTCTGGACGCCAACCCACGACGACGGGGATGCGGCGGCTCGAGCCCAGAGCGGAACCACCGGCCGGGGATGCGCGCTGCGGTGCAGATCCGGCGTGACTCGACGGGGTCACACACGCCGGCATTGTGGGGAAGAAACAGAGAAAGGAGGAGAGAGAGAGGTGGGTGGGTGAGAGGACCTATCTTTTTCGCCTGTTGCAATGCACGGGCTCTTTTGCTAGTATTTTATGAAAAATATAGTTACTATTTCCATCTGAAGAATCTAAATAATTTTTTGTATGTTAGAGACAATTAAATGCATTCTTTCCAAAACATCATCTATTTCTGAACAGAGGTTGTGTACGGTATGCAGATTCACGTGACACAGTTCCAATCAAGATTCAAGATCTTCATAAAAGCACCAATTCAAGTTTCAGATTACAGCTTAATGGAAAGAAGAATATGTGGTGTGTGTACCTGTAAACCATGATTCTCTGCATGATACTTGTTATCGCCCTCAAGACGTTCAACCTCAACATATTTATCGAACGATGCATACACGTCACGACAACCTTTAACATCAAGTTGAAGGTCTGCAAGGAAATAATACAGCATTATCTCAGCTATAAAGATTGAAACACAAAGATTGAAACACAGCTAATGGGAACCTGGTACCAAGATAATGTGTAGTTACGTACCATAAAAGGACTCCTTCCTGTTAGATTTATAGTCCACGTTTATACACTCAATATAATTAATGTGGTGACCTTCAAATAATTGCTCGATTGTTCCTTCTACAACAGTTCCCTAGGGAGAAAGCTAAGTTAATAGAAGCCCATGTGCTACATATAGGAAGCCTTACACTAAATTCATTACCTTCATCTTATCTTCAAGTTTCTCACAGAGAACTCTGTTGAGCTCTTGTACATCATGCTGCATGAAGGAATCATATGTGTCCCATCCAAAAGATTTCGTCAACTCTTTTGTAGCTACACTGTTGTCACTGTACTGGAGCTTATAAAAAAGGCTTTGCAGAGCCAAGGGAATACTTCCAGATGGCATGTCGTTTTCGGTGGTTGGCATATGATACACAGCCTGCAAGAAAACCTCAGTTAGTCGACTAGTACAGAAAACAGTAATGCCTAGAAAGTTACAATGCATAAACCAGACCTTTCTGAAGTATGGTATGTGGTACAATGTTTGTAGAAGAGAGTTCATATAACAGGTCGCTCCTTGGTTTTTCAAACCAACATAACCTGTTTCCTTTTTTGAGTCATATGTCCAATAGTCAACCATTTTGCGGGCAGCAACCTCTGCCTCCACAACAATAGTATCATTCACAAGGTAACCTCTACTTGGATCATATAACTCACTCAAAGGCATAAAAGAAGTGAAACCCCAATCACTCTCACGTGCACTAAATTGATGTTGAGTATCTGCCAGACAGAGAAGAATAGTGCATTAGAGATGCATTTATACCATAGAAATTAGACATTGGCAAACAGAAAGAAGAGCAAGCAGCAGTACTCAGAATCAGTAGGTCAAGTTCAAATATCCTTCCTAATTAGTCCTACCGTTCCAAAATACAAGGTGTATTAGTTTTTTCAAAAGTCACACATATGCATGTTTGACCAAGTTATAGAAAAAAGTATCAATATCTGTGGTACCAAATTTAAACTATTAGATCCATCACAAAAGTATTTCATATTTTATTTATTTTGTATTGTAAATATTGATATTTTATTCTATAATTTTTGTCAAACATATATAAGTTTGACTTGCACGATAAATGATGCACCTTATTTTCAACTATGAAGATGAACAAACAAAAGATGTCGCGTGGCATTTAAAAGCATGAGGGTCACAACCCAGACTTAATTTTGGGGAGTGAAGCAACATGTGACCGAGTGTTCAAACAGTAAACCAAAACAAAGCTAGATTAAAATTGTAATTGTGAGCCTGTGAGGAATTCATTGTTTAGGACAGAACAGTGTCTAAATGAGATTGATTGCTATTTTATGCTACGAAACCCTGGAGTTCTTCAATAGGAGTAGTAGTTTTGCATACAGAGACAGTTTAGTGGAGACTAGAATAGTGCTAGCGCTCCTTTACAGTTCACTCAAGTTTAAGTGCAAATCTACGTAATGCAGGGTTATGTACAGCATGAAGAAGGAATGCACCTTTTCGTGTCGTATACTTCTGATCAATCTGGTTTACAACAGATAAGCTAAACTGGGCAGAACGGCTCCAACCATATGGGAGATTGGCCGAGTCAGCGACGTCCAAGTACATTGACAGGTGCTCCACATTATTCCCCTTGGGGAAAATAAGAACACGCCTGCATCAAAGCCACAGACGTTACCAAGTTAAAACATTCTGAAAAGTCGCAGCAGCTGCAGCTAGTATAAGGCTCAGTTTGTGGTTGCTGAACTGGGCTTATCTTATAATCGGCTGTGCAAAAATACACGGAACTAGAGATAAGTTGGTTAAACAAACACCAAACTAGGCAAAGCTGGTTGGGTAGGCTGGGTTATCATAATACACCGCAATGCCAACACAGCCGAATACGTGAAGAGACATAGGAGCTCACCATTTGTACCCACCGACGACAAACACATCAGAGTAGTGCTTCTTCCCGTTGAGCCGGGTAAAACTTGCGATTGTCCAAGTGAACCGCGATGTCTGTGGGTCCTCAGAAGGCTGGCTCTCGGCTGTGCTTGCCGCTTCCGTCTGTGCCACCACTGCTACCATAGACATCAGAAGCCCCGGATTACGAACAATCCAAACGGGCATACCAGCACCACACATTCCCGAATCATGGTACGAATCAGGATGAAGCAAAGCACCAATAGAGATAGAGCTAGGGGCGCACACGATACCTTCCATGGGCTGGGCAGTGTCTGCATCGGCGGTGGCTAGCTCCTGGTGGGGAACAAGCATCTCGTCGTTCTCCTGCTGCGAGGTAGGAGAAGCAACGGCAAGTCGGGTTAGATCCGCCCCACCATAGAGGCGCAGTAGCCCCACCCGATCGCGGGGCCACGGGGAAGTGCAGCCGCGAGGAGGGGAGATCGGGCAATGGCGAGGAGGGTGAGGGTGCATGCGCGCGTACCTCGAGAGGGGCGGGAGTCATGATAGTCATATCGGCGTCGTAATAACCGTGGTCGTCTTTGGACGCGGCCGCAGAGAGGCGGGCGGAGCCGGAGCCGGCGGGGGCAAGGGCTGGAGAGGATGCGGCGAGGCGGAGCAGATGGGAGTTGGGCTGTGGGAGGAAGGGGAGGAGTGGCCGCGACATGGAGCCTGATTTCATTTCCGTGCCGCAAGTAAAACAGTATAAAAAATGTGTAAGAGCTTCTCTAGCGATCCCGCAAACCGGGTCATCCTGCAAAAAAAAACCGCCGGTTTGTGGGACGTAGACCGTTTTGCCGACCCGAACAGATCCGTAAATTCGGTCTTTCCAGAAATTTTTTGTGGGATCCTCCAAATCTACGGGAGAAGCGTCTGTTTTTGTCTGTTCCCTTTTCCTACTCATTTCTGCTTGCTTCCATTTGCGCTTCCACTCCCCGTCGTCGTCGCAGCCGCCGCACATCCCCACCTATTCTTGCTGCCCCTGGCTGCCCTACGTCGTCAGAAAGCTCCTCCGCCCCGCGTTGCATCTGTTCCACCAAGTTTCAGCGTGGGGGTGCCCATTTGTGTCCGGGGCCTCACGGCGGCCGCCGGCGCCATGGATCCACCCCGGAGCTTCGCACGCGGTCTTGTAGCGGGTGAATCCGGTTGGTTCCGGCACCGGTGAGCTTAGGAATCGGTGGGCCTCGCAGCGCGCACCAGAGGAAGGAGTCGGCGCGGCTTTGCTTCGGCCAACGGGGAGAAGAAAGGGTCGGCATGACTTTGCTTCGGCCTGCAGGGGAGAAGAAAGGGGCGGCGGGGCTTTGCTTCGACGGCCAGCTTCGAGCGAGGTATGTCCAACGCCCGTGGAATTGTGTTTGATTTGGCTCGGTTGAGGTTCAGGTGAAATTTACGAGTGATTCGAGGGCATTTTGTAGATGGATTGGAGTTCATCCTCATCGTCTTCGTCTGATGACTTGGACATAGAAGAGATGTTCGTCAGCGACAATGTCGACAACCTAGTGTTGGTGCATCTCGTGAACGAAATTGAGGCGGGCCTGAAGAAAAAGCGGCGCGGATCCATGGTCGGCCGGCTATGCATTCCCCGCAACCGAGCTCTCGACGACAAGATGCTCATGAAGGACTACTTCGCCGAGGTACCGACATATCCGGTCACCTCTTTTGTAGGCGATATCGAATGCGTAGGTCCCTATTCGTGCGCATCATTGAAGCTTGGGAGCAAAATTGTCATTTTTTCACTCGGCATAGGAATGTTGCCGGTTTTTTTGGCTTTAGTGCATATCAAAAAATATCGGCAACGACGAGAGTGATTGCATATGGTGTTCCGGTCGAATACGCGGATGAATATCTCTGCATTGGAGAAGATACCACCATCAAATGCGCAAGATAATGATTCAAGTTTTTGTCCCGGAGTACCTTCGTGCTCCAAACGAATAAGACGCAAAGAGGCTCATGGCAATGAACGAAAAAAGGGAATCACGGGGCATGCTAGGTAGTATTGACTACATGCATTAAAGGTGGAAGAACTGTCTAGTGGCTTGGGCAGGGCAATACACCGGCCATAACGAAAACCCACCACTGTGCTTGAAGCTGTGGCTTCACATGATTTATGGATTTGACATTGTTTCTTTGGTTCGCTAGGGTCTCTCAATGATATGAATGTCCTGCAACGGTCTCATCTATTTGCTCAGCTAGCTAGGGACAAAGCTCCGACGTACAACTATACCGTCAATGGCCATGAGTATAACATGGGGTACTATCTGGTCGATGGTATTTATCCTTCCTGATCAACATTTGTGAAGACCATTAGTGATCGCATAATCAAGAAACGCAATTTCTTTGTCGAAGAACAAGAAGCTTGCCGAAAGGATACCGAGAGGGCATTTGGTGTCTTGCAAGCTTGGTTTGCCATTGTTTGAGGTCCTGCTCGCTTTTGGGATAAAAAAATCCTTCGAAAATATCATGACTGCTTGTGTAATTTTACACAATATGATCGTCGAGGATGAGAGAGATTTGGACTTGGACTACAATTGTGACAATGTTGGTAGCCGTGTGAAGCCTGCTAGGGACACAGATGAGATCACTGCATTTCTTGAGACGCACTGGAAGATCGAGAACTGTGATTCACACAACCAACTCAAGCATGATCCTATTGAGCATCGTTGGCAACTCTACGGGGGTACATTCTCCCTTCTTATTCATTTGTATTTGTGTGTGATTTTGAACAATTTGGTGTTGTAATAATAATTCGAATTCAAACATTTGCTGTAATGAGACCAATTGTTGCATTGTGAATTGCTTTTAAGACAATCTATATCCATTTGTTTAATTTATATTATGATTCCATTCAGTTTTCTCTATTCAAATCTCTAAGTTATGAAGTTATGCAAAATTTGCGGTACTGACAACCCTCCGGCGCAGAACAGATCCCGTAAAACATGGGTTTGCGGGGTCTGTTCCGTCGGAGGGTTCACGGGACTGTAAAAAAGTTTTGTGAGACAGTCAGTTGCGGGATCTGCTAGAGATGCTCTAATGCTGGCATCTCCAATGCGGATCACCTCCATAAATTTCCAAATGAGCAATTTTCGACAAATCTTTGGATTTCTCATTTTCTTCATCAGATGACATGGAGGTGCCGGCCATCCAGCCGGAGTCACCAAATGTCCGTGTGGTTTAAACGGGTAGGACAAGAAATGTGGGCAAAAATAACAAATTTCGATAATTCAGATGCAAACAAACGAAATTTAACAAGTTCGAAATAAACTTAACCGAAACTAAGCTAAAAATAGGCATAGTAGTGGATGGCGACCCCATAGGCGTGGCATCCAAGACCACGGGAACCTCGGTCATCATCATCGACATCCGAACTGGTGTCGCCATCGTCACGCCGGTGGCGGAAGACCCGCCATGCGTTGCGACATCCCTCCCGGGTTGTCGCAGGGCGCTCATGTCGCAGCCGCCCAGCCACATCCTCTACTGACTTGTGTCATTTCCTCAGCTTGGTAGCAGATGGCGCGCTCGGAATCTGCCAGCCCCGCTTGGAAGAGCTAGGTGTTGAGGCGGCGCCGTCTACGAGCGTCAGACTCGATGGTGGTTTTGGACTGACCGAGGGCCATGCCTCCTGAAGGAAATATGCCCTAGAGGCAATAATAAAGTTGTTATTTTATATTTCCTTATATCATGATAAATGTTTATTATTCATGCTAGAATGGTATTAAACGGAAACTTGATACATGTGTAGATACATAGACAAAACACTGTGTCCCTAGTAAGCCTCTACTAGACTAGCTCGTTAATCGAAGCTAGTTAAGTTTCCTAACCATAGACATGTGTTGTCATTTGATGAAAATGATCACATCATTAGGAGAATTATGTGATGGACAAGACCTATCCGTTAGCTTAGCATATTGATCGTTCGGTTTCATTGCTATTGCTTTCTTCATGTCATATACATATTCCTTTGACTGTGAGATTATGCAACTCCCGGACACCGGAGGAATACTTTGTGTGCTATCAAACGTCACAACGTAACTGGGTGATTATAAAGATGCTCTATAGGTATCTCCGAAGGTGTTTGTTGGGTTGGCATCGATCGAGATTAGGATTTGTCACTCCGAGTATCGGAGAGGTATCTCTGGGCCCTCTCGGTAATGCACATCATAAGAAGCCTTACAAGCAAAGTGACTAATAAGTTAGTTGTGGGATGATGTATTATGGAATGAGTAAAGAGACTTTCCGGTAACGAGGTTGAACTAGGTATGAAGATACCGACGATCGAGTTGCAGGCAAGTAACATACCGATGACAAAGGGAATAACGTATGTTGTCATTACGGTTCGACCGATAAAGATCTTCGTAGAATATGTAGGAGCCAATATGAGCATCCAAGTTCCACTATTGGTTATTGACCGGAGAGGTGTCTCGGTCATGTCTACATAGTTCTTGAACCCGTAGGGTCCGCACACCTAACGTTCGATGATGATTTAGTATTATATGAGTTATGTTATTTGGTGATCGAATGTTGTTCGGAGTCCCGGATGAGATCACGGATATGACGAGGAGTCTCGAAATGGTCGAGAGGTAAAGATTGATATATAGGACGATAGTATTCGGACACCAAAAGTGTTCCGGAGTGTATCAGATATTTATCGGAGCACCGGAGGGGTTTACAGGACACCCCGAGAGGTTAATGGGACACATGGGCCAAAGGGGAAGGGGCACACCAGCCCACAAGGGGCTGGAGCACCCCTCCTAGGACACCGGCCAAGTGGGAGAAGGAAAGGGGGGTCGGCCTCCCCCTTCCTTTCCTCTCCCCTCTCTTCCTTTTCCCTTCCGACAAATATGGTAGGGGGCGAATTGGGATAGGCCCCCAAGTAGGATTCCTCCTACTTGGGGCACCCCAAGGCTGTTCCCCTCCCCCTCTCACCTATATATATGTGAGGAGGGGGCGCCTAGAACACACACCAACAATTGTTAGCCGTGTGCGGCGCCCCCTCCACAGTTTACGCTTCCGGTCATATCTTCGTAGTGCTTAGGTGAAGCCCTGCGCGGATCACTTCACCATCACCGTCACCACGGCGCCGTGCTGACGGAACTCATCTTGTTCCTAGACACCTCTGCTGGATCAACAAGACGAGGGATGTCATCGAGCTGAATGTGTGCAGAACTCGGAGGTGCCGTATGTTCGGTGCTTGATCGATCGGATCTAAAAGAAGTTCGACTACATCAACCGCGTTGTCAAATGCTTATGCTTTTGGTCAACGAGGGTATGTGGACACACTCTCCCCCCTCATTTCTATGCATCTCCTAGATAGATCTTGCATGAGCGTAGGAATTTTTTTGAAATTGCATGCTACGTTTCCCAACAGTGGCATCCGAGCCAGGTCTATGCGTAGATGATATGCACGAGTAGAACATAAAGAGTTGTGGGCGGTGATCGCATACTGCTTACCACCAATGTCTTATTTTGATTCGGTGGTATTGTTGGATGAAGCGGCCCGGACCAACCTTACATGACCACGTTCATGAGACCAGTTCCACCGACAGACATGCAACTAGTTTTGCATAAAGGTGGCTGGCGGGTGTCTGTTTCTCCAACTTTAGTTGAATCGAATTTGACTGCGGCCAGTCCTTGTTGAAGCTTAAAACAGCAAACTTGATAAATCACTGTTGTGGTTTTGATGCGTGGGTAAGAACGGTTCTTGCTAGAAGCCCGTAGTAGCCACGTAAAACTTGCAACAACAAAGTAGAAGACATCTAACTTGTTTTTGCAGGGCATGTTGTGATGTGATATGGTCAAGACATGATGTGATATACGTTATTGTATGAAATGATCATGTTTTGTAAAAGTTATTGGCAACCGGCAGGAGCCTTATGGTTGTCTCCTTATTGTATGAAAAACAAACGCCATGTAATTGCTTACTTTATCACTATGCGTTAGCGATAGTTGTAGAATCAATAGTTGGCGCGACGACCATGACGCTACGATGGAGATCAAGGTGTCGAGCCAGGGGTGATGGAGATCATGATGATGCTTTGGAGATGGAGATCAAAAGCATAAGATGATGATGGCCATATCATGTCACATATTTTGATTGCATGTGATGTTTATCTTTTATGCATCTTATTTTGCTTAGTACGATGGTAGCATTATAAGATGATCCCTTACTAAAATTTCAAGGTATAAGTGTTCTCCCCGAGTATGCACCGTTGCGACAGTTCGTCGTGTTGAGACACCACATGATGATTGGGTGTGATAGACTCTACATTCACATACAACGGGTGCAAGAAAGTTTTACACATGCGGAATACTCGGGTTAAACTTGACGAGCTTGGCATGTATAGACATGGCCTTGGAACACTGGAGACTGAAAGGTCGAACGTGAATCATATAGTAGATATGATAAATGTCGGTGCAATAAACCATGGGTCCATTGCCCAGACTGTGCATAGGCACACCAAGGTCAGGCCAAAGTACACGGAATCAAGATCTTAAAAGGACCAACGTGCAGATCAAGAGGACCAAGACCAAGCCAGAGAAGTAAGAAACCACCAGGAGAAAAGCCTCCCTTGCTGGACAAGCGAGCCCGGCAAGGATGGGGTTACCCCAGAAGAAGACCTCCAAGACGCCCCAGCAGGGCCTGCCGGGACTCACGGAGACGAAGCCACCTCACTAAACCACTTCACCACGACGCACGTCGCCGATCAGTGCGGTGTCAAGCCGTAAAGTGACTAAGTGGCAGCCATATGCCACATGGCAACCTCTTTCTACAGGAAATACCTACAGACGACACATGTCCTACGACGTGTCAAGCGAGCAGGCGCGAAGCTGGCAAAATGGCCCCCGGCAAGGCTTGCTGGGCAAGCGACGATGTGACACTGAGCGGCACATTTAATGTGCTCTGTCAGCCTGTAGAGTTAGGTATGATAGCACTTTTTGCTATGTTATCAGTGCATAATGACTAATTTACCACTATGGTGACCCCTTAACCTATAAAAGGAGGTCCGAGGCAACCTTGGAAAGGGTTGGACCCTGGATTAGCAAGTCCACCCCCTCACATTTCATACGCATGTAGCCGTTTCGCCCTAAGGCAACCCTGCCGGGCAAACGGGCTACGACCACCACCATTTGTCCACCATCAATCCACCAAAGCAGGAGTAGGGTTTTACGCCTCACGACGGCCCAAACCTGGGTAAAACTGCTAGTGTTGTTGGGGGGATGGATGAACAGTTCCCGACGGGGGGTTGAATGAACAGGCCCCCGTGGTAGTAGAGGCCGTTGCCGCTGGATGAACAGTACCCCGATCGATCGAGCCGGTGGATGAATAGGACCCCGTGGAGGGCTGGATGAATAGGACCCCATGGAGGGCTGGATGAACAGGACCCCATGGAGGGCTGGTTGAACAGTAGCCGATGGAGGGCTGGATGAACAGTAGCCCATGAGGGGTGGTTGAACAGGACCCCGTGGGGAGGGCTGGTTGAACAGTAGCCGGTGGAAGAGCGCGCGGTGGAGCCTGAATGAACAGGAGCCCGTGGATGAACAGTCGCAGGTGGAGGCTGGAGGAGGTCGACGGTGGATGAACAGGAGCCCGTGGAGGCAGTCGATGGTGGATGAACAGTAGCCCATGGAGGCAATCGACGATGGAGATGAATAGTATCCCGTGGAGTCCCGTTTTGTGGTACGCCACACCCCTCCCGATGAACAGGACCCTTGTTTCGACCGCAGCGCTCCAACACAAGTCTGTTTTCTCTGTTTTGCGGTACGCCACACCCCTCCCGATCAACAGGACCCCGTTTCGACCGTAGGAGGTCTGTTTCCTCCGTTTTGCGGTACGCTAGACCCCTCCTGATGAACAGGATCCCGTTTCGACCATGGCCGGTTGAACACAAGGCCATTTCCTCCGTTCTGCGGTACGCCAGGCCTCGTTTCCATCGGCTGTTCCATCCAAGCCGGTTGGCTCCCGATGAACAGCCCGCATTCCATTGCCTCCCGATGAACAAGACGCATTCCATTGCCTCCCCATGAACACGACGATGACGCAGTTTCTCCGTTCGGACCCAACCATGTACAGGAGCCCTGGCCGTACGTATGCGCGAGTAGGCGTTCGAGACCCCGCCCGTATGTACGTACGTGGCCGTATTTACTTTCTTGCACCCTGGCCGCTGTACGTACGTGTACATGCTACATGCGCGCCTCTACTAGACACGTGCATGCCTCTACTATGACACATGCCCTTCCTTACACGGCCACGGTTCAACGCTGCAGCCTGCAGACAGACCGATCGTATGTACGTACACGTTCGCGACCAGAATGACAACGTTACGTATGCTTCGACCAGGTGGGTCCTGACTGTCAGGCACTTCCTTGCGTGCAAAGATGTAGTTGGTGGGTCCCAGCAGTCAGGGGGCGAATCATTATTTTTTTGCCCGTAATATGGACGCACTTCCTTGTGTGCGAAGATGTAGCTGGTGGGTCCCAGCAGTGAGGGGAAAAACATTTTTTTCATGAAATATAGTGGCCCGTCCGGTGGTCCCTGCTGTCAGGTGGAGGAATCATTATTTTACGCGTAATAAGGAAGCATTTCCTTGTGTGCGGTTGTGGACCCAGCTATCAGCCTCTCCACGTACAGTCCATGTCCGATGGATGTCGTTCGTTGATCATGTTGACAATGGCGCGCCGAGAGCATCAGGAAGGGAATGACACGGATCCGGAGAAGACTCGGAAGTGGTTGCCCACGCGGTGGGGAGTACAAGGGTTTACTGGTCCGGTTGCCATCACCGAAAACTAACAGGAGGTGTGGGTGAGTAGAGAAATGGCCTGACCGGCAATGGAGTAGGGTGGGGTGGTGCGGCCTGTGCGCCAGCACAGCCGGCCACGGGAGGCGGGAGCAGGCAGTCCCATCGGCGCTGGTTTGGGCGGCTGGAGTAAGAAGACCAGAGGTTGAACAAGCACTACGGCCGTTGGATGGACATCGTATGATCTCTGTAGCTAGAGTCGTTTATATTGACTAAGTTGACAAAACCCTTGGTACGCGTCAACTTAGTAGGCCCACAGGTCAGTCTTCGAAACGGTGTGCCCCAGATGTCAGAGGGAGGAATCATTTTTTGGGTGGCTGAAGCTAGAATATTCAAGATTGAAGAAGAAGCATGACATCCGTTGGATGGACATCTAACAGCCACTGCTGCTAGAACCGCGTGTTGACTATAAGTTGATAAAGCCTTACATATGCGTCAACTTACTTTTTTAGGGGACACGTCAACTTAGTAGGCCCACAAGTGTGTGGCAAAGAATTTATAGCCCATTTTTGAATTTTAATGAAATTTATTACAACCCATTTACAGTTTGTTAAAAATACAGCCTATTTTCTAGCTAGGACAACGATTAATAATTTCAACCAACAGTTCAAAACAAAATTCAATAAAATTTCCCACATTTTGATGGGATCCGAAATATTTTTATCCCGAAATTTCTAGTCAGATTAAATACAATTTCAATGTAAATTTGTATTACGTAAAAATTCCAACGAAACATTGCGCACGCAACAATTAATGAAATTAGAATTTTCAAAATCCAAAAAGAAATTGTAAACTAATTACGTGTTTGGTGCATTTTTTATAGTTACTGCATAGTTTGTATAATGACATTTCGTTTATTATTACTTAAAGCCCATTTTCTTGTTAAGCCTAATGCATCCCTCCTTGGAAAGATTTGCAGCCCAGCGGGGCAGAGAATAACAAGTTGACCTTGCTTGGGTATTCCTCAAAAAAAAGTATAGTTGGGCTAGCCATTTTTAGCTTGAAAAAAAATAATATATGGGCTGGATATCTGGCCTGGGCTAGACGGGCCATAGCCCGCCCAGTTAATACCCTGCTCTCCTCTGAACAACAACGAAAACATCGCTCAAGAAAAACTCTGCAGTGTTCACACCTCAAAAACACAAATACTGCTCGAGCTGCTTGGTCTCAGCTGTCGGCCGCTCCTTGTGCAATTATCTCGTTTATTGACTATATAGGTTGACAATGGTGTGGGACCGTGATGTCAGGAAACCAGGAGGAAGCAACAACTATTATAGTTGTATATAATAAGGAGGCACTTGCGTACGTGTGGCTATGGACCTGGTGGGTCCTCAGTGTCATCCTCTCCAAGTAAAGTCATCTCCTCATTCCTCATGCCCGTTGACCATGTTGACAACGCGAGACGGCGGCGCCACGGCGAGCGCAACAACTCGAAGGACGACGGAGAGGGCCTCGCGGGCCCTACGGATGGTTTGATACAGCGCCCGCTGCTCATTCGGGAAGCCAGGATCACAGGGCCACATGTCCACGATGGCATTGTCATTCGCTTGTTCACCGGTGCTCGTTGAGGAGACGGAGGTTGCAGCACAGGTCCTCCTACGCTGGTAGCTTTTCCACAATTAGGGCGTCGAAGTGCGGCCGCACCTGCTCTATGATGAACACGGCATGAACTGGCTTGGACAGTGGTGCCGGTTCCTAGTCGGAAGCTATGTCCATCGTCTGATTGTCGATGCTTAGCTCGGCGAGCTCGCTAGCGAGCCAGCATGTCCGGCTGTTGGACCAACGCGCTACCAAGCACGAGTCTGACTGCCGTGGCCCACCCAGACTGCCTCCCTCGCCCGTGCGCGCTTTCCGTCTGAAACGGTCAGCGCCGCCCGCCCCGCTTCCCGGTGCAGGTGATTGCTCCGCCTTCAAATGACACAAGTGCCGTCCGTCCGTCTGCCGCCCACATTAATGATACGCTGTTGCCGAGGCGGCTACTCGGGTGCCACACGTCCGTCCCTCCACCGCCCATCATTGCTATATAAACTGCTGCACCGGCCATAGCCGCAGTCATCCGCCTCCATTCCCTTTCTCCTTTCCACACCACTACTGCCCACCATGGCTTCCTCGCGCTCCAGCGCTCTTCAGGGCGGACGACAGACCACAAGGAGATGGCAGCCATTGCTGCCGACTGGCTGGCTGGCAGGCAGCCGAAGGACGACGATGTCCCAATGGAGAACATGGTAGTCGACGATCCGGTGCCAACCCCCTCCTCCGCGCCATCCTTGCCGGTGCATTGCACCATGACCATCGGTAAGGCTCGTGCCCAATACATGGACACGGTGAGGCAGAAGCGTGAGGAGCAGTTTTAGCAGGCGCAGGCCGATGCCGCCTACAACCACCATCTCCTCCAGGAGCACCTGCAGGCGGAGGAGCAGATCACCGCGGAGCGGGCAGAGCAGGAGGCGTTGTTTGACTCATACCGCTCTGCCCGCGAGGGCCGCCTCAAGCGCTGGCGGTACCGCATGCGGGTGGCGGAGGCTGTGGCTGCCTACAAAGAGGGCAATGAAGCGGGCGAGGCGTTGTTTGGTGAGACCGAGGATGAGGGAGAGGACAATGCCGGCTCCGACGAGTCACCGCTCCACTGGCGTCGACGAGGCCCTGCTCCGCCGAGGCCCCGCGGCGCCAACAACGAGGCAGAAGACACCGTCGGCTTCGCTGAGGCCCCGCCTCGCCGGCACCAAGGCGGAGGACCTCGCCGGCTTTGGCGAGGCCCTACTCCGCCGAGGCCCCGCCCCGCCAACAACGAGGTAGAGGACATCACCGGCTCAGCCGAGGTCCCATCCTGCCGGTAACGAGGGGGAGGATTTCCCCCGCTCCGCCGAGGCGCCGCCCCGCCGGGAACGAGACAGAGGACATCACTGACTCCATCAAGGCCCCGCCCCGTTGCCAATGAGGCCGCGCCACACAGAAAATGAGGAAGAGTAGAACACGGTAGGTCGCCGCCGCTCGGGTCCAAGTAAGGCCACCACTGCTACCCTCCGGTTGAAGCCAAGCTAGGCGGTTTGACCATTGATGGCCGATTAGCTTCTTGGCGGCGACGTGGAGTCGGAGAGCTATGTTAGAGAAGGACGCTGCTTCAGTTGGGTCACTGACACATGGGCCCAACAGGCATCTGGGCCTGTCAGTTACACAACTGCACCTGCAGTTAAGTCACTGAAGCTCAGTCTGCTGGAGAATAAGCTTCTGATCCGCTCAGCCGGACAAAGGTGGGTAGATTCGGTTAATTAATTATACCTCAAGCGCACCCCTTTTTAGTTGAAGAATGTATGAAATGTAATGAAATCTGGCATGTTTATATGAAATCCGACCATGTATGAATGAATTTAGTTCGATTAGTTCGAATTCTTGTATCACTGGCATTGGATGAACATGCAAAACAATACGTACTAGGATTATTCCCAGGGTGATCACCTCGTTTGCAGCAGTTTCACATCTACTCCATCCGGTCCTTTTTAGTCTGTATACAAGTTATATCTGTAGTCAAAGTATCTCTACTTTGACCAATTTTGAACATTCAAAATGTAAAATCAACTGACGTGAAAGAAATCTAATATGCGAAGTAAAAAGGAATAGAGGGAGTACAAAGAGTTTGAGCTGCTTTTTAGCGTTCCTGTACATTGCAATCAAACACAGGCCTGACAATTCATAGAGAACATTCAAAACAATCGATGATTATGCATCTCAGCGATTCACATGTTAGAGCCAATATTTATTTCACAACTAAACAATAAAGAAAAATCGATCGATGCTGCTGACAGCAAAGGGCGTCCCATTCAAAAATATCAAACGCATGTGTTCTTGCTAACATCAATGAGCAAAATTTGACAAGGTTGTCCCATTCCAGAATGTCAAATGCGTGCTGTTTTGTGTACATAAATGAGCAAAATTTGACAAGGTTTTCCCATTCAAAAATATCAAATGCCTCCGATTATGGAATGGGCAGGGTTTGCCATCAGTTCAGACATTGACATGGCACCTCGTGCTAAATAAATCAGCTGTTCATTTTGTGCAGTTCCACCAAAATCAACCAAATTCGCGCATAGCTTGTACGATTTCGCCTTTATATGTTGCAACGCCTTGAACATATCGACACCTTCTTTCTTGTGGTGGAAATGAATGATTCGATGTATTCATAAAAAAATTGTGCAGTTTCCATTGAAATCAATCTGAGCACCCCTATTTGCACAAATACAAAATAAGTGATTAGTATAAAGCAAACTGTACTATGAATTGATAGTTTAAACAGGCACCTACATGCACTGGTACGCGTCGGTCCTAAACAAATGGTTTTTAACCCCTTTCCGCGACGGCATTCGGAACCGTCGCCAAGTGAGTGTGGGTGATAGGGGGGTCCTTCCCACACGACCCAGAAACCGTTGGGGATATGCCCTCCTGGCACACACGCTCGGCAAAATTAGATCGTGTGCGACCGGCGAGCGCTCAAATATGGAAATACGTACAGTAGTTCTAAAAAATACAATTATACAGCGAAATTGTTTCCGGTCGCAAGTACATCCCACACAGTTAGTCCCCGCTAAATGTTTCCGTTCGTATATACATCCCACATAGTCGCTACAAGGAAAACGTTTGCGCAAGGTGGTGTAACGCAAACAGTTTTAAAAAGAATATCGTGTGTGATTGTTCACTGATCCAACACGGTTTATTCCTAGAAACTGTGTGCGTTGCCTGAGGTCATCGCCCACGGTGTTTTCTCATTAATTGTTTGCAATAGGAAAACCCAATTAGCAAGCTAATTGGCCAATTAGCGGGCTAATTTCCCTATTATTAATAATCCATTTACTAATCTAATTGACATTCATATTAAGCACATAATATATTCCATTTCCATATTAAGGAAGCAGGATTTCATAAATTGAAATACATCGGAGTACAACATGATATAGCTTCAGCACTCAGCTACCCCATTACACAACTGCACCAGCAGCAAGTTTCACATGCAACATCCAGAACCTTTCGAAATTAGCATCATAGACTATACATAGAGAGATGCATCTCATCTGGAAAACTGCTGAAGCGGAAGGCTAATATTGAGCCTTCATTCATGTTGAAGGTCTTTGCAACTTTAGGCCAGTGCCTGTGGATGATTGACCGCCCATCCTTCGACCTCTTCAGGAACACTTCAATATTGAACCATGGGTGGTGTATGAAAACTTTCCTCGCCTCCTGACCACAGAGGTGGTTTGAGAGGTAATCATCAATGAACACTGAAAACAAGGATGTGCATAAATATCTTCTCTATATTGGAAATGGGGCAAAGGAATAAAAAAGGCAAGGTATAATAGTTAGTATCATCTTGTAAACCTTAGTGTTTCCCATTGTTTCCCTGCAACACATATAAGGTAGTTAGTCATCAAGTTAAGTAAGAGTTCGCATGCTATCAGTAAAATATGTTGATGAAAAATAAGCACATTGCAGATTCATTAGATTAATTCAAGCCACATGGAAAACACATTTATCCAATCCAAGCATGATTAAGAACTAGGAAGTATAGCACTTGTATATGTTTCTCATGTATTAAGTGCAGCCAAATTTGATTTATTCCTCACATGGTATACAATAACAGAATGCAGCCACATCAATTGAACATTGCATTGCAGAATTGAACCAAGCAGTTAACTAAACACCACAACAAATGAACCAAATATTAACTAAGCACCACACTGCACAATATAACATACTCCTAATAGAAGATCAGATAGTTAACCAAACCAAGCATGCTTAACAACTTGGAAATATAGCAATTGTATTTGTTTCTCATGTATTTAGTACATCCAAATTCGATTTATTCCTCACATGGTATACAATAACAGAATGCAGCCACAACAATTAAACATCGCATTGCAGAATTGAACCAAGCAGTTAACTAAACACCACAACAAATGAACCAAACATTAACTGAGCACCACATTGCACAATATAACGATACTCCTAATAGAAGATCAGACAGTTAACCAAACCAAGCATGCTTAACAACTTGGAAATATATCAATTGTATTTGTTTCTCATGTATTTAGTACAGCCAAATTTGATTTATTCCTCACATGGTATACAATAACAGAATGCAGCCACAACAATTGAACGTCGCATTGCAGAATTGAACCAAGCAGTTAACTAAACACCACAACAAGTGAACCAAGCCACAACAAATGAACCAAGCAGTTAACTAAACACCAATTGAACAATATAACATACTCCTAATAGAAGATCAGACAGTTAACCAAACCAAGCATGCTTAACAACTTGGAAATATTGCACCCTAAAGAATTGAACATCACATTTGCAGAATTGAACCAAGCAATTAATTGAACACCACATTGCACGACATATAGAACATATACACTATAGCAGGAGATTGCATGGTAAAAGTAGATAGCACAGTTCACTAGAATATGTTAAGGAAAGGCAGTAGCTAGCAAACTGAACATGGGTCCTTATAATGAGCTAATAAGACAAGCTACTCATTGTCGGGGATATCGATGATGATTGGCTCCTTGGACATGGAAGAGGGCGAGGCCTCCGCATCATTGGTGCCCTCGTTATAGTGGTGAGTTGCCTGAGCCGCTCCGGGTACCAACCTACTAGCTCTCGAGATGAGGTAAGCATAGGCACGCCGAGAAAACACCTCGTAGTCTTCGTCGAAGGCACCGATGGTGGCCTCGAGAAAACTCTATGAATTGTCGTTTAAAGTAGCCAACCGCGTCACGGCGTCGGTGCGCGAGGCGTCAATGATGGCCTTGATAGCGAGGTGCTCCTCCAAGATCTGGGGGCCGGCTCGAATGGCAGCCATCGTGACCTCGTTCATGCATGCGACTGCGATTTGCTTCTCTGCTGCCAAATGCTCCTTGAGGTCCTGGCTATACTGCGTGCACCATGACTTAGGTCGACGCTTATTTGGTGGAGGGGACGGGGATTTGGGTGGAAGGTGTCGTGCTCGCGCCGGCGGTCAGGGCATGTGGGATGTGGAAGGAGGAGGAGGATGGGGGTCGGGTGTGGATTACCTGCCAGGATAGGCGAGGCCGAGCAGCATGAAGGAGGGTCGCCGCGGCGAGGAGGCGGCGGCGCTGCAAGTAAGGAGTGAAGGTTTCAACTTGGAAAAGAAGGCAAAACAGGGGAAATGTGGCTTTTGGTAAGGGGGAGGGGCGGGGACGTAGATATTCCGTGGAAGCCAAAAATTTGGAATCGCTTCGGCCAAAAAATTGGCGTGCAAACTGTCATCAGACACGGTCCCAAAGATATTTTGTGCTGCATCTCACACGGTTGGTTATAATAAACTGTGTGGGATCTACTTGATTTTTCGTCTTGATTTGAATTACATAATGGGGGCACAACGGCCATGGACGGTGGTTGAATGGCTAGACCTTTTATCTGCAGTTATCATGCAACTATATGTGTGTCATAAAAGAATTGGAATTATTCAAGGTTCATTTGGACATTTTTATGCATTAAGTGAGTTTTCAATGCATTTATGTGCATAATTCAATTTTGAACTACATGCACATGCTCCAATGCATATAAATTGGTTGAAAAATCAAATCTTTGTCCTTGGGTGCATGCTTAGGTCCCATGCAAGAAATAGGAATGAATTTTAAACACCAGGCACCGTTGATTGCCGGCAAAACATTGAGATGCCTGGTTTTTAAATTCTAGTAAATCCAAAACTCGTCTAAAATTCATAAAACTTGGCATGCTATCATGGAGCGGCATCAACATGCCGTGGTAATTTTTTGTCCCATTTGGGCAGGTTTGGGTATATGCTTCTCACAAACCAGAGCTTCTCACAACAAGCATGATGGTTTTGGTAGGGAACGCCCCACCTTTGGGGACGAAACGATATCCATTGCCTCTTATTGCTTTCAAAAAATTTCTCGTGTCAACATAGAACAACAGGAGTGTTGTGTTATTTTTTGTGATTTTTCGGGGTTCGTTTGGACATGTTTATGCATTAAGTGAGTTTTCAATGCATTTATGTGCATAATTCAAATTTGAACTACATGCACATGCTCGAGTGCATATAAATTGGTTGAAAAATCATACCTTTGTCCTTGGGTGCATGCTTAGGTCCCATGCAAGAAATGGGAGTGAATTTCAAACACTAGGGCACCGTTGATTGCCGACAAAACATTGAGATGCCTGGTTCTTAAATTCTAGTAAATCCAAAACTCGTTTGAAATTCATGAAACTTGGGATGCTACCATGGAGCGGCATCAACATGCCGTGGTAAATTTTTTGTCCCATTTGGGTAGGTTTGGGTATATGCTTCTCACAAACCAGAGCTTCTCACAACAAGCATGATGGTTTCGGTAGGGAACGCCCCACCTTTGGGGACGAAACTATATCCATTGCCTCTTATTTGCTTTCAAAAATTTTCTCATGTCAACATAGAACAACAAGGAGTGTCGTGTCATTTTTTGTGATTTTTTGGGGTTCGTTTGGACATTTTTATGCATTAAGTGAGTTTTCAATGCATTTATGTGCATAATTCAAATTTGAACTACATGCACATGCTCCGTGCATATAAATTGGTTGAAAAATCAAATCTTTGTCCTTGGGTGCATGCTTAGGTCCATGCAAGAAATGGGAATGAATTTCAAACACCAGGCACCGATGATTGCCGGCAAAAGCCAAGCATGATGGTTTCAGTAGGGAACGCCCCACCTTTGGGGACGAAACGATATCCATTGCCTCTATTGCTTTCAAAAAAATTCTTGTGTCAACATAGAACAACATGAGTGTTGTGTTATTTTTTGTGATTTTTCGGGGTTCGTTTGGACATTTTTATGCATTAAGTGAGTTTTCAATGCATTTATGTGCATAATTCAAATTTGAACTACATGCACATGCTCCGGTGCATATAAATTGGTTGAAAAATCAAATCTTTGTCCTTGGGTGCATGCTTAGGTCCCATGCAAGAAATGGGAATGAATTTCAAACACCAGGGCACCGATGATTGCCGGCAAAACATTGAGATGCCTGGTTTTTAAATTCTAGTAAATCCAAAACTCGTCTGAAATTCATGAAACTTGGCATGCTATCATGGAGCGGCATCAACATGTCGTGGTAAATTTTTTATCCCATTTGGGGCAGGTTTGGGTATATGCTTCTCACAAACCAGAGCTTCTCACAACAAGCATGATGGTTTCGTAGGGAACGCTCCACCTTTGGGGACGAAACGATATCCATTGCCTCTTATTGCTTTCAATTTTTTTCTCGTGTCAACATAGAACAACATGAGTGTTGTGTTATTTTTTGTGATTTTTCGGGGTTCGTTTGGACATTTTTATGCATTAAGTGAGTTTTCAATGCATTTATGTGCATAATTCAAATTTGAACTACATGCACATGCTCCGGTGCATATAAATTGGTTGAAAAATCAAATCTTTTGTCCTTGGGTGCATGCTTAGGTCCCATGCAAGAAATGGGAATGAATGTCAAACACCCTGCCACCATCACTCGGCCGCAAACATTGAGATGCCTGGTTTTTAAATTCTAGTGAATCCAAAACTCGTCTGAAATTCATGAAACTTGGCATGCTATCATGGAGCGGCATCAACATGCAGTGGTAAATTTTTTGTCCCATTTGGGGCAGGTTTGGTTATATGCTTCTCACAATCCAGAGCTTCTCACAACAAGCATGATGGTTTCAGATAGAACACCCGTATGCAAAGTGAGAGCAGGATTTGTGCATCTCTTGAACACTAACGGTTCTTTTGGATGACCCGTGTGAACCACTTACAAACAATTTGGTGCGATTTGCATCTGTCATATTGGGTATGTTGCCATTTGTCAAACTAGAAAGATTGACATTTGTTGATCTAGTAACATTGCCATTTGCCAACCTTGTAACACTGCGATTTGTCAAAATATGAAGCTAAAAATCACTAGTAGTATCTAATTTTTGCAACTAAAATTCAGTAATTAAGCATAGATGGAGGCGAGGAGGCGTGTTCAGCCAGGCGTGCAGCGGGCGGCGCAGTACTATTTGATTTGACAGCGGGCGGCGCAGTTCCCGATACAGCTTTAATGCAGACGAGGGAGAGGGTAGCTGTTCCTGAAAATGTTGAACGGCCAATGATGCATCCTCCTTCAATTAGCATCATGTGAATGCATGAGGGAAGTAATGGGAGGACTGGGAAAAGAGAGGCAGCACGATGTGAATGCAACGCAGTTTGCACTCATATAAAGGCACCCCTCCATTCCAATGCATCTACCACATCGTACGCACCTAAGCATTTTGCCTAAGCACCTACACTAATAATTGCAAAAGTGCCCACTCCAGACCCATGGCGGTGATGCGCGCGAGCAGCCAGCGGCTATGCCAGATGGTCCACGACGCCGGCCAGTGGCATGGCACCGTGGATCGTCTCCATACGGTGTTGGCGACCGGCTGGTGGATGGCCGCCGTCGACGCCATCTACGACTCTCAGTTGGACCAGATGATCGTTCGCACCACCAACAGGTTCACCTTCGTCCAAGAAGCTCACGGACGACATCGCCGTACTCCTCCAGCCCGCGCGCCCGGGCTCCTCATTGCTTGCCACCCTAATCGGCCTCCATGGTCGGAACCTCTTTCAAGCACTGGTGGCCCTGCGACTGCCCGCCGACGCCACGAAGAATGTCCACCTGGAGGTCACGCTCGCCGCGAGGCGCCTCGCCCTGCAAGAAACCGTCGACCTACACATCCATGTGTATGAGCGAATCGTGTACATAGGTATCTACAAGGCCAGTGAGGACGCTACGACGTTGGCCTTCTTCAGTCGGCTGGATGAAGGAAATATGCCCTAGAGGCAATGATAAAGTTATTATTTATTTCCTTATATCATGATAAATGTTTATTATTCATGCTAGAATTGTATTAACCGGAAACATAATACATGTGTGAATACATAGACAAGCAGAGTGTCACTAGAATGCCTCTACTTGACTAGCTCGTTGATCAAAGATGGTTATGTTTCCTAAGCCATAGACATGAGTTGTCATTTGATTAACGGGATCACATCATTAGGAGAATGATGTGATTGACTTGACCCATTCCGTTAGCTTAGCACTTGATCGTTTAGTTTGTTGCTATTGCTTTCTTCATAACTTATACATGTTCCTGTGACTATGAGATTATGCAACTCCCGTTTACCGGAGGAACACTTTGTGTGCTACCAAACGTCACAACGTACTGGGTGATTATAAAGGTGCTCTACAGGTGTCTATGAAGGTACTTGTTGGGTTGGCGTATTTCGAGATTAGGATTTGTCACTCCGATTGTCGGAGAGGTATCTCTGGGCCCTCTCGGTAATGCACATCACTAAGCCTTGCAAGCATTGCAACTAATAAAGTTAGTTGCGGATGATGTTACGGAACGAGTAAAGAGACTTCCGGTAACGAGATTGAACTAGGTATTGAGATACCGACGATCGAATCTCGGGCAAGTAACATACCGATGACAAAGGGAACAACGTATGTTGTTATGCTATTCTGACCGATAAAGATCTTCGTAGAATATGTAGGACAATATGAGCATCCAGGTTCCGCTATTGGTTATTGACCGGAGACGTGTCTCGGTCATGTCTACATAGTTCTCGAACCCGTAGGGTCGCACGCTTAAAGTTCGTGACGATGTAATTAGGTTTTGTGTTTTGATGTACCAAAGGTTGTTCGGAGTCCCGGATGTGATCACGGACATGACGAGGAGTCTCGAAATGGTCGAGACATAAAGATTGATATATTGGAAGCCTATATTTGGATATCGGAATCGTTCCGGGTGAAATCGGGATTTTACCGGAGTACCGGGGGGTTACCGGAACCCCCCAGGGGTTAATGGGCCTACATGGGCCCTAAGGGAGAAGAGGAGGGCCGGCCAGGGCAGGCCGCGCGCCCCCTCCCCCTAGTCCGAATAGGACAAGGAAGGGGGGGGCCCTTTCCTCTTTTCCCCTTCCCTTCCTTCTCCAACAAGGCAAGAGGGGGGAGTCCTACTCCCGGTGGGAGTAGGACTCCTCCAGGCGCACCCCTAGGGCCGGCCGCACCTCCCCCTCTCCCTCCTTTATATACGGGGGCAAGGGGGCACCCCATGACACACAAGTTGATCTTCGTGATCGTTCCTTAGCCGTGTGCGGTGCCCCCTTCCACCATATTCCACCTCGGTCATATCGTAGTGGTGCTTAGGCGAAGCCCTGCGTCGGTAGAACATCATCACCGTCATCACGCCGTCGTGCTGACGAAACTCTCCCTCAACACTCGGCTGGATCGGAGCTCGAGGGACGTCACCGAGTTGAACGTGTGCAGAACTCGGAGGTGCCGTACGTTCGGTACTTGGATCGGTCGGATCGGGAAGACGTACGACTACTTCCTCTACGTTGTGTCAACGCTTCCGTTGCCGGTCTACGAGGGTACGTAGACAACACTCTCCCCTCTTGTTGCTATGCATCACCATGATCTTGCGTGTGCGTAGGAATTTTTTGACACCTATACCAATTAGTGAGGAAGCCAATGATAATTATCATGAAACTTCAGATCAAGTTACTACCGAACCTCGTAGATTAACCAGAGTAAGTCCGCACCAGAGTGGTACGGTAATCCTGTTCTGGAAGTCATGCTACTAGATCATGATGAACCTACGAACTATGAAGAAGCGATGGTGAGCCCAGATTCCGCAAAATGGCTAGAAGCCATGAAATCTGAGATGGGATCCATGTATGAGAACAAAGTGTGCACTTCGGTTGAGTTGCCCGTTGATCGGCAAGCAATTGAGAATAAATGGATCTTCAAGAAGAAGACTGACGCTGACGGTAATGTTACTGTCTACAAAGCTCGACTTGTTGTGAAAGGTTTTCGACAAGTTCAAGGGATTGACTACGATGAGACCTTCTCACCCGTAGCGATGCTTAAGTCTGTCCGAATCATGTTAGCAATTGCCGCATTTTATGATTATGAAATTTGGCAGATGGATGTCAAAACTGCATTCCTGAATGGATTTCTAGAAGAAGAGTTGTATATGATGCAACCGGAAGGTTTTGTCAATCCAAAGGGAGCTAACAAAGTGTGCAAGCTCCAGCGATCCATTTATGGACTAGTGCAAGCCTCTCGAAGTTGGAATAAACGCTTTGATAGTGTGATCAAAGCATTTGGTTTTGTACAGACTTTTGGAGAAGCCTGTATTTACAAGAAAGTGAATGGTAGCATTTCTGATATTATATGTGGATGACATATTACTGATTGGAAATGATATAGAATTTCTGGATAGCATAAAGGGATACTTGAATAAGAGTTTTTCAATGAAAGACCTCGGTGAAGCTGCTTACATATTGGGCATTAAGATCTATAGAGATAGATCAAGACGCTTAATTGGACTTTCACAAAGCACATACCTTGACAAAGTTTTGAAGAAGTTCAAAATGGATCAATCAAAGAAAGGGTTCTTGCCTGTGTTACAAGGTGTGAAGTTGAGTAAGACTCAATGCCTGACCACCGCAGAAGATAGAAAGAAAATGAAAGATGTCCCCTATGCTTCAGCCATAGGCTCTATCATGTATGCAATGCTGTGTACCAGACCTGATGTGTGCCTTTCTATAAGTCTAGCAGGGAGGTACCAAAGTAATCCAGGAGTGGATCACTAGACAGCGGTCAAGAACATCCTGAAGTACCTGAAAAGGACTAAGGATATGTTTCTCGTATATGGAGGTGACAAAGAGCTCATCGTAAATGGTTACGTGGATGCAAGCTTTGACACTGATCTGGACGATTCTAAATTGCAAACCGGATACGTGTTTATATTGAACGGTGGAGCTGTCAGTTGGTGCAGTTCTAAACAAAGCGTCATGGCGGGATCTACATGTGAAGCAGAGTACATAGCTGCTTCGGAAGCAGCAAATGAAGGCATCTGGATGAAGGAGTTCATATCCGATCTAGGTGTCATACCTAGTGCATCGGGTCCAATGAAAATCTTTTGTGACAATACTGGTGCAATTGCCTTGGCGAAGGAATCCAGATTTGACAAGGGAACCAAGCACATCAAGAGATGCTTCAATTCCATTCGGGATTTAGTCCAAGTGGGAGACATAGAAATTTGCAAGATACATACGGATCTGAATGTTGCAGACCCGCTGACTAAGCCTCTTCCACGAGCAAAACATGATCAGCACCAAGGCTCCATGGGTGTTAGAATCATTACTGTGTAATCTAGATTATTGACTCTAGTGCAAGTGGGAGACTGAAGGAAATATGCCCTAGAGGCAATCATAAAGTTATTATCTATTTCCTTATATCATGATAAATGTTTATTATTCATGCTAGAATTGTATTAACCGAAAACATAATACATGTGTGAATACATAGACAAATAGAGCGTCACTAGTATGCCTCTACTTGACTAGCTCGTTGATCAAAGATGGTTATGTTTCCTAGCCATAGACATGAGTTGTCATTTGATTAACGGGATCACATCATTAGGAGAATGATGTGATTGACTTGACCCATTCTGTTAGCTTAGCACTTGATCATTTAGTTTGTTGCTATTGCTTTCTTCATAACTTATACATGTTCCTATGACTATGAGATTATGCAACTCCCGTTTACCGGAGGAACACTTTGTGTGCTACCAAACGTCACAACGTAACTGGGTGATTATAAAGGTGCTCTACAGGTGTCTACGAAGGTACTTGTTGGGTTGGCGTATTTCGAGATTAGGATTTGTCACTCCGATTGTCCGAGAGGTATCTCTGGGCCCTCTCGGTAATGCACATCACTCAAGCCTTGCAAGCATTGCAACTAATAAGTTAGTTGCGGGATGATGTATTACGGAACAGTAAAGAGACTTGCCGGTAACGAGATTGAACTAGGTATTGAGATACCGACGATCGAATCTCGGGCAAGTAACATACCGATGACAAAGGGAACAACGTATGTTGTTATGCGGTCTGACCGATAAAGATCTTCGTAAAATATGTAGGAGCCAATATGAGCATCCAGGTTCCGCTATTGGTTATTGACCAGAGACATGTCTCGGTCATGTCTACATAGTTCTCGAACCCATAGGATCCGCACGCTTAAAGTTTGGTGACGATCGTAATTAGGGTTTTTGTGTTTTGATGTACCGAAGGTTGTTCGAAGTCCCGGATGTGATCACGGACATGACGAGGAGTCTCGAAATGGTCAAGACATAAAGATTGATATATTGGAAGCCTATATTTGGATATCGGAATCGTTCTGGGTGAAATCGGGATTTTACCGGAGTACTGGGGGTTACCGGAACCCCCCGGGGGTTAATGGGCCTACATGGGCCCTAAGGGAGAAGAGGAGGGCCGGCCAGGGCAGGCCGCACGCCCCTCCCCCTAGTCCAAATAGGACAAGGAAGGGGGGAGGGCGGCGCCCCCCTTTCCTCTTTCCCCCTTCCCCTTTCCTTCTCCAACAAGGCAAGAGGGGGGAGTCCTACTCACAGTGGGAGTAGGACTCCTCCAGGCGCACCCCTAGGGGCCGGCCGCACCTCCCCCCTTCCTCCTTTATATACGGGGGCAAGGGGGCACCCCATGACACACAAGTTGATCTTCGTGATTGTTCCTTAGCCGTGTGCGGTGCCCCCTTCCACCATATTCCACCTCGGTCATATCGTAGCGGTGCTTAGGCGAAGCCCTGCGTCGGTAGAACATCATCACTGTCATCACGCCATCGTGCTGACGAAACTCTCCCTCAACACTCGGCTGGATCGGAGCTCGAGGGACGTCACCGAGTTGAACGTGTGCAGAACTCGGAGGTGCCGTACGTTCGGTACTTGGATCGGTCGGATTGGGAAGACGTACGACTACTTCCTCTACGTTGTGTCAACACTTCCGTTGCCGGTCTACGAGGGTACGTAGACAACAGTCTCCCCTCTCATTGCTATGCATCACCATGATCTTGCGTGTGCGTAGGAATTTTTTTGAAATTACTACGTTCCCCAACACTGGAAGCCTTGGATGCCTTTGTTGAGAAGCACCTTGACCTTGCCACAAAAGCCGCCGCTCCTTAGCCGCCAGTCCGTAGCCCGGCCAACGCACTGAGTTGAGGAGGAGGAGGTCGTACGTTGATGGATGCATCTTTCTTCTTGCCTCCTGTAACCACCACTGCGATCTCATCATCGTGGCCTTAATTCTTATTTTGCTATTGCATTCTCGTTCCAGTCAATACAGACATGTGCGATCCATTTGCTCAATACAGACATGTCCATTCCGGTCTTATTTTGATTGGCTTGAATGAAGGTCTATCCCACCGTTAGGCGGTGCTTGCCGTTAGGCGTTGCGGCGCGCTCTGCTCGCGTCCGTTGGTGCGCTCTTCTCGCATCCGTCGGCGCGCTCGGCTTGTGGATAGCTTTTCCTCGCGTGTTCAACTGCTATATGCGAAGCGCTCTACTCACATCCCTCCGCGCGCGCTCTGCTAGCGGTTGGGCATGCACACGATCATGTCGGGGGCCCCATATGCATGCGGTTGCACCACGCGTGTTGCCACGCGATGCAGTTATGTGCGATACGTTGGAGTTACGCGCTGCAAATTAGAACTGCCATCAGGGCCTGCCGATTTTCCTGGCCGTCCGGCTTCCCCTTTAATTCCTGCGACCATTATAACCTTAGTCTCTTCAACCTTCTGATCGCGCCCCACAACACAACAAGCACACCCACGACGACAACACATAGAGAGGGGATGTCTGGTAGCGCTCCAATGGAGTTCGGCGAGCTTATAGTGGAGACCCACGCGAGGGAGACGGATCTCTCGGTGGTGTACACCATCGACCCGGCCGTGGTGGACGACTACATCAACAGCGTTGAGCAGTTGGTTGCTGGAGACAAGTACAAGGTTGTCGGCATCAACCTCCAGTACACCACCGGTCATCCCGGCATAGATCAGAAGGTTGCCGTTGCCCAGTTGTGCATGCGCCATCATGTCCTCATCTACCACTACTGCATGGCCACAAAGCCTTGCGACCGTTTCAACAGGTTTGTCAACAACACTAACTACAAGTTCGCCATGGTGGATACCACCAACGATGTAAAAGCGCTCAGTGTTATGGGCTTGGCCTGCAAGAACCTTGTCGAAATTCGTGACCACTACAGGGTCTGGGGCAGCACGACGAAGGACTCCCTGGTCGAACTCACCTCGGCCTTCATCGACCCCTACTACGAAAAGATGAAGCAGGATGCCCAGAGAACAAGTATCGTATCCTGGCACGGGGCCTGGATTCGACAACTGGATGAACCTCACCTCAGGTTCGCGGCCAAGAGCGTGTACACATGCTATGAGATGCACAGGCGGATCGTTGACATGAGCAAGTGCTTCGTTACCAAAATCGACGAGCCCGGATCGAGCCACAAGAAGAGCAAGCGTCACAAGAAGTAGATGATGATCAGATGATCGTTTATGCTAGTTAATCATGCATGTAATATATAGTTTACTTTATTGTTGGTGTGTGGAAATGTCATGTGTGTAGTAGCCACCTATGTAATTATGCATTTAATAGTTTACTTTTGTGTGTGCAAATGCCATGGTTGTAGTAGCCACCTATGTAATTGGATGTTTAATTTGGTTATGCAAGCATGTCCTTATAAGTGTGTGTGTGTGTGTCCTGTATGCAAAACTGAACCGTATGCCCTTCATCGCACACGCAACTAAAATCTGAACCGTGTTTGATGCATCCTCCATCGCAAACATTTTGCACCTTTTTTGACGGTTTTCATACACCACCATTTGTGATTATTGCATCGCACACAGTTTCTTGAAGGGTCTCTGATCGTAGTGTCGCGTTAGCAGTATCCTGCAGTAGTGATGGTCCATGTAGAGCACACTTTAAGAAAAATGGAACTCACCGGAAAGAATCCTAGAACAACATTGTACTTGTGCATCACAACAAAAAGATGGAGATCTATCAGTCCTTCCGAGCTGAAGTTAGTTTGGTCTTGTGGGGAGTAATGTAACCATCCTTCAACTACTCCTTCTGATGAGAAGATAGACATGGCTTCTTCATCCTGGCATAATCGGAACTAGTCACTTCACGTACTCCATATTCTTCTTCAGAGGAGGATGATCCTATTGTGTAAAGACAAGAGGACAACTAAATGCTAGCATCCCTGTTTGCTCGAAAAAAGGAAAGGAAATGTTTAAAACAACACAGATGAAGCACTTCTGAAGGACAATACCACTTTCTCATGACAGTATTTAAACAGTAGCACAACACCAATAGAGATGACAAAGCTCAATCATATGGATGAAATCCGTGCGGAGTAACAACCTTTGTCAGGAGGCTTATTGTGTAGAGCATACAGATCAAGCACTTCTGTGGAACCATCTGTTGTTATCTACTATGGTTGCCATGCTTACTATATACTCCTCGATTAGTTTAATGTTTCCAACATCTTCTTGTGCAGTTCCACTAAAATATATGGTATCTTCAAAGAAGATCCCTGTTTGCACAAGTAGAGATAATTACATATTACATTAAGAGTGACATCAAATCAGTGGCAAAACAATTGCTCATTCCATCCATAGCAATAAATTAAGATGCAAAACTATATCATTACTTGTGTCATCATAGTTCCAGTGCTTCATTACAGAACCAGGAGTTGATTTTTGTTTTTCTTTCGCTTGTTCTTCCCCTTCATCACTTGGTTTAATAATAGACAAGCTTCACCTTCAATGTAAGATTTGGCATGTCAATTAGGGAGCACAAGTATAGCACTAAACAACGACATTAATTTTCTGATGAAAGTGGCAAAATACATGCCAAAAGTTGTGCAATATCCTTATCTTACCTCAATGGGATATTACGGTGCACATACAGATTAGAAGTCTTGTCTCCATTTGTGCAGTTCAGTAAAATCAAGCAACATTACCGTACAAGTAGCACAACATATGAAAGCACACTACACAATCATGTGAAAGAAGGCTAGTACTGACCTCTCATGACGCGGAATTCAAACAACCCACACGAAGAAGATCTGAACCAAATTTGCCAACACAGATAGTTAGTAAGATCTCCTCTTGTACAGTTCCACTAAGATCAAGCAATCAAGCAACATTGTCGGTGTGACATTTTGGTTGAACTACACAAAACACTCTTAAAACAAAAGTGTTTTGTGCAGTGCAACAAAAGGTCACAATAGCAACAAGGTGAAGTAGATAACCCTATTTACATAGAGGTGCAAAGGAAACAACAAGTGGTCAATAATGGTGGATGACACAAAAGCCAACAAAAAGAAGCATCTAACTTATCTAATTGGGAAATAAAGCAAGACAGTAGCATTTCTCAAACGGTGGCATTGATTCATATTAACAGAGAGATTATATCAACAATAAAATTCATTAAACATATAATTTGCTTTTAACTGTGGCATTGCATCAATTTTCCAGCGGCATTATTAGAGGGTGTTTGTTTATAGGGACTTTTTGGTGTAGGGACTAAAAAAGTCCCTTTCAGTCCCATCTAAACCAAACAGGAGGGACTTTAGGGACTAAAAGTGGGCATTTGGGACTAAAGAAAGAAGACCTTGGGGAGAGTCTTTTTGGGACTTTTTCCAACAGTTGCCCCTGCCCCGCATCGCACCTTCTCTCTATTAGTTCATTACTAGGGGTAACATGGTATTTTAGCATGTCATTTAATAACCTCTAGTCCATGTATAGTCCTTGGAACCAAGCAGGTACGGACTAGGGACTTTTTAGTTGGGACTAAAAAAAGTCTAAGGACTTCTTAACCAAACAGGGCCTTAGATTAACAATAGCTAAAGAGTTGCACGGGACAATGGACTCACCATCACCATGTGCATCTACCGATGTATGAAGGGGTGATACATAGTCTGTTGCAACAAAGAACAAACAACCAATGAGCATATTTGTGTTGGTCCCAGTTTTGTTATCTTTAGACACCTTTCCCTATGTGAGCGCAGCAAATCTAGTCCTGCTGAAACTCTACAGCCTTGTCCCCCAAAACAAAAAGATCAGTTCGTTACAGATGTGCGTACTGCGTTTGTCATTGTTTTGCCTTTTCGACCAACGTAGGTGCTGGATAGACAGTCTGTACTAGTACTTCCCCCCTTCCTTTCCTCTTTGAACCACATCCTAGATTCATGCTATACAACTTTCCCACTACTTTCCCCCTTCCTTTCCACTTTGAACCACGTCCTAGATTCATGCTATACAACTTTCCCCACTACTTTCCTCTTTGAACCACGTCCTAGATTCATGCTATACAACTTTCCCTCTTCCTTTCCTTTTTGAACCATGTCCTAGATTCATGCGATACAACTTTCCCCACTACTTCCCCCCATTCCTTTCATCTTTGAACCACGTCCTAGATTCATGCCATACAACTTTCCCCACTACTTTCCTGTTTGATCCAACACTAAGATTCGAGTGCAGAAGCGGAAAAAGTCCACATGCAGCTAGAGCAATGCATGTGGAATAAGTAAATTATACCTTAAGGTTCTTGGGGTGTGGTTCGATGGGCGACCGGAGGCCGTTCTTCCCACACTATGTACGGCGGCGAGGAAGAAGGGGTCAGAGGCCCTCCCGCGCCGCCGCCGGGTGAAAGAGAATAGCTGCGCTAGTAGTGGATTCCCTCCCTCGCCGACTGCGACAACGTTAAGCTTCCTTCCCTTCCCGGAAGACGGATCCTGCCGGCTCTTTGACCAGCAGTGAGGGGAGAGAGAGAGAGGCCAACGAAGTCTTGTTTAGATCTGGAGAGGGTGAGAGAGTGTGAAGAGAGCAACTACAAGCGCTGAGGCTCCAGCGTGTATATATATAGTGGAGAGAGAGTGTGAAGAGTGCAAACCCTAGAAAATAAGCGTCGAGGCCGAGATCGCATAGCTCCGTATCCATGCATTTTGACCAGTCAAAGAATCCTCCTAGCACCGCCCCAGATCACTTTCTCTCTCTGTCATGCGGGGCCTACTTGTCATTGGGTGAAAGAAAGAAGTCGAACAAACACAAAATTATGCTCAAGTGTGGTTATCGAACCCGAGACCTCTAGTTTGATGAGCGAACATGCTAACCAGCTACACCACCCCCACGTTATGTTTAACGAGAGGAATGTAACCTTTTATACATTCCTGCATTCGTGTGACAAGCATGTCGTTATGTTTAACCAGGACGAAGGTAGTACGCGAAGTTTGCCGTCGGAAGCGAGCCGATCTGGCTCTCCTGAGCTAGCAAGGTTTTTCTAGCCCACCCAAGCTAGCTGGCCCACAAAAGCTAACATATTTTAATAGTTCCAAACACCTAACCTTGCCCGGCTAGGCTATAAACTGTTCTTGCTAAGGATCCAAACGCTCCCTAAGTAACTCGCACGATATTCCTATTCTATGAACGTGTGTGTGCATGTGCGCATGTGTGTGTGTTTAACAGCATGTGTGTGTTAGAGAGAGCGACACATCGACCTAGTCCTACAGAGAGATGGTGTGTAGTGTACGATTTAGCAGCAAGAGTCGGTGCATCCTCTTATTTCCGGGCGTCCGGTCGGGACAGGCGGACCGCTCCACGCCCGCTCCTGACCAGCCTGGCCCACCCAAAGCCCCTCCATTGCCCGCACGCTCTTCCCGCCTGAAATGGTCACCATTGCTCCAAAGAATCGGTGCCGCATTCATGCCCGAGAAGAGCGGACATGACCTCTCACTGGCGCCTGCGTTGAAGAGATAAGCGGATTCAAGAGTGATGGTTGCTTCGTCCGTCCAACTTACTGCTGGGTCTATGTAATTTGATGGCTCATTGGTCATTATTACTAAGGTGGTAGGACTGCTCGATGTCCCACGCTTTCGGCGAAAGGAGGTACTACTAGATTACAATTTTCTCCATTCTTACAACGGAGGAGTGCGAGAGCAGTGAAAACACGCAGGCTCAGTGATTACATGGCCCACCTCACATTATCACCATATTTTCCGGACACTATGCGACACCTAACTCTTTACATAGTACTAGTATAGTACGTACTATAATTTATTAGTGAGATAAATTTGTACAATGCTATGAAGCTTCCAGCTTCTGTTTCATGTATCTTGCGTCCAAGTTTGCCCGTTGCAACATTTCATAAAATACAAAGGAGACTAACATGCATGCTATTGCATCTCAATGACTGACAGATCATAGCCAATATGTACTCCCTCTGTTCCAAAATAAGTGTCTCAACTTTATGCAAACTTTAGTACAAAGTTGTACTACTACTAAAGTTGACACTTATTTTGGAACGGAGGCAGCTAAAGAAAAAAAACGATCCATGCAGTCCCTAGCCCTTGAACCGTAAACCCTAACCAGGCTTTAATTTGCTAGCAATGTTGGAGCTTCTGGAGAAATGAAGTTTGCAACCCTTTAACTATCGGATCATTTTGTGCAGTTTCACCAAAATCGAGATGAGCATCCCTATGGCAAAGAAATTGAAGAAGCGTGACTAGAATAAGATTACTGGGACTAGTTGATGAGACATAAACTCATCACAAATACAGTACGTAGAAGCCAGTAGAGGTATGTGCGGGGCAAAGAAGTAGAGAAATATCCACATGGAGTGATGTGGGCAGCTAGAGCAGTGGTGCAAGCCGGCTGTAAAGGAAGTTGTACCTGAGGGATGTCGGGACGTAGCTCAACCTAGAGGAGGTCGGCGGGAGGTGGCAACTGCCCACGTCGCAGCAGTGAGCAAGGGACGAAGGCAACCTCACCGGCTTTGTGAGAGAGAACGGCGGGGACCCCTGATCGGGATGTGCCGACAGTGGGTTTTCGCCATCGGCGACGGTGACCGCATCTACACTAAGCATCCACCCCTTCCCCTTGTGGGCGTGATCCGCCGGGATGTTAGAGATGTGGCCACAGTTGTTTTGTGTGAGAGAGTGTGAAGAGAGCAGCCCCAGCAAGCAACCGTGTAGGCTCGTCCTGGCTATGTATATAGTGGAGCGGTTTCCTTTTCTCTCCATATGAACCTATTTATATTGCGTATGTGCCACTGAACAAGAAAAACTTTATTTATAAATGACGCGACACCGTTCATGCGTGGTTCCCGACCCTCCATTATTTATAAGTGAGTAACTACTACTAAACGCGTCAAATTATCACCTGGGCTGCATCATCTTACAGAAATGCGCTCCACCATGTCATGTGCGTGCTTGGGGAAGACGCAAAAGATGCAAAGATGCTACTAGTACACTACATGCGTGGGTGTGTGCACCTCTTGTCTTCGAGCATGGTTATTAAAAGTATAGCCCGCTACTGTACTACCACACGGTTATTATATATGGGCAAAGAGTATAGGCAGTAATAATGACTAATAAGCCGTGAAATCATCAGGCCCACCTTTCTCTATGTTTGACCGAGGAAGCAACCATCATTTCACTCCTCGTTGAATATCCATCCGCTGCTACCTCCGCGAATAAATAAAAATCTGCTTCTGCCTCCGTAGCATGGTTAATAATATAGCCATGTCAATCACGACGTAGAAATATCATTCACTGATACAATAGGGCTGGGTCTAAGGCTGGTGATTTTTTACTTTGTCTCTTTCTCTTTTTGTCTCATTTACTCATTTTACATAGGAGCGCGTGTAGAGGATGGCTATTCCTTTCGATGGGACTTCTTCATGGGGTTTATGACCAAGGCTGGTCATAGTGGGGAGTAACTTAGACTAGTAACATGGTTTTGTTACTAGTCCATGTTACTACCTTCATAATGGGTAGTAACATATAGATGGTAACATACAAACCTTCATTAATTGAGACATAGACTCATTTTACCTCAGGGTGTGTTATGTTATAGTAACATATTATGTTATCACAAGCATCTCTTCCCTCATTAACTCCATGCCACATAAGCAAATTTGTCTTGGGATGTGTCATGTTACTACATAAGTTACTCCCACTATGACTAGCCTAAGCAGCTCCGAATTATGCCCGCTGCCCACCACTCTGAATTGTGCCATCTATGATAGGGAGTAGTCCCATTGCAACAATGAGGTCCACTAGGTCTAGCACGTCCTGTAAGAAGAGACTGTCACACAAAACATACATCTTGTTGCCTTCTTCCTCGTACAGTTCGTACCACTGGTACGTACTACTAGTACTAGTACTACTCGTTCTCCTATAAACCTTGTGCTTGGCATCTCCAAAATATTAACCTTGTGATTGGCTCTTCGCCTCTTCGGGAAGTCGAGCAATAATGGTACTGCAGTATATATCGTTCTGGCTATATGAGACCGAATGAATTGCTGCACGTCCACCACGTGGGCGAGGGAGAGTGCGTACTATTACGTCCGTTCCAATATTGACTACATCCGGAGCAAAATGAGTGAATCTACACTCTAAAATACCTCTATATACATCAGTGTTTGGAGTATGTACTAGTAGTTCATATTGAAATCTACTAAAGGACATATATTCCAAACAATATGATAATCTCTCTAACCAAGTTAGGGACAAGGAGTAAACGGAGGGAGTAGTAAAATTTTCTCCTCGTCCTGCGAGCCACCGCGCGCGTGGGCGGGGGAGTGGGCGTAAGGCGTAGTAAGCAAGCTTCACCTCGTCCTGCGAGCCACCGCGCCCGTGGGCGGGGGAGACGGCGTACTAAGCAAGCTTCTCCTCGTTCTGCGAGTTGACGGGACACATCAAAAGTAATACGCATAGAGCATCCCGAGTGTATAGAGCATTGCCTCTAAGGTAGGCCCCACATGGTTTGCCTTTTTTTTGACATAACACGTCAAGTCGCGATTTGTTTGTCACCCGTGGTAGACGATCCTCCATCAAGTGGACAACCAATACACGTTTCAAATTACCACATGGGCTGCCTTTTCGTAAAGAAATGAGCTCCACCGTGTACCTGCGCGGGTGTGGTTGGGAAAGAGACGGGAGTACGTGCGCCATGCGTGCACCTCTTCTCTTCGTGCATGTCCCCCACGTACATGGGTGTGACGCCCCAAGACCAGCGCTCCAGATGCCTTCCATGTTTTCCAAGTTTTGTCGTGTGTTTTGTTTTGCTTGTCGCATTCATCATTGCATACTTTGCATTGCATCATGTCATCATGCCATCATGTCTTTAATCTTTGCAACTCCACTAAATAAATTGCATGGATCTTCGGTCCATTTAAACCGAGGGAATTCACATGGTGATTCTCTTTACAACATATCCTCCCAATATTAGGGAGCTATAATAAATATTCTAGTCCTTTTGGAATTAACCATAACACACTTGCAAATATTCCCCATGTCTTTTCTGCTTCAAGTTTGCTCCTCAAACTTCGCCCATAAATTCTTTCATATTTTCCTGAGCTCCACCAAAGATCTTAACATTTTTGGACACTTGTCAAACCAAGTCCTAGTTCAAACCCATTTGAATGAAATTCAAATGAGTTTGAATTTACATCTTTCAATCATGCTTCTCTTCTATTTTTTTGGAACCATCGCATTTTTGTGAGTCCAAGAAAATAACCCCCATGCCCAAATTCTTTCTCCAACCCTTTCTTTCTCTCATTTTATTTTCTTTGCTATTTACTGTTTTTGGTAAATAAAAGAGAAGGGAATAGAAGAAGAGGAGAGAAAGAGAGATAGCCCACCTAGGCCCCCCAACCACCAGCGCCGGCCCAAGTCCAAGTGTAACACCCACGATGCGGCTATATCTCCCACGTGTCGGGGCACGACTTAGAGGGATAACCGCATGGTAGGCATGTCGCAAGAGGGGTAATCTTTACACATCCCATGTACTGAATAAGGAAGGGGTAAAGAGTTGGTTTACAATCGCCACTTCACACAATACATAAATATAGCATTACATCATCCAGAATACAATCAAGGTCTGACTACGGAACCGAATAAAGAAAGACAACCCCAAATGCTAGATCCCCGATCGCCCCAACTTGGCTCCTCTACTGATCATCCGGAAAAGACACATAGTAACGTCCCGAATCCTCGTCGAACTCCCACTTGAGTTCGGTCGCGTCCCCTGCACTGGCATCATCGGCACCTGCATCTGTTTTGAAGTATCTGTGAGTCACGGGGACTCAGCAATCTCACACCCTCGCGATCAAGACTATTTAAGCTTAAAGGTAGAAAAAGGTAGTGAGGTGGAGCTGCAGCAAGCACTAGCATGTATGGTGGCTAACTTACGCAAATGAGAGCGAGAAGAGAAGCAAAGCACGGTCGAGAAGCTATAAAGATCAAGAAGTGATCTTGAAACTACTTACGTTCAAGCATAACACGACACCGTGTTCTCTTTCCGGACTCCGCCGAAAAGAGACCATCACGGTTACACACGCGGTTGATTCATTTTAATTAGATTAAGTGTCAAGTTCTCTACAACTGGACATTAACAAATTCCCATCTGCCCATAACCACGGGCACGACTTTCGAAAGTTCAAAACCCTGCAAAGGTGTCCCAACTTAGTCCATCACAAGCTCTCATGGTCAACGAAGGATATTCCTTCTCCCAGGAAGACCCGATCAGACTCGGAATCCCGGCTACAAGACATTTCGACAATGGTAAAACAAGACCAGCAAAGCCACTCGATGCGCCGAAAAATCCCGATAGGAGTCGCACGTGTGTTGTTCTCAGGGCACACCGGATGGGCAATACGTCGGTTGGCATAAACCATGGTTGCCCAGGGGGCGCCGGACATCGCCCAGTTTGGACCAACACTCAGAGGAGCACTGACCCGAGGGTTTAAAATAAAGATGACCCTTGAGTCCGCGGAACCCAAGGGAAAAAGGCTTAGGTGGCAAATGGTAAAACCAAGGTTGGGCCTTACTGGAGGAGTTTGATTCAAGGCGAACTGTCAAGGGGTTCCCATAACACCCAACCGCGTAAGAAACGCAAAATCAAGGAACATAACACTGGTATGACGGAAACTAGGGCGGCAAGAGTGGAACAAAACACCAGGCATAAGGCCGAGCCTTCCACCCTTTACCAAGTATATAGATGCATTGAAGTAAACAAGATATTAATAATGATATCCCAACAATAACCATGTTCCAACATGGAACAAACTTCAACTTCACCTGCAACTAGCAACGCTATAAGAGGGGCCGAGCAAAGCGGTAACATAGCCAAACAACGGTTTGCTAGGAAAAGGTGGGTTAGAGGCCTGTAATGGCAATATGGGAGGCATGATATAGCAAGTGGTAGGTATCGCGGCATAGCAATAGAGCGAGCAACTAGCAAGCAAAGATAGAAGTGATTTCGAGGGTATGGTCATCTTGCCTGCAAAGTTCTCCGAGTTGACGAAAGCTTGATCCTCGTAAGCGTACTCAACGGGTTCCTTGATCACGTACTCGTCTCCCGGCTCTAGCCAAGACAAGCACACAAGAAAAAGACCAACAATCAATCACGATGCAATGCACAAGCAACATGATGCAAAACATGGCATGATATGCGGGATGTGATACGCAATGTGTCGGGGATATACCCCGCGGCGTAAACCGGCCGGAAGTATAACCCGGCTGGACTTGGCGGTCTACTTGAGATCCGACTGACACTTGGCGGTTCACTGGCGACCCGCCCTGACCTGGCGATTTACAAGCAACCGCCTGGTCATTATGGCTCACTGGTGACCCGGCGGGCGGGTCAGATGGATGACGAGGACCAAGGCCCAGAAGGCCGGTTCACATTTAATGGTGGGCCGATTTATGAGGAAAGCACAAGGAATATTCCCTTACAAAGGAAGTAAGACTAGGACTCCACTTGTAATAGAGTAATCCTAATCCTAATAGGACTAGTCATGTAAACCGCCCCTTCAACATATATAAGGAGGGGCAGGGCACCCCAAGAGGGACAAGATTGACAAGTTCCACAAGTTGGACAAGTTAGGTTTAGACAATAGCTCTCGAGATAGAGCACTCTTGTAACCGTGATCATCATCATCAATATCAATGAAGCAGGATGTAGGCTTTTACCTCCACCGTGAGGGGCCGAACCTAGGTAAAACATCGCGTCTCTCGTCCCGCTCAACCCCTCTCAAGCTACCACATAGATGCGTTGGCCTCGCGACTAAGTCCTGACACTAAGGACATCTGCCGTGACAATTCCACGACAGTTGGCGCCCACCGTGGGGCCTGCGTACAGTGGTGTTGAGTTCTTGGAGGGATCTTTCCTAGGGTTCGAGAAATTCGCAATTTTCCGGACCAAGAAAAGTCAGTGCAGAAGGATTTACATCATGGATGAGGAGTTGGAAACTGAGACTCAAATTTTAGGGTTGTATGCTATACGGCCATGATGACCCGCCGAGTCCGAAACAAAAGTTTTTGATGACAGCAGATTCTAGGTTTGCGTGTTATACAACCATAGTGATCACAAGTCGCCGAAGCAAGCATATCCCACCAGAGAAGTGCTGCAATTGTTCCAAGTTTTTTCACTGTTCCACGTCCGTGATTTTTAGACTTCAAGTCCTAAGGGAATAAACTATTGCTACTGCTGCTTTTTCCTGACATGAAGACTAATCAAGTTTAGAAGTACACGGTGGGCATCTTCGACTCGTATGTGATCTAAAGCCAAAATCAGTTATTTCCTTTGGTCAGCTCCGATTGATACACGCACATAAGGAAGCTACCAGGAGACCGATTCAAGAAATCTGAAAGAAAATTACTACGTGAGTCCACCTGAAAAAAAAGAATCAAAGAAAAAAGACCACGACCCGGAAACGGAGCCGGCCATGACCCGGACTCATTGACCACGCCCGCGTCCTAGCCTCGAGGCGCCGGCCTCCGCCGCTGTTCCGACCCCGAGCCAGCCTCGCCTCGCCATGGAACTCTGAGCAGTGTCGCCTCTGGGCCATTTCTGCCTCTGCCGAGCCGCTACAGTTGCCCATCGCCTCCAGGCCGATCGCCGTCGGAGCGCCCTCGTTGTTCGATCCGCCAGCGCCTCTCCGACTGTGCCGCAAGCAGCTCCCCCTCAGTCTCAGTTGGCTTCATGGCTTCATCTCTTCGCCGTGCGACTCCACCTCTGCCGCGGCTATGCTTCGCCAGCTCCCTACTGTTACAGCTCTGCCCGGTGCCTCTTTGCCGCGACCACCTCCACAGGCCAGCTCCGCCTCTACCCTATCCGCGGCAACGCATCCCCTGACCTCTGCCGTTGGGTTGAGCTGGCACCGTAGTCAGATAGCCTAGTTTTAAGTCGCCCTTGCGACGTCACTCATGGACGTGTATTCACCCTCGCCCTTCGGGCCAAGCCGCCGCATCCACCGCGCCACTTGCCTTCATCACCACGCCCCAGGCCGGTTTGTCGCGACGCCTCTCTTCACCGGGCGACTCCTCGAGCCGCCGCCTGGCGCCGCAGCACTCCGCCTCGTGGAATCGTTGGCCCCGAGCCACTAGCCAGCTCTGGCTAAATGCTTGGGATCGTTCGATGCTATTGTCGCATCTTCCGAACTTAAAGTGCTGTTATAATGAAGCTTCATGTGTTGAAGAAAGTTAAAGAAGAAAGGAGCGACTTCTATGCAATCGCTATAGCTGATATTGATCGCGCCATGAAGAAATCTGCTGATAACTTGCTACATGTGCCGGGAGGAGCTTCAGACTTGCATAAATGGAGGGCACAAACATACCATCTTGAGGACTCTATTGGCAAGTTGAAGCTCACGATTGATAACTAAAAATGGCAGCACTGATGGAAAACTGAAACAATTTGGGAACACATTGTGAGAGATTAACAGGAGACTAGAAAAAGAAGTGACGCCATGTTATCTGACGGATCCACAAGTAATCACTTGGGGTACAAGGCATGCCACACCTAAATTCATCTCACGTCAAGCGGCATGGTTCAGGTCACTGACAAAATGCATGCTTTGCTCGCCATCCTCGTAGTCCAGTGTACATCATATTTGCCGGGTCACCCGGCGGATGCGTATGTACACGGAGGGATCGGTGAACGGGTTGTCGGGTCAGACGGATTAAGCCTACCTTGCGCTTTCGGCAAGCAACTTTGACTCGCCGCAGAAACTGACTCATTGCATGGTCTCCGGCTTCGACGGCCCGGCCGTGGTCAATCCTACAACAGTCGACGTGGTGGCCAGAGTCAGACGTACGGACAAACGTTACCCACAGATAACCTGTTGTTCAAAAATATTAGGTGATATCTGTCTAATTTTTTTTGTACTTAATTCTTGTGAGAACAACTATTCTGCCCTACAGTGTTGTTATCTCCAGGACAATTATCCACTATAAAAGTGACGCCAAGATCCTGAGTATGGAGTGCGAGCCGGTGACATCTGCATTGGAGTCTGTGCTGCCTGACGAATATGTGTGCAAATTGCCACCCCGCAGTACGGTTTATATCAATACGAGGTCAAGTCACCCGTCTGTGCCCGCGGCTGGATTTTTGTGTCCGCGCCGGCTCACAAACGTTGCGGCCGCATTCGACTCTCTTGTCCGCACCAGCTTGCAACATCGCGGCCGACTCATCTGTCTGTTGCCGCGACTGACTCGCCCGTGATTATTTTCAGCTTTGCCGTGGTGATCACCAACTCCGCGGCTGATATTTCCTGGCCTAACATATCAGGTGAAATCCATCCATTATATTTTTATATTATATATTGCTTTCTTTAAAAAAAGAGCAATTACTTTGGTTTGCAAGTTTTCCAATGCAGGACAAATTGTCTACTGTAAAAAGGGATTATTATATCACTAAGCTATTGAATAAATCATGCCGGTTTATATCACAATTAAATATGGAGAATCTCAAGCCAACTCCTCGAGTTGTCTTGAGACTTGGGGGCTACAATGACATGACTCGGGAACTCCGGGTCATTGGAGGGAATGATAACCCGGTTCCGGAGGACACCGCCATATTGATGAAAATTTAAAGGCCGTCAGAAAATTGTCGGTTCAAAATAAAGATTCCGGTTTAAAATCCGGTTCAAGAGACATCTCTCTCCCGCAAAGCTTTGAAGCTCTCAAATTCGGTTCAAACATCCGGCTCAAGGTAAATTTGTCTCTTACAAAGCTTTTGAAGCTCTCAAATCTGGTTCAAACATCTGGCTCAAGGACAATCTGTATCCCACAAAGTTTTGAAGCTTTCAAATCCGATTTTAAAGTTCCGGTTCAAAAAGAATTAATTTCTCGCAAGTTCGAGTTTAAAGGCTATCAGAATATTTCCAGCTGAAAATAAAGATTCTGGTTTAAAATCCGGCTCAAGGGAAAGACGTCTCCCACAAAGCTTTGAAGCTCTCAATCTCCGGTTCAAAATCCCGGTTCAAGAAGAATTTATCTCTTGCGAAAAGTTAAAGGTTGCCGAAGAGGGCCTGTTGCCATGATGCGCGGTTCAAACATGGGTTATCCCGCCTTATTGGCTTATCATATTATTGATCACATGGGGGCTTCTGTTTATAAAGGGGAGTTCTGATTACATATTGATTCGGCTATCAAGCCAATATTATCATAAGGGGCCAAAGAGAGTTTGTTGCACAACACAACTCAAACATAGGCACCCGACGAGCACAACTCAGAAATATATCACTTGGGGGCTTGGTCGTATTCGAACCATAGCTACACCTCTTGATTGGCGTAAGGCCACCCGGGAAGTTACTTGGGGGCTCTTTGCTTCGCAACGGACTAAGAGTTTGCACCCTTGTAATAGGCTATCAAGCCAGGCTTGGAAGCCAGGTGTACGCACCTAAAACCCCGGATTAACCTGCCTTCTTTAAGTAAGTCACTCCGCCCAGGTAAACCTGGTACGACCTGCGAACGTTTGACAGTCAATCTCATAGACCCTGAACTTGTCAAAGTTAAAACGTGATTGGTTAACGATTGAGGTCCATCTTAAGAGGCTTTGTGAAATGGTTAATTCAGTGGCCTGGCAGCCCATGAAAAGCCTCGATTTGGAGCTTGGCAGCTCGTAAAAAGCCTCGCATGTTCTTTTTTGAGTTCTATTTGCCAAGTTTTTTCGCCTTTGTTGAGGTTCATAATATCTTCTGATAAACCGGCGTCCTTGACCCGGCTTGGCTTTCAACTACAAGTTCTCAGTACATGATCAGTTATAATCCGGTGTTCATTAACCCGGTCTGGTTTTAACTAACAAGTCACCAGTATGAAATAAACCGGTGTTTATCACAACCCGGAACGGTTTTATCATAAACCGACACAATATGGGAGGAGTTATCAGTACTCAAAATTTGGGTTATCACCCTTACTACAAAAAGTTGGTAAACCAACGATGTGATTCAATGTCACAGGTATGATATATTTCATATTTGATTATTCTTAAGTGCAGCCTTGGTTATAAACCCGGGTTATATGTTGGGCATTATGACCCGTCCGACAGTAAACTGCTAGGACACTATAACTTGTTGTATGCAGAAACAAGTTGAATAAAGCATAATTATAAATCACCGGCGTTTATTAACCTAGCCTGCCTTTCGACTATAAATCGCCAATATGATGATAAATTATCCGGTGTTTATTAAACCGGCCGGGCGTGGGATTATAAGTCGTCAGTATATATTTGGATTACGCCATTGGAATCCGGTGCTCATAAATCATTGGATTATATTGTTCAAATCTTCAAATAGCCAACATGGATGGATTTTATTATGGTTATCAATAACCAGTATTATGATTAAGGTTTTCAAAGTCGCTTTAGCACAATGGCTATTATATTATCAATGGATATGATTTATTCTATAATTGAAGGAATAGTCTCGAGTCGCTGTAGGCTTATGACCCGGCACTTGGGGGCTACATTATTCAAGTTGATATTATGTCAAATATGCAAGTCGCATGTCGCTGCAAGCATGCACCATGACACTTGGGGGCTAATGCAAAGTCATTTTTATTGGCCTTATTGAAGACCCGACTCTTTACATTATAATGAGCCGGCCCTTGGGGGCTACCAATTGCTCCTGTCAACAGGGTACACAAGTTTTTATCCATTATATTGAAGGGTCCACTCCTCAGTTGGTAAAGCACAAAGCTCTTAACCTTGTGGACGTGGGTTCAAGCACCATGATGGGAGTTACATCATATGATGTTATTTTCAATGAAGTATATATAAAGTCCCAGCTCAATATTATCTTACTGAGCCGGCCCTTGGGGGCTACACGTTGCTGTTCAAATTTACATGATCATATTTATAAAGTCCCTGCTCATTATTGCATAATGACCCGGCCCTTGGGGGTTACACTGATTGGAGTTTTTATAAGCAATTACAAGTCCCAGGTTGCTGCAAGCATGACAACCTGGTACTTGGGGGCTACATATATGGAGTATTTAGTTTACATGATTGAGATGAACAAACCGGATTTCTTCAAGATTGAAACACTTATTGGATCAAGTCTTAAGTTATCACTATGTTCTCCTCTTAATACTTGGGGGCTACAAGTATTATGCATATAAAGGAGGAACATCTTCATTTTATCAGTTTTGAGCAAATCAGGAAGATCAATTACATGACCCGGTGTCGACAACAATTATGACCCGGTGCCATCAATATTTATAAACCGGCCATTTTGGTAATATTAAACCGGCAAATTTTACATCTTCAAACCGGCTGAATATTAGATAAGTATTTCAAGACCCATATTTCTTAAACCGGCACTTTGGAAGCCGACTCAAGTGGATTATTCTTCACAATATTTCTCTGTGAGAAACCAATGTCAACAAATTGAGTATGAAGCTGGCTTGTTAACTCGGATTTTCTAGAAGGAGGAAAGGACAAGGAATTAAGGATGATCAGGTGCCGGTTTACAAGAATTCTTAACCCGGAGCATAATCTGTCAAGTTTGTTCCTGTGTTTGTTTTACAGGATCAGTTTAATATGGATAAATCCAAATTAAACTGGGGCTAATGTCGAGGATATACCCCGCGGCGTAAACCGGCCGGAAGTATAACCCGGCTGGACTTGGCTGTCTACTTGAGATCCGGCTGACACTTGGCGGTTCACTGGCGACCCGCCCTGACCTGGCGATTTACAAGCAACCCGCCTGGTCATTATGGCTCACTGGTGACCCGACGGGCGGGTCAGATGGATGACGAGGACCAAGGCCCAGAAGGCCGGTTCACATTTAATGGTGGGCCGTTTATGAGGAAAGCATAAGGAATATTCCCTTACAAAGGAAGCAAGACTAGGACTCCACTTGTAATAGAGTAATCCTAATCCTAATAGGACTAGTCATGTAAACCGCCCCTTCAACATATATAAGGAGGGGCAGGGCACCCCAAGAGGGACAAGATTGACAAGTTCCACAAGTTGGACAAGTTAGATTTAGACAATAGCTCTCGAGATAGAGCACTCTTGTAACCGTGATCATCATCATCAATATCAATGAAGCAGGATGTAGGCTTTTACCTCCACCGTGAGGGGCCGAACCTGGGTAAAACATCGCATCTCTCATCCCGCTCAACCCCTCTCAAGCTACCACATAGATGCGTTGGCCTCGCGACTAAGTCCTGACAAGGACATCTGCCATGACAATTCCACGACACAATGCATATGCGTGCTTCAGAAAGGAAGGATTGATCCAGGCATCAACTTGGCAAACCAAGTGTGCCGCTGGAAAGATGAGTTGATTTCGGTCGAAATCGATATAAAGATCACCGGAATCGGATGCACGGTTTGCAAATGGCAAGCAAAACAAGAATGACACAATTCTGCGGTTAACAGCATGATGCCATCTAGAATGCAACAAAAAACTAATCTACTGCACTCGAACAAAGCAACAAAGCACATGGCAGTGATCTACTCAAGATGCTTGACAAAAGATGAACACTGAGCTACGGCTAAATCACAAAAGAGCAGGTTCAAACAAGCATGGCAAAAGTGCAAAAGATATCAGCTTCATAGACTTAGTGAAAAACTAACATGCCAGGAATTAACATCAGGAAGCAATGTTTAGAGCAAGCAAACAAGATGCTACAGGGCCAGATCATAGCAATACAAGCCATGGCATGAATCTACTCAAAGCATAGCACAAAAGTCCCTTACTGACCATAAGCCAAAAAGGATCAGAAGATATGATGGCACCCATGTAAACATAGCAAGTTTCGTTAACAGATCCAGACAGCAGAAAACTAAGCATGGCATAAACAGAATTATGAAGGCAACTTTGCGAGCTCGATTCACTCATCACAAAGCCTTGCATGACAAACTAAGCATACTACCAGCAAGAAGACATGATCATAAGGCTAACCATGGCAAGAATAAGTTTATAGCATGCTTGGATCAACAACAACCTTGGCAAAATTGATTAACACGTAAACAATCTGTCAGGAACATTTTATAGCAAAAGTAGAGCAATATTGAGTCATGCTAGGGCACTCCATAAATTCAAACAGGGGCATGGATGGATAGAGCATAACCATATGTCAAAATCATCCTTACTGAACATACTCAAAACAAGCATGGATCACTCTGTAGCATCATTGATACATGGCATAAAAATAACAGCAGAGCAATGGCAGTAAAATTCTAAGTCTCTGAAATCAGCAATATTACGAGAGCTACTTTGGATGCTTGTTCTAATCACCACAAAGATCACAAAAATACATGGCATACACCCCTGTAAATATGGCATGGCATAGACCAAAACACATGAAAAGCTCATGTTCATATGAAGCACACAACAAATGTGGCAAAAATGACAAAAGCTCATACTCTGCTAAGAATCAGCACCTAACATTTTATAGCGCTCTTGCATCAACGATTTGGGCATCAAGATGGACTCAAACAAGCATGTCACAATGGAACAAAATGAAGAGCACATCCTGATGAACATTTTGATATATCATGCACATGAAACGGTGCTATGGTGATGAAGTTATGATGCGTTGAACAGAGCAATAAAATATGAGGGGGAAAAGACTTAGGGAAAATTAGACCTCCGAAAACTGGATCTAGGGTTTGCACGTCCTTCGAGGATGACCGGGGAGCTTGCCGGAGTAGGAGGTCGCGGTGGCCGGAGTAGGAGGGGAAGGACGTCACCGGAGTAGATGAGGGTGTCGCCGGAGTAGCACGGGCGTCGGTGGAGGATTGGCAGCGCACGGGGCGACGCGCTTGCCGGCGAGCGGCGGTGGTCGGAGTTGGCCGGCGAGGTGGCGCTCTCCAGTCGGGGAGCGGGCGGTGGATGGCGGCGAAGCCGCGGAGCATCAGAGGAGGACGACTGAGTCGGGGGCGGCGGCGGCTCGGGCCCCGCGGGCCGGATCTGGGCCGCCGGGCCCACGGCGGCGCGTGGTGGGAATGACGGCGGAGGCGACAGGTGGCGTGCTCTCACTGGCACGCGGTGGCGGCGGGTTTCGTCCGGCGGCGCGCGGACATGTCCGCCGGGCGAGAGGGAGGAGAAGACTAGGGTTAGACCCGAAATTTCGGAAGAGATCACATGGTAGGAGGTGGTGGAAGTGTCCAAATGAGGTGCAGTTTTCGCCCACGCGATCGTGATCCGACGGCGGAGGGCATGGGAGTGGTTTGGAAGGGTTATTGGACCATTTTGGAGGGGTGTTGGGCTGCAACACACACGAGGCCTTTACGGTTCCCCGGTTAACCGTTGGAGTATCGAAGGGACTCCAAATGGCCCGAAACTTGACAGACGGTCTACCGGTGGTGTACCAAGGCTGCTTGGCAAATCTCGGTCCATTCTGAGAATGTTTAACAACCGCTCACAAAAAGAGACAAAAGGGGGCGCCGGAGGACGTAGGAGTGTCGGATTGCAAAACGGACAACGGGGAAAAAGCTCGGATGCATGAGATGAACATGTATGCAAATGAGATGCATATGATGACATGATATGAAATGCATGACATGAACAAAATGCAAAACGAAGAAAAAACCCAACCACGAGGGAATCTCATAACTTAACGTCGAAAATGGCAAGATTCGGAGTACAAATATGGCAAGTTACATTCGGGGTGTTACACCAAGGCCTAGCCGACCCCCTCCTATTCTAACCCTAGGCCCGACCAAACCCTCACCTTGTCCTCTCGCTCGTTCCCTTGCACCGTCTTCCCTCATATCGATCTCTCCCTCTCCCTCTCTCGTGCCGCCACCTGCAGAGAAAGAGAGAGGAGCGACCCCCTCGTCCTCCAGTCCCGCTCCTGTCGCCGGCTACCGAGGAGCCGCACCGCTCCTTCCCGTCCTCGCACGTGCCAGGGGCCGAGCTCTTCTCGCTGCGCCTCTCTTGGCTTCGACCCCAACCAGATGCGTCTGACGAGCTCCTCGAGCTCGCTCGACCGCGCCCCCTACGTTCCTCGCGACCCTGCTATGCACCTTCTCCGCCCCGCCATCCCTCGTCCCGACCAACAACAAGAGCTTGAGCCATGCCATGGCCGCAGCCTTCTTCCAGCGTCGTCGGCCGCCTTGTTTTGACTGGCAGGTCAAGAACGACCCCGTCGCGTCCTTCCCACACCTCCACACATCGTCCGCGAGCGCCTAGAGCTTCGTCACCTGCACTCACACCCAGATCCGGTCATCCCTGCCGCAAACTCAGCGTTCCTTCAGTTCGGCACGCCGCCACCCAGTTCGCCAGATCCGCTGCCTGCTGGCCCCTTCTTCACCTCCTCGTTGTTTTGCTGCACGAGACGAGGAAGCGCCTCATTCAGTTCGCCAGCCGCCATCGTGGCCTCAACTTCCATGGATGGCCTCCTGTACATTGAACGTGAGGAGACCCGCTGCGTTGACTGGATCGGTGCCGCTCCAGGCCACCGCATTGTACAACTACGTTGAGATAACCCGGATATGCCAAGACCCGGACCGATAAGTACCACGATGTCCGTCGATCGCCAAGTACCCCTTCGGATACACAAGTCCCTCGAAGGTCCACCAATCCCTAGTACGACTACAGGACTGGAATGAAGTACCACGATGACCCTTAACATGTACCACTACACCGCACAGAAACGCAAAGACCATCCTGGATATTGCCAAGTACCACTTCAGTTCCGGAACGCGATGAGAACCACGATACCCTTGTCCCGTCAAGTTCAACTACAACGACTACAACATGTACCACTACCGTCGCCGAAAACCCGTGTACCGCAAGCAGAAAGTTCGACCACCGTCCCGAGAACCACTACTTCCGCTACTATCGAACCCAATCCGCTCCGAGAATGAACGCTTTGAAGGTATAACCGCCGGAACGACGCCCATGGACAAATGCATGTGTGTTGTATGAGATGCATGTTTAGATGTTGTTTTCGCCCGTGAATGTTAATTGTTCCTCCTCGTTGCCATGCCGTCCACCCGTGGGAACTCGGTAACTGGGATCACCCCACCATCTTTTGCACACTCCCGCCACACTTCCTTTGCACCGGTATCTCCATGAGCTACCGGAACCGATATGTTGCCGTGGCATCATTTTCGGATTCGTTGCCGTGGCACCCCTTTCGTTTCTGCCACGATGACAAAATGCTTCATATCATGCTCTTGTCAACATTTCCAAATTGCATAAAACTTGCACATGTCATCCGCATCATGATAATAACATTTAAAATGTTTAAAATTGTTGTTGCATTAAATTTCTAATGCACATGAGGATTTATCAGAATTGTTGTTTGATGTTTCCAGCCTCATTTAAAATGCCTAACTGTGTTTTTTTACTCATGTTTCACCTCCTGCCATGTTAAGAACATTTAATTTTGTTGTGTACATAACCAGGAGTGAACTAAATAATGGAATGTGGTGTTTCGTCAATATGCAACTTATTACATATTGTGCTCCACTTAATTTGTAGTATTGTTTGTGCACTTTGCCATGCCATGCCTCATTAAACCGGACATGCATAATACTTGATTGTGCATAATGCCATGTTTATGCTTGTTGGTTTACCATGTTGTTTGCTCCTTTCCAGTGTTGCTTCTTCTTGTTAGTTCCGGTAACGTTACGATTGTGAGGATCCGTTCGACTACGTCCGTTTGTCTTCTTCATGGACTCGTTCTTCTTCCTTGCGAGATTTCAGGCAAGATGACCATACCCTCGATATCACTTCTATCTTTGCTTGCTAGTTGTTCGCTCTACCGCTATGTCGCGCTACCTACCACTTGTTTATCATGCCTCCCACATTGCCATGTCAAGCCTCTATCCACCTTTCTAGCAAACTGTTGTTTGGCTATGTTACCACTTTTGCTCAGCCCCCTCTTATAGCATTGCTAGTTGCAGGTGAAGTTGAAGTTTGTTCCATGTTGGGGATATGTTGGTATATCACATTATCTCTTATTTAATTAGTGCATCTATATACTTGGTAAAGGGTGGAAGGCTCGGCCTTATGCCTGGTGTTTTGTTCCACTCTTGCCGCCCTAGTTTCCGTCATGCCGGTGTTATGTTCCTTGATTTTGCATTCCTTACGCGGTTGGGTGTTATGGGAACCCCTTGATAGTTTGCCTTGAATAAAACTCCTCCAGCAAGGCCCAACCTTGGTTTTAACATTTGCCACCTAAGCCTTTTCCCTTGGGTTCCGCGGACTCAAGGGTCACCTTTATTTTAAACCCCCGGGCCAGTGCTCCTCTGAGTGTTGGTCCAAACTAGAGCACCGTGCGGGACCGTCCCTTGGCAACTTGGGTTATGTTGGTACTTGTATGCTTAGCTTATCTGGTGTGCCCTGAGAACAAGATATGTGCATCTCCTATCAGGATTTGTCGGCACAGTCGGGTGGTCTTGCTGGTCTTGTTTTACCATTGTCGAAATGTCTTGTAACCAGGATTCTGAGACTGATCGGGTCTTTCCGGGAGAAGGAATATCCTTTGTTGACCATGAGAGCTTGTGATGGGCTAAGTTGGGACACCCCTGCAGGGTTTAAACTTTCGAGAGCCGTGCCTGCGATTATGTGGCAGATGGGAATTTGTTAATATCCGTTTGTAGAGAACTTGAAACTTGAATTAATTAAAAAGCATCAACCGCGTGTGTAGCCGTGATGGTATCTTTTCGGCGGAGTCCGGGAAGTGAACACGGTGTTGTGTTATGCTTGAACGTAAGTAGTTTTAGGATCACTTCTTGATCACTTCTAGCTTCTCGACCGTTGTGTTGCTTCTCTTCTCGCTCTTATTTGCGTATGTTAGCTACCATATTTGCTTAGCCCTTGCTGCAGCTCCACCTCACCACCTTATCCTACCCATAAGCTTAAATAGTCTTGATCTCGCAGGTGTGAGATTGCTGAGTCCTCGTGGCTCACAGATACTTCCAAACAGTTGCAGGTGCCGATGATACCAGTGCAGGTGACACCACCGAGCTCAAGTGGGAGCGCGATGAAGATCTTGGTCATTGTTATGTGTCTTTTCCGGATGATCAGTAGTGGAGCCCAGTTGGGGTGATCGGGGATCTAGAATTTGGGGTTGTCTTCTTTTATTTTGGTTCCGTAGTCGGACCTTGATTGTACTCTGGATGATGTATGTTTTACTTGTTATTTGTGTGAAGTGGCGATTGTAAGCCAACTCTGTATCCCTTTCTTATTAAGTACATGGGATTGTGTGAAGATTACCCCTCTTGCGATAAAACCACAATGCGGTTATGCCTCTAAGTCGTGCCTCAACACGTGGGAGATATAACCGCATCGTGGGCGTTACAAGTTGGTATTAGAGCCATCCCCGACTTAGGAGCCCCCTGCTTGATCGAATCTCTGACGTTGTTGAGTCTAGAACAAAATGTTTTGAGTCTTAGGATTATATATATCGGAGAGTAGGATACTTTTTACTTCTCGGTCCCTTCGTCGCTCTAGTGAGGTCTCCCGACGTAGAAGTTTTGACTTTCCTCTCCTCAAATTTCACGATTTTTTTAGGATCACGCGGGTATCTTGGAATCGTTCTGATATTCTTGTGACAAGAACATTGTTCTTGGTGCCTCCTAACGTTTAGGGGTTGTGGCAGTGTCCCCGGGAGTTGAGCTCCGAGGTGTTGTCGTCACAATTTTATCGTTGCAGTTATGGAATACCTGAGTACGTCGACATCGAAAATCTCTTTTATGCAGTTGTTGGTGAGATAACCTCGACGCCACCCAGTACTGGGGCGGGAGTTCGGGAGTATTGCCATAACTCCTATAACGAATGCTTTTCGAAGGTTGAGGTACATGATTTTCGAAGGTTTCTTGGTTATGTGTTGAAGAATGAATACAATTGGATGTAGGGATTGTTAGTTTGAGTGAGATATTATGCTTCCCCTGTATCCCCAACACCTGATTGCATAACCAGAAAGTTTCGGGAGTTTTTAGGTGGGAATTCAAGTATCTCATAGGATATCTTTCCAACAGACACATGATACGATATGGGGTCTATCATATGTTTGTTCCGGTTTATTGTGCAAGCCAAATCCTTTGTTTTGTTTTGAGTTGTGGTATTCGAGTTGCTTCAATGTCAAGTGTTGATTCCATACCTTTCCTAAGTGGTGTTCTCATACTTCTATGTGAATACTAATCCTTCTTGATCATTGAGATTGTCTTGTCAATCCTTTTCAACCGGTGTTTTCATCTTCAAGTTATTCCTTCCACTTCATCCTTGTAAGATCAACTCTCATCTTCTCAACGGTGTCGTTTCCCCATCTCCATTTATTTTTCTTTCCCACCCTCCCACCCTTTTTGTTCACAGAGTCTAAAGTCGCGAATCGAGTATCCTTTTATTCATCTGAATGGTCACGCCAATTCTTTTCCAACCGATGTGCTCCTTTTCAAGTGGATCCGATCATTTTCAACATCCACAAGATCAATTCTAAGTTTTCTCAACAGTATATATTCCATCGGTCCCAAGTTGTCTTTGTTTTTCCCGCCCTCCCACCCTTTTTCTTCAAGGACTCTGATTTCTTAATCGACTATCCATTTTATTCACGATAAGCCTCTCCATTCTTTTCCGTCAATGTTCTTATCCAGTGATTCTCAGGAAGGTACTAACAGAGCTTCAAGTTATCATTCTTTGTTCTCTTTTATTTTCCGGTGGATTCAATCCAAGATTTCGGTGTTAATCTTATCCCTTTCCTCATTTCACAATGCTTTCTCATACCGGTGCACCTCTTAATCGCTTATCTCTCTCTATTCATATCCGAAGTGTTGAAGATATCTCAGGAGATTCGTGTTTTCATTCCTTATCTGTCCAAGATATCTCAGGGCTGTTATCTCTTTTGAGCCATTTAATTCAACCGGCGCAACCTCTCTTTTAAATCATTCCAATGGTGTTTCTCTTGAGTGGGCCCTAACCCACAGGTCTTTCCCCAGGATCTTACCTGACTCCTCTATTTTTCCCGGAGTTACTCTCAAATTCTTTTCCAAGTTAACGTAAGAATGAATTATCATCAGTCATATGTCTTTCTCCAAGATCTTTCAAATTCTTTTCATCGTTGGTTCAACCTTTCTCATTTTCATCCCGGAGTGTCTCAACAATTCATGGTGGTGTTTCTCATCGTCATTCTCTACATTTGAAGACCAAAGAAGAGTTTTTCCTCCAAATCTTATCCGTTCTCTCAGAGATGTGAAGTTCAAGCTTGCTGCCATCCTCTCATAATTGTTTTTGAATGTGAGAATTCTTTTCACCCACCCGGAGCAATTCAGGAGTCTTCTCAGTTTGATTCTCCGGAGCCCATCATCTCAGAATTATTCATTCCAGCTTTCAGCTCTCGTTCTCCAAATCTTACCGGTGCATCGTCCAAGTATTATCTAGCCAGCTCATGATCTCTTCGTTCTCTATATCTAGTTCCCTCAAGTATCTTCATTCGTTTTTCCAATTCTTCTAAGCGATTTATTCTCTCTTCATTGATTTTCAATTCTTACGGCGGTTTGTTCAAGATTCCTCCTTCTATGTTCTCACACTAATTCATTTGTTCTTCCCAAACCCGACCGGTGATTCGTTGAAGACCTTCTCAAGTTTGCGCTATATCTATCTTAATCCTTTCTACGAGAATAAGTAGTATGCCAAATCCGTTGCTGGTCATCAATTTAAATTGGTGAAGGATACACATAACATAATTCTTATTCTTGCTTCATCTAGGTGATGGATTCATTCTTCCGGAGTTTGTTCACGATGAGTAAATTCTCGGTTCAAGTGCTTCATACTTTCCCGGAGTTCCAAGATCTCTCAATTATATCACCATGAGGATTCATCTAAATCATTGCAAGGATTCACCTTGTGTTTTCAACTTCTCTATCTTTATATCACCCTTATCACCGGAGTTCTTCATGGAGGCTCTACATGATGGTTCAACAAGGATTTAATTCCTTCTCGAAGTGTTCATCGAGACTCTTTTCAGAGGAGCTCAAGTATTCTTCATCTTGCATTCCGAAGTGCAATTCTTTCTACATTATCTTTTGAGATGGCGTTATGTCATTTTTAACAAATTCTTTGTGTTTCATGATTCAGAAGTTCACGATTGAGATATTTAAACCCATTACTTTCTTCCTTGGAGTTATATTGGTATAGATTTCACCTAAAGCCTTCCATTGGGAATGTTTGCTCTTTGTGATGATTACCTATGATCCAAGTTTTCTTATCACCTCGGTGGAAGAAGTTTTTTTATCTTTTCTAGCTCTCAATCAAATATTTTTCCCGTGAGTGGCAGGTTGTCACCTCATAATTTTGAGATGTCTTCCATAAGCCCACATCAAGCTTATCCTTTCGTTGTTGATAATCCAACAACTCCGTTCTAGCATTTGTTGTAAGCGTGCTCTCTCAAGATCTTGTTTCCCTCCGTTCATTCCATTCCATTCTTTCATTTTTTCCGGAGGTAGTGTGTTGTTGATTTCATCAAGTATCTTCTCATCTTATCAAGTTCATGTTCAATTCTTTCCATTTACAGTCAGAGTGTTGCCCAAATTATATCATTCTTATTCCTTCTCTATCTTGTTTTAACCGGAGTGTTGGATCCTCTTCTAACCGGAGTCTCATCCAAGTGCTTTCATTTTGCCAAGTTCATATTATTGCCTTCCATTTCCAACCGAAGTGTTGTCATAATTGATCTTTATCGTTCCTTGTACATCTCGTTTCATCCGGAGTGCTTGCATGAACTTCCTATCCATTGGAACCCTTTTTCTTATGTCTTTCAACCTACAAGGTTCTAGTAATATTCCTTGTTCCTCTTTTCTAACGGAGTGTTTTCAACTGTTTTCATCTTTGTTGTATTCTTTCTTTCAATTTGTTCAACCTCGCAAGGTTCTTTGGTTTCACTCATTTGTCAAAGAAGCAACTTAGTTTTACCTCTTCCCCTTCCACTTCCGTTTCCCCCGGTGCCATCCTAGATCTCGAGACGAGATCCTCTCGTAGTGGTGGAGTGTTGTGATGCCCCAAGACCGGCGCTCTAGATGCCTTCCATGTTTTCCGAGTTTCGTAATGTGTTTTGTTTTGCTTGTTGCCTTCATCATTGCATACTTTGCATTGCATCATGTCATCATGCCATCATGTATTTAATCTTTGAAACTCCACTAAATAAATTGCATGGATCTTTGGTCCATTTAAACCGAGGGAATTCACATGGTGATTCTCTTTACAACATATCCTCCCAATATTAGGGAGCTATAATAAATATTCCATTCCTTTTGGAATTAACCATAACACACTTGCAAATATTCCCCATGTCTTTTCTGCTTCAAGTTTGCTCCTCAAACTTCGCCCATAAATTCTTTCATCTTTTCCTGAGCTCCACCAAAAATCTCAACATTTTTGGACACTTCTCAAACCAAGTCCTAGTTCAAACCCATTTGAATGAAATTCAAATGAGTTTGAATTTACATCTTTCAATCATGCCTCTCTTCTATTTTTTTGGAACCAGCGCATTTTTGTGAGTCCAAGAAAATAACCCCCATGCCCAAATTCTTTCTCCAGCCTTTCTTTCTCTCATTTTATTTTCTTTGCTATTTACTATTTTTGGTAAATAAAAGAGAAGGGAATAGAAGAAGAGGAGAGAAAGAGAGAAAGCCCACCTAGGCCTCCCAACCACCAGCACCGGCCCAAGGCCAAGGCCCAGCCGACCCCCTCCCATTCTAACCCTAGGCCTGACCGAACCCTCTCCTTGTGCTCTCCCTCGTTCCCTTGCGCCGCCTCTCCCTCATCTCGATCTCTCCCTCTCCCTCGCTCGTGCCGCCACCCGCAGAGAAAGAGAGAGGAGCGACCCCCCTCGTCCTCCAGTCCCGCTCCCGTCACCGGCTACCGAGGAGTCGCACCACTCCTTCCCGTCTTTGCACGCGCCAGGGGCCGAGCTCTTCTCGATGCGCCTCTCTTGGCTTCGACACCGACCAGATGCGCCCGACGAGCTCCTCGAGCGAGCTCGCCCGCGGCCCCTACGTTCCTCGCGACCCCGTTGCGCACCTCCTCCGCCCACCATCCCTCGTCCCGACCAGCAACAGGAGCTCGAGCCATGCCATGGCCGTTGCCTTCTTATAGTGTCGTCGGCTGCCTCGTTTGACTGGAAGTTCAAGAACGACTCCGTCGCGTCCTTCCTGCACCTCCGCACGCCGTCCACGAGGGCCTGGAGCTTTGTCACATGCACCCGCGCCCAGATCCGGTCAACCCCGCTGCCAAACTGCGCATTCCTTCAGTTCGTCGCGCCGCCACCCAGTTCGCCGGATCTGCTGCCTGCCGGCCCCTTCTCCACCTTGCCGTCGTTTTGCTGTAGGAGCCGAGGCGTCGCCTCCTTCAGTTTGCTAGCCGCCGTCGCGGCCTCAACCTCCATGGATGGCCTCCTGTACACCGAACGGGAGGAGACCCGCTGCGTTGACTGGATCGGTGGTGCTCCAGGCCACCGCACTGTACAACTACATTGAGATAACCCGGATACGCCAAGACCCGGACCGACAAGTACCACGACATCTGTCAATCGCCAAGTACCCCTTCGGATACGCAAGTCCCTCGAAGGTCCACCGATGCCTAGTACGACTACAGGACCGGAATGAAGTACCACGATGACCCTTAACATGTACCACTACACCGCACCGAAACACAAAGACCGTCCCGGATATTGCCAAGTGCCACTTTGGTTCCCGAACGCGACGAGAACCACGACACCCTTGTCCCGTCAAGTTCGACTACAACGACTACAAGATGTACCACTACCGTCGCCGAAAACCAGTGTACCACAAGCAGCAAGTTCAACCACCCTCCCGAGAACCACTACTTCCGCTACTATCGAACCCAATCCGCTCCAAAAATGAACACTTCGAAGGTATAACCGCCGGAACGACGCCCGTGGACGAATGCATGTGTGTTGTATGAGATGCATGTTTAGATGTTGTTTTCGCCCGTGAACATTAGTTGTTCCTCCTCGTTGCCATGCCGTCCACCCGTGGGAACCCGGTAACTGGGATCACCCCACCATCTTTTGCACACCCCCACCACACTTCCTTTGCACCGGTATCTCCATGAGCTACCGGAACTGATATGTTGCCGTGGCATCATTTTTGGATTCGTTGCCGTGGCACCCCTTTCGTTTTTGCCACGATGACAAAATGCTTCATATCATGCTCTTGTCAACATTTCCAAATTGCATAAAACTTGCACATGTCATCCGCATCATGATAATAACATTTAAAATGTTTAAAATTGTTGTTGCATTAAATTGCTAATGCACATGAGGATTTACCAGAATTGTTGTTTGATGTTTCCGGCCTCATTTAAAATGCCCAATTGTGTTTTTACTCATGGTTCACCTCCTGCCATGTTAAGAACATTCAATTTTGTTGGGTACATAATCGGGAGTGAACTAAATGATCGAATGTGGTGTTTTGTCAATATGCAACTTGTTACATATTGAGCTCCACTTAATTTGTAGTATTGTTTGTGCACTTTGCCATGCCACGTCTCATTAAACCGGACATGCATCATACCATGTTTATGCTTGTTGGTTTACCATGTTGTTTTCTCCTTTCCAGTGTTGCTTCTTCTTGTTAGTTGCGGTAACGTTATGATTGCGAGGATCCGTTCGACTACGTCCGTTTGTCTTCTTCATGGACTCGTTCTTCTTCCTTGCGGGATTTCAGGCAAGATGACCATACCCTCGATATCACTTCTATCTTTGCTTGCTATTGTTCGCTCTGCCGCTATGTCGCTCTACCTACCACTTGTTTATCATGCCTCCCATTTTGCCATGTCAAGCCTCTAACCCACCTTTCTAGCAAACCATTGTTTGGCTATGTTACCGCTTTTGCTCAGCCCCCTCTTATAGTATTGCTAGTTGCAGGTGAAGTTGAAGTTTGTTCCATGTTGGAACGTGGATATGTTGGGATATCACATTATCTCTTATTTAATTAATGCATGTATATACTTGGTAAAGGGTGGAAGGCTCGACCTTATGCCTGGTGTTTTGTTCCACTCTTGCCGCCCTAGTTTCTGTCATACTGGTGTTATGTTCCTTGATTTTGCGTTCCTTACGCGGTTGGGTGTTATGGGAACCCCTTGACAGTCCGCCTTGAATAAAACTCCTCCAGCAAGGCCCAACCTTGGTTTTAACATTTGTCACCTAAGCCTTTTCCCTTGGGTTCCGTAGACTCAAGGGTCATCTTTATTTTAAACCCCCGGGCCAGTGCTCCTATGAGTGTTGGTCCAAACTAGAGCACCGTGCGGGACCGTCCCTTGGCAACTTGGGTTATGTTGGTACTTGTACGCTTAGCTTATCCGGTGTGCCCTGAGAACGAGATATGTGTAGCTCCTATCGGGTTTGTCAGCACAGTCGGGTGGTCTTGCTGGTCTTGATTTACCATTGTTGAAATGTCTTGTAACCGGGATTTCGAGACTGATCGGGTCTTTCCGGGAGAAGGAATATCCTTCATTGATCATGAGAGCTTGTGATGAGCTTAGTTGGGACACCCCTGCAGGGTTTAAACTTTCAAGAGCCGTGCCCGCGGTTATGTGGCAGATGGGAATTTGTTAATATCCGGTTGTAGAGAACTTGACACTTGAATTAATTAAAAAGCATCAACCGCGCGTGTAGCCGTGATGGTCTCTTTTCGGCGGAGTCCGGGAAGTGAACACGGTCTTGTGTTATGCTTGAACATAAGTAGTTTCAGGGTCACTTCTTGATCACTTCTAGCTTCTCGACCATTGCATTGCTTATCTTCTCGCTCTTATTTGCGTATGTTAGCCACCATATTTGTTTAGCGCTTGCTGCAGCTCCACCTCACCACCTTATCCTACCCATAAGCTTAAATAGTCTTGATCTCGCGGGTGTGAGATTGCTGAGTCCTCGTTACTCACGGATACTTCCAAACAGTTGCAGGCGCTGATGATACCAGTGCAGGTGACACCACCGAGATCAAGTGGGAGCGCGATGAAGATCTTGGTCGTTGTTATGTGTCTTTTCTGGATGATCAGAAGTGGAGCCCAGTTGGGGTGATCGGGGATCTAGCATTTGGGGTTGTCTTCTTTTATTTTGGTTCCATAGTCGGACCTTGATTGTACTCTAGATGATGTATGTGTAACTTGTTATTTGTGTGAAGTGGCGATTGTAAGCCAACTCTTATTCAGTACATGGGATTGTGTGAAGATTACCCCTCTTGCGACAAAACCACCATGCGGTTATGCCTCTAAGTCGTGCCTCGACACGTGGGAGATATAGCCGCATCGTGGGCGTTACAGTGGGTGTGTGTGAGAGAGATACAAACCTAGACAGATGGCGTGTGCATTCATGAGTGTTTTTTGTTGTTGGGGGGGGGGTGATTTCGTGAATGTATTTGTGGGAATATGTGTCGATGACATCTCAAACAAAAATTTGACACATGCAATGTGTGTGAAATAGAGGCCTATCGATATCATATATAGAGGGGGCGATCCACGAGAAGAGAGGGAGGGTCATAGATATCGATAGAGTCAAAGAGAGGATCAAGTGGGTGGGTGCGAGATCGATGAAGAGAGCCATCAAAATTGTGTGTGTGCAAGTTAAAGATATAGGGTGACTAACGTACGGGAACGTCGGAGGGCACATGGCAAGTTTGTGTGTGGCAGGGAGACATGACTAGAGCGCTCGATGTATCGGTGTGTGTGTGGGGGGGGGAGGGGGGGAGGCAGAGGCCTAACTAGAGAGGTAGAACGACTCGTATATGTGTTGAGAAGGAGAGACCCAACTATGTCTTGAGGGAGATCAGTCGACACCCATACATAACTGAAGGACGTGAAATAGGTTGGACAGAGAGAGAGAGAGAGGAGAGAGAGAGGGCGAGGGAGAGGGGTAGAGTGATGGATGGGTGATGGAGTTGCTTCTCGAAGATGGTGGGATAGGCCTAGTAGACAAACTGAGGGTAGAATTGCAATATTATCAATAAGAGTGGGGATGTGTTTCTGTGTGTGCCTGTGCATGATAGATGTGTCGGGACGCATGCATGGATGATGAAGGGGGACCATGTGTCTGGTAAGCAAACCTAACTAGATCGGTAGATCAATTGTTGTTTGTCGGAGGAAGGGAGAGACATAACTAATGAGGTAGATCGATCGATGCGTGGGGAAAATCGAGTTATAAGGACATAGCTAGCTATATGTATAGCGGGAGATCGGTCGGTGTACATCCATTTGTTAGAGGCAAATAAGGCCCAGCGAGATGGATAGACAGAGAGAATGGAGCTAGGAGGTGGTGCAAGATGCCGAGCTGCTAGTTAGATAGGGGGAGGAGTGTGCGATTGTGAGATCGATGAAAAGAGGGTCGAGAGTTTACACGTGTGTGGCACCATATGAGAGACACGAGGCATGGACACAGAAAGGAGGAGATGGAAGGTGCGTGTGTATGTTGTAGGCAGATATCGCTGGAGAGGTTTATCGATCGGTGTGTGTCAGAAAGGAGTTGTGGAGACTGTGGGAGAACGACATAAAAAAGAATGTGCGCGATGGATAGAATGCTGAGGGAGGGGGAGGGCGAGGAGGGCATGTGCATGCATGAGTGAAAGTTAGTGCTAGCTACAAAGGTTGGAGGATTGTGTGGGTGTAAGAAACTAACAAAGATGATAATTTGATATGAAAGTGGATTCACATATTTGAATAGGAGATCATAGTGTTATAAACATATGCATGCATCAATATAGCGGTGATACGCGTGCTGTGGTTTTGCACATGTTATACCATAATGTGATAATGCATGGTGTTTGCAACTCACAGCTAAATGTCGAACAATCTAAACCATACTATACATCGAACAATCTCACATTTTATTTGAATTTGTGATACTGTGTGGTGTTTGCAGCTTACAACTAAATATCGAACAATCTAAACAATACTATATATCAAACAATCTCACATTTTATTTGAATTTGTGGTAATGTGTGGTGTTTGCAACTCACATCTAAATACTTGTAAGAGTAGGGGGCGGGGCACCATACATTATGTGATAAACACATTATACATATGAGACATGGTTTAGATTATGAAGATCAAGCTAGAGCTTGAAATGTACTGTGATTTGAAATCAACATAAAGTGGATTCAAAAAATCGAGTTCGAGTTCATATAGTACACATAGTTCATATCTAACTCGATAGTAATCATGTGCTATGTTGTGAAGATAATACACAAACAATGGTTTAACTTGACAATAATGATGATTGTAAATCTTATTAAAATAGAGAAATGAATTCAAATGGTTTTACTTCACAACAATCATTATTGGAGATCTTATTCAAATAGAGAAACGAATTCAAATTTAGTTCATATTGAAGCGGTAGTATATACGTTTGGAATGCACTAAAACATTCATTTGAGTAGCAGGTTGCATGCATTATACACGTAGCGAAATATTTTAACTGAACATAACATGATTCAAAGTTTTGAATGGCATTTGTAGTGCGAATTGGTTTGGTACAATATACGGGACTAGAATCTCTTGTGTGGTGCGAATTGATTTCTTTTTTGTTTTTTCATCGACGAAAGTGCGAATTGATTTGGTACATTACACGTTAGGATTGTCCGGAAATTCAACCCGTGCCTTGTTACCCCGAAATATTTAAGATACTTCTTTGTCTCGTTGTGCTCCGAAAACTCCCTCCATCTCAACCCGCACCTTACTATCCCAAAATTACAACACGTGCGAAAACTCCCACCTCGTGCGAAATCCCGACACGCGAAATGCCCGTGATACCCCTGAACCGAAAGAACCGCCTAGCACAAATCGGTGGGGGTACTTCCGTAACTTACCCCACATTTCGAACAAGCAGGTCCCTAAGCCATGGTTCCCCACTCCCATCCCATCGGCTCACCCGTTCGTACACCGAGGCCACAAAAACCCACGAAGCCCCACACCCTCCTCCATCCGCCACTCAGCCGGAGCCTCTTCCCCGACGACGTCATCCACAGCAACACCTCGACGTCCCTCATCCATCGTACCGGATGAGGATCGATCTCGTCGTCCCGCCGGTTCAGCCACCCCGTCCTCCATGTCCAAGGAGCTGCCCTGATGTTCCCCTCGTCTTTCACGCCTCCTCCATTCCCACACCACCGTCTTCACCTGCACCACCGGAAGAGCAGCATCATCACCGTTTCCTCAGATGAAGCTGAGGCCTAATTGGCGCCAGCAAAGAGGTTGTACACTAATTTCCGCATTTTCTTCTTGATTCGATCTCACGGTGCTGTCGGTGCTCGGTCCCGAGCTGACATGGCGTGGCTCCATCCACGGCGGTGTCGCTCCCTCGGCGGCGACGTCCACATCATTAGGAGCTGCTGTTGCTTTAGCTCTCACTCGCTTTGCTTCTATGCTCTTGCTCTTGGTCCCCTGCCTGGTCTGCTCTTGCTCGCGTTGCTGCTCTGGCTCTTGCTCTTGCTTGCGATGCTGCTCCGATTTGGCTACACTTCAGTCGACTGAATCAACTTTTGGGTCAGTCAATTTTCAGGAGGGGGTGGGGGGCTTGCTGGAGTTAAGGAAGAACCAGCCGCAACAGGGAGGGGGGCTTGCTGGAGAGGTACCCCACTATCTATCTTAGGGTTCAGGGTGGGAGCGGTGGTCGCTGGCGGTGGTGGGGCGGTGGCGTGGGGATTGCCGAAGAAAAAGCTCGGCATGGGGGGGGGAGGGGCTAGAGGGATGGTCGGGGCGGCCGCAGACCGGCGGTGGGGAGTGATTTTGGGGTGGGCGGGGCGGCGCACCGCCGGCCGCGGGCGGCGGGGGGCGGCAGTTTGGCCGGTGGTGTCAGTTGACTGATGCTGCTACATGACCAGCTTCCCCGGCTCTCGCACACACTGCTGCTACTGCTTTTCTGCTACTAGTGCGTTTAGTTTCAACAGTAAAATTCAGTTTCGACAGTTAAGTTCAGTTTCGACAGTTAAATTCAGTTTCGACAGTTAAGTTCAGAGATGAGCGGCTGATGTATTTTACATCTAGCACTTTGTGGTTATGTGTTTTATGTCATCTATTGGAGATGCTATTAGAATTCCACTCAGGTTAATGTTGTCTCTCTTGTCCTACTTCAGCGTCGGCGTCGTACAACTCACCGAAGCTGCTCCAACGATGAAACCCTCCATCACAGCGGAGCAGTACCGCGAGCTCCATCTCCAGACGCCTAAGATCTTCTTCCCCTCCTCCGACGGCCATGTCAGCCGGAGCATCCTCACCGACCAACCCAATCACACTGAGATCGACATGGCTTCGCCAAAGAGGTTGTACACTTGCTGCATCTCTTTTTTACTCTACATGTTATATATATATTGTCCACCGAGCACACGTAGTAACGTGAAATATGATTATTTTCTCCTACTATATGACAAGCAGTGAGGTATCAGGCAACTTAGCTATCCATGATGGACTCTCTCGAATGCCATCATTATTTATCTCTGCGCGTTTGAGCTGTGCATTTGTCGATGGGACTGTGAGTTGAGCTAGTAGGGCAGTGGCCTGGGTCCAAAGTAGTAGAAGTAGCACAAAAACATTTTTGAGTGTAGGCTTTTCCTTGCTCAAGCCTGCCTACTAGAATCGCTAGTGCTTGAAAGGAAAAGTGAAGGAAAACATAGGAATTGGAAAGTTTCCTATGGTACTACTATTCATGCATTTGGTTCAAAGGAATGGAGCAAAGGAAAACTGTAGGATTTGTTCCTTTAGTGTCTCTTTGAAAGAAAAACCGTAGGAATTTTAATATCCACTTGTCCTCCTTTTCAAATTCCTATTCATGAAGCACAATACTAAGAGATAGTAGCATAATAGCATTATAACCGTACATTTTCTTGTGGTTTGACTTAATCTCACCATGCTTCTTTGCATCCTGTGATCTTCCAATTCTTGTGAACTAAACACCCAGATCAGCAAAAATCCCATGTTTTTAAATTCTCTGTTTTGCACATGCATTCCTATCCTATTACTGTGTATTTCCTATCTCTGCGTTGTTAGAATCCTCCAATTCAAACGAGCACTTACAGAATTACTTCTCTTATAGATAGTTGTCAAAGAAAACCTTGTGTGGTTTGTTCCGCTCCTGCTGCACCGTCGTCCACCCCAACTCAGCTGCTCCAACAACAAAAGGGTCCAGCACAACAGGGATCCGGCCTCCAGACTGTCTTTCGCCGCCTCATATCTTCTTCCCCGCCGCGGGCAGCCATGACAACTACATTACTATCATCAACCGAGCAGATGACCTTGAGGATTACACGGGTCCGCAAGAGAGGTCGCACTCTTTCGTGTCTGCTTACATTATGCATCACTTAATATTACATGCTACTTTATCGTCTTGTTCACTGATTAGACTCTAAGTCAGCTCCAAATTAATGGTCAAACTTGAGTTTTTAAATGGTTGTGGGGTACATATCGGGGCTGCAATCAATAGTATCTATCTACTATCTGGTTAATCTCTGGTGTCTACTATGAGTTTCATGTTGGGTGGGAAACAAACAGTAAATAAGCCATTATCTGTATTTTTTAACTGAAGACATTATCTTCATGCTATCATTGGTTTTGGGTCTATCCACAGGTTGCTACCATCACTCTGGATTTCTGCATGCACTCCTTACATAATCTCACTATGTTCTACCTGGCGCCCACTGTGGGGCTATCGCACGATGGTTTCGAGTTCTTAAAGGGCAGCTTTGATGGACTCAAGGGATACGCCGTGGGCCGGATGACGAAGAGTCATCGGGACAAGCTCTACATCGACAAAGCAGGATGGGGCCCCGAGGCCGATTCGATTGAATACGGGTACCGGGTCCCCTTTGGTGGAATTCACGTCTTCATCAGCAAGATTGGCGAACCGGGCCCTGAGCCGGACACCTGCACCGACATCATCAAGACGGCTCAATGTTCAAGCCCTTCCCCGGTTCACCCCGTGGCGAAGCATGTTTTCATAGGCATCATCCATGGAGCAGGATATGAGGACGGACCGGCATCCGATGGAGAAACCGTTATCTGCTCCGACGACGAGTCTTCTGGAGAGACCGAATCGCTCTACCAGTTGCAGGATGGCCGGATTGGTGGAGGTTATGAGGGCAACAGTATTCCGGACTCCCCTGATTTGCCCAATCGGGCCGCTATCTTCATGGCTGGTACACAATCAGCACCCCACTCATCAACCGCCATGGCGATGCTCTCCGGTTCAGCAACAGCCACGCCAACGGGGGCAGGGGGCTCTGCGCCACATCCGGCTCAAGTTCTGTCCGACTTGTTCAGCGCTTTGGCAACATTGATGGCCGCGGAGGTGGACGCAGCAGCCCGGGATCAGCACAACGCGGAGATCGCAAAGGTAAAGGATGAGATAACCCAGGCTAAAGCGGATCTAGAGGCAGAGAACGCTAAGATGGCTTCGGAACGGGCCGAGTTGGAAGCTCAGGCCTACCGGATTAGGCTGGATCAGAACGCTTCAGAAGAAGTCATGAGAAGAAGATACCGGTTGCATCTCCCGTGCAGTTATGAGCCAAGAAATCTCTTCAATATGCCGGGAGCAGGAATGAGTAACCAGCCAATATTAAACCGGACGGAGGTGCCAGGAACAAGAGTGCCGGTTCAGCCACGTATGATGGACCCGCCTCATCAGAACAACATTGTACCACAATATGTTCCAACACCTCCTGGGCATTACTCCAACCCGTTGGACAACATTGTGGTAGCCGCTTCACGATTGGCAGCCCTCCCCACCGACGGCGAGTCACCAGTAGCGGTTGAGACACGACGGGCCAGAGATCTCCTTCAAACAGCTCTAAACCAGTAGCAGGCTTATTCACACAGTCGTGAGAGGATTCATTCCACCCCCCGTCCAAGCCGGAGCTACAACAGGCACGTTGAGGATGAACCGGCCGTGTCAAGCAGTGCACGTCGCCGTAACTCGCCGCGAGGGCACAACCCGGCCGGGGGAGGTGCTAATGCGCAGGATGTGGTGGATCATGGTCGCGCACGTCGAGAGGCCGAGTTAGCCGCTCTGCACGGAGTCCGTCAACCTACTCCGGTTCACCCTACTGCTTCAGTAGAGCCAGTTGTGGTATTCAGTTCCTTAGGGGTGCCGTGTCTTACCCCTGCCTTGCGTAATGTGAGACTGCCTAAGGATTTCAAAGGACCTCGTAAGGTACCCAATTACACCGCCAATCTGCAACCAGAGGCGTGGGTTGAAAGCTACGAGATGGCAATGGGGATGTTGGATGTGGATGAAGCAGTATGTGCTAAATACTTCACCATGATGTTGGAAGGGACAGCTCGTACCTGGTTGAAGAGCTTACCAACTAACTCTGTCGGATCATGGGCCGAATTGAAGCACCGGTTTATCTAGAACTTCAAAGATATTTGTAAGCAGCCCATGTCAATTATGGATCTGGCCGCTTGTGTCCAAGAGGATGGGGAGTCCACGACCCATTGGGTGAAGCGGGTCTCAGCTATTTTGCATTCATCAGATCGTATCAATGCAGACACCACAGTGCTAACGTTGGAGGGCAATTGCCGTTTTCTGCTGCTCAAACAGAAGTTAGGAAGGCTCAAACGTCACTGCAATGATATGTCAACGCTAATGGCCACTTTGGTTAAATATGCTAATTCAGATACTACCAAGGACCCTGACTCAGAGGAGGACAAACCGGGGAAAGGGAAAAAGAACGACAACACCAAGGGTCAGCAGCATAATCTAGCAGGCCATGGGAACAATGGTAAGCGCAAGGCCGACAAGAGCTTGGACTTTGTGGCTAACACCAATGCTCAGGACAATGGTCAGTGCCGTAAGGGCAAGCAGCCCCAGAGAGGTGGAGGTTCGGGCCCCAATTTGGAGCGCCTGTTAAACCAACCCTGTCCAAAGCATGGATCAAAGGAGAAGCCAGCATCGCATCTTTGGAAGGATTGCTATATCATGCGAGATTTCAAGAATTCCAATATGTTTCAGTATGATAATGGCCCGCTCGGCGGTTCAGGAGGTGGTTTCCACGGGCTGGGTTACGGAGGTGGCAGCTCCGGTTCAGGATTCCAGGGCAATCAAACCGGGTACAGCAGTCAAGGGAATCAGGGAAACCAGGGAGGTTACAACCATCAGGGGAACCAGCAGTAGCAGCAGCAGTCGGGTTATCAGAGCAATCCTAAACAGTTAAATAGTGGGCAATATCATGTCTTCACCACTAGCTTGTGTAAGCGCGATCAGAAGCTTCACAAAAGGGCGGTAAACTCTGTTGAACCGGCGGTGCCTCAATATTTGCGCTGGTCTGAGCAACCCATTTTGTGGAGTAGAGAGGATCACCCGGCCCGGGTTGACAATCCGGTTCATCTGGCATTGGTGGTGGCCCTTCAAGTCGGGGGATATAAGTTCACTAAGGTACTCATGGATGGGGGAAGTAGTATCAACATTCTATATTACGATACCTTCTGTCGTATGGGGTTGATAGATAAGAATCTTAAACCATCAAACACCATTTTTCATGGTGTGGTGCCTGGTAAGTCTGCATATCATCATGATTCCAGATCAGAAACATTGACTTTTGAGGTGGTAAAAATCAAAAGTCCTTATCACGCTTTGTTTGGGCGTCCGGCTTACGCTAAGTTCATGGCGAGGCCGTGTTATGTGTATCTGTAGCTTAAGATGCCAGGTCATAAGGGGACCATCACAGTACACGGGAGCAGGAAGATCGCTTTGGAATGTGAGGAAGGTGATGCGGCTTATGCTGAGTCGGTTTGTGCCACTAAGGATTGAAGTTTTATAAGGACCAAGTTGATCCAGCAGATATGACTTCTTTGAAAAAGCCAACTAAGGAACACGATCCGGCGTTGAAATTTAAATCGTCCATAGATACTAAGATGGTTGATTTTGTTCCTGGCGATTCATCCAAGCAGTTCAGCATCAGCGCTAACCTGGATCCCAAATAGGAAAGCACGCTCATCGAGTTCATCCGTGAGAACCGGGACATCTTTGCATGGAAACCTTCTGACATGCCAGGTGTACCGAGGGAACTCGCTGAGCACACACTTAACATTGATCCTAAGTTTAAACCGGTCCGGTAGTTTCTCCGCTGCTTTAATGAAGAAAGGCGCAAGGCTATTGGTGAAGAGGTAGCTCGGTTGTTGGCCACAGGGTTTATCGTGGAGGTCTTTCACCCAGAGTGGTTAGCCAATCCGGTGCTGGTTCTTAAGAAAAACGGCACTTGGCGTATGTGTGTGGATTACACATACTTGAACAAGGCTTGCCCTGCAGACCCCTTTGCCCTCCCTCGTATTGATCAGATCATTGATGCTACGGCGGTTGTGACCGTTTGTGTTTTCTGGACGCTTATTCTGGTTATCATCAGATCAAAATTGCAGTTAAGGACCAGGATAAGACAACTTCCATAACTCCCTTTGGAGCCTTCTGCTATGTCTCCATGCCCTTTGGGCTCAAGAGTGCCCAGGCGACTTATCAGCGCTGTGTTCAGAATTGTCTTCATAAGCAGATTGGGCGTAATGTTCATGCATATGTGGACGATATTGTGATAAAGTCCAGGAAGGAGGAAACATTGATAGATGACTTGAGAGAAACCTTTGACAACCTCCGGATTTACAAGATGATGCTCAATCCGGAAAAGTGTGTATTTGGTGTACCGGCAGGCAAACTCTTGGGTTTTCTGGTGTCAAACAGAGGCATTGAGGCTAATCCAGAAAAAATCTCAGCAATTACATCTTTGGCTAAACAGGCGTGTATCAATGATGTTCAACGTTTGGCTGGCCGGATTGCGGCTTTGAGCCGGTTTATCAGTCGCCTTGGGGAGAAGGCTATTCCTTTATATCAGATGCTAAAGAAAACAGATGATTTTTTCTGGAGCGAGGCAGCTGATAAAGCATTTGAGGATCTGAAAAGGCAGTTAGTTGAACCGCCTGTGCTTGCAGCCCCAATTGATAAAGAGCCGTTACTGCTGTATGTGGCTCCTAATGCCCGAGCTGTTAGCGTGGCCATTGTGGTGGAGCGCAAGGAAGCTGGAAAGGAGTATCCGGTTCAATGGCCTGTTTATTATATCAGTGAGGTACTCATTGAAGCAAAGCAGAGGTATCCACATTGGCAGAAGATGGTGTATGGAGTGTTTATGGCAAGCCGAAAGCTCAAACATTATTTTTAGGGTCATCTATCACAGTGGTCAGTTCAGCCCCTCTGGGAGATATTATTCAAAACAGAGAAGCAACTGGCCAGATTGCTAAGTGGGCTATTGAGCTTGGACCTCACGGGCTCAAATACACACCTCGCACAGCCATTAAATCCCAAGCACTTGTGGACTTCATCAATGATTGGACAGAGTTGCAGGCACTAGAGGAAAAGCCAGATAACATGTATTGGACTATTCATTTTGATGGATCCAGACAGTTGGAGGGCTCGGGGGCTGGAGTCATACTAACTTCCCCAAGAGGTGACAAGTTTTGTTATGTCCTCCGTTTAATGTTCCCCTGTACTAACAATGCAGCTGAGTATGAGGCCTTACTCCATGGTCTTCGGATGGCTAAGGAGATGAACTTAAGCCGGGTTAAGTGCTTTGGGGATTCAGATCTGGTGGCTCAATAGGTGTCTGGCACTTGGGATTCTAAAGACCCACTCATGGCTGCATATCGACGAGAGGTGGACACAGTGGCTGGTCACTTCAAGGGTTATCAGGTGGACCATATAGACTGGTGAAAGAACGAAGCGGCAGACACTTTAAGCCGCCTTGGTTCTCAGCGTAAACCGGTCCCACCAAATGTCTTTCTTGACGTGCTGCATAATCCATCGGTCAAGGTACCAACAGAAGAGGAGTTGGCTATTCCTGATCCGGAGGCTCAATTGGTGGCAGCTTTGCATGCCATACCAGATTGGACAATCCCATACCTAGCTTACATGAACCGGGCGAATTACCGGAGGATGAAACCTCGGCCCGACAAATAATCCGGCATTCCAAATCAATGACCATACTCAATGGAGAGTTACATCGTTACAGCGTTTCAGGGGCAATTCAGCGTTGTGTCTCTCCTTGAGAGGGTTGTGAGATTTTAAGAGAAATCCATGAAGGGGATTGTGGTCACCACGCCGGTTCAAATTCTTTGGTTGCTAAAGCTTTTCGCCATGGTTTTTATTGGTTAACAGCTCACGCTGATGCGGAGGACTTAGTCAAAAGATGTGATGGTTGTCAAAAATTCGCACGCTGTGCTCATATTCCGGCTCATGAGTTGAGGATGATTCCAATAACGTGGCCATTTGCGACTTGGGGGCTTGATATGGTTGGACCCTTTAAGCGTTCCAAGGACAAAAAGACCCACTTATTAGTGGCAGTTGACAAATTCACCAAATGGGTGGAAGCAGAGCCATTCAGTAAGTGTGATGTGGCCACGACGCTTCAATTCATCAAAAAAGTGATATTCCGGTTTGGCTTTCCACACAGTATTATAACTGATAATGGTACTAATCTGTCAAAGGGAGAGATGGAAGAATTTTGCCAACTTGAGCACATCCGGCTTGATGTAGCATCGGTGGCTCACCCCCAATCTAATGGTCAAGCGGAGAGGGCAAATCAAGAAATTTTGAGAGGTATTAAACCCCGGCTTATGGTTCCTTTGAAGCGGACACCGGGTTGTTGGGTGGAGGAATTACCTTCTATGTTATGGAGCATCAACACCACGCCTAACAGACCTACGGGTTACACACCTTTCTTCATGGTTTATGGAGCGGAGGCGGTTCTCCCTAGTGACATCCGTCACGACTCGCCCCGTGTGGCAGCTTATGTTGAAGCTGATAATGAGACATCACGTCAGGATTCCCTGGACTTGTTAGATGAGGAGCGTGATCTTGCAGCAGCACGTTCGGCGATTTATCAACAAGATCTCCGACGTTATCACAGCCGCCGGGTTAAGACCAGAACCTTTCAGGAGGGCGATTTGGTGCTCCGGCTCATCCAGGATCAAACTAATACGCACAAGTTACCCCCACCTTGGGAAGGACCCTTTGTGGTCAGCAAGAATCTGCACAACGGGTCGTACTACCTCATTGATGTTCGAGAGCATAAAGACTCACGTAAATCGGAGGAGGAGACCAAGCGGCCGTGGAATATAGCTCTTCTTCGGCCTTACTATACTTGAGCCATAGGCTCTTCATATGTACATATTTATGACAATGTATATATTATGTAATAAATCGGAGCCTCGAATAAAGCAGGGTCTCTGTTCTTTTTACATCATGTGTGTGCTTCCAAAAGTTTCTACTGACAAGCGGAGTTTTGTTAAACCGGTCTCTGCAGCTGCACGGATACAAAAGAAAATCACTAGGGGGCTTGGTCATATCTGAACTGTAGCTACACCTCTTGATCGGTTTGAAACCACAAAGGGATATCACTAGGGGGCTTGGTCATATCTGAACCGTGGCTACACCTCTTGATTGGCGTAAAGTCAACATGAATTTACTTCGGGGCCAAAGAGAGTGTTGCAAAAGCATAAGCTCAAACATGGGCACCCACTGAGCACAGCTCAAAAAGTTACCTGGGGGCTCTTTTTTGCAAAGCAACAAAGAGTTTAAAAGGACCCTTGTAGTTGGCTATCAAGCCACGCCTTGGAAGCCTAGTGTATTCACCTAAAACCCCGGGTTAACCCGCCTTCATTAAGTAAGCCACTCCTATCCAGGTAATCCTGGTATGACCCGCCGAACGTTTGACAAGTCAATCTTATATAGACCATGAACTTGTCAAAGTTAAAACAACGATTGGTTAATGGGAGGCCCATCTTAAAAGGCTTTGTTGAATGGTTTAACTCAGCGGCCTGGCAGCCCATGAAAAGCCTCGATTTGGAGCCTGGCAGCTCGTAAAAGCCTCGCATGTTCTTTTTGAGTTCTATTTGCTAAGTTTTTCGCCTTTGTTGAGGTTCATAATATCTTCTGATAGGCCGGCGTCCTTGACACGGCTTGGCTTTCAACTACAAGTTGTCAGTACATGATCAGGTATAGTCCGACATTTATTAACCCGGTCTGGTTTTGACTAACAAGTCGCCAATGTGATAAGGAAAACCCGGTGTTTATTACATCCCGGTACGGTTTATGATCATAATCCGGCAAATTAAGGACGGAGTTATCAAATGCTCCGGATTGGTGTTTACACCTTTATCATACAAGCAGTTGGACAGCCAACGAGGTATGTTGCAGATATTATTATACTTTGATTATCCATCCAAGTATTGTCTATGTTTGGGCATTATGACCCGTCCAGTGGTAAACCAGTAGGACACTTTCAAGTTCTTATATACAGAAACACAAATCGTCATGGGCTATGCATAAATAGATCCCAAAAAGTGGAGCACGTTTCTAGAATATCAAAGCACCACAACACATGCTCGATGGCATGATAGATAAAGGAGTTTTTGCTATCCTATTACACGAAGCTTCAAAACAGCTCCAATTGAGTAATTGTTTTTCAGCATTGGCACACAATAGCTGGTAAACCGGCTGCCGGTTTAAGATGCTTCGTCTGGACGGTTTGACGGTTGAGGGTCATTCGGTGCAATCACTTCTTCTTCATCCCTCCCTAGAGGCTGGAAATCAACCGTCGACCAATCGATTCTGGTTAAAGCTTGAAACACGGCTTCTTCATGGATAAGGCTGGAGGGGTTAATATCAGGAGCATAAGTATGCTTACGGATTGGAGGCACAAGTTCTACGACTTCATGGATTTCGGTAGGCTGTCTTTTCCCTTCAAGGTCGTAAGCCGGCTGGAAATGAGATAAGTCTGTATCTTCTGCTAGTTTGCTGGCTATTGGCCGCATCTCTTTTGTTAGCCTTCGGAGATCATCATTGTCGAAGTTTGAACCGTACTCCTTCACACCTGGATATCCTTTAATGATGTCATCCGCTTCAAGATCTGGAATCCATGCTTTGGCCCGGATTAGTGCGGCCAGCGCTCCTGCTCTTGCGGCTGCCTTCTTCAGTTCGGTAATCCGGGCTTGTAACATGGCTAGCTTCTCTAGAGTTTCCTTTATAAGTGATGGCGCCGGTTTGTTTTAAGCCACAGTGCAAATAGCATGCTGGGATCCAGAGTACAGCTCTTCAATCAAGGTATAAGCCGCTTTAAGCTTCATCCGCATATCCGTGCCCAGATGAGCAATACGAGTGCCTGTCATGGTTTAAAATCAGCAAACCGATAAATAATAAGATCTCATAAATTGGACAAGCTGCATAAGGAGATACTTACCAAAAATGGCGGATGTCATGGTGTTGATTTGCCGCTTCAAACCAGTTAGTTCATCTACAACTGGCTTCAGGGCTGCTTCGGCATCCTCAGCTCTTTTGGTTAAACCGGCCTTCTCGGTTTCCCAGTCAGCACATTCCTTGTTAAAAGACTCTTTTAGCTTTTCCATCGCTGTCAGGGCTTTGGTCAGCTCCTCTTTGGCTTTCGCAGCTTCTGCTTGTTGGTACTTCACGTTCTCTTGCAAATCAGCCGTTCGAGCATCTCTATTGCTTAGCTCGGCCTGTAACAATGAAGATATGTCAACAACAGGATATGTATTTTCTAAGTACAAAGCGTATAACAAGTTATGCACTTTGTACTTGGGGGCTAATGCCTATTTGCTCTGATTCACTACATCTTTTATAAGTCTCCAGAACAATGCAAGCATTATCCTTGACACTTGGGGGATAATGTACATTTGCTCAAAACGGACGCATGGATTAAAGACCTGGATTACCTCACAAAGCTAAACCGGCCTTTGGGGGCTACACTGAGGAAGGCTATATAATTACATTGGTAAAGTATCGGTTTTGGTTTTCACTAAGGACCTGACATTTTGAGGGTCAGTACGAGAGGATTAAAGTGTTATAAAGACCCGGTTTAAGATTAACATCATAAAACGGCCCTTGGGGGCTACTTGGACTAGCATTTCAACTTTGGAATCAAGAAGTAAATGGAGATGAAAATACCTTATAGCGTTCCTTCATCAAGTTCACCAAACCGGCTTCATAGTCATGGTTTGAGTGCAGACGGTTTAAGAAACCGGAGTGAAGTTCTTCAGCACTAAGATGAGCATAACTTGATAAGTCAGTGCTCCATTTACCCTTTTCCCTGGCAGCACGTTCCTCTTTGGCACTGTGTTGAGCTAAGATTACAGGATGGCTAGGAGAGTTGTGGCCCGTGCCAGTAATGATAACATCATCTCCTTGGCCTTCAGTAGTATCAGTGCCTTTCACCGGACTAGCCCGGTTTGGAGCCGCCGGTTCAGTGTCAGTCACCACAGGATCAGCTTCTGGTTGTTCACCAATATTCTGGTCTTGAAGGGGCGGTTCATCAAAGGTAGCTTCAGGATGAGGACCCTCCGGTTCACGAGTTTGGTCCAGTTCACCTATTTGCTCTTCTTCAAAAATTGCCTGGTCTTCTGACGGATTGTTGACCCGAGCTTTCTTGCTGGGTCTGGCTTTGGCTCTGCAAACAAAATTAAAAGAGGTTTAGCATCTTATTCAAGATTTGCAATGCATTGGAAGAAAGGGTTTGAATGCTTACCCAGCTATAGTTTTAAGAGGATGGAGTTGGCTTGCTGTTGATTCGCCAGAAGATGAGGGAGGTGTCACCTGATAATTTGAATCGGACGAATTAAGAGGTTGTCTGAAATAACCTTCCTTGGGATAAGAATTGTCAGAAGTGGGAGAGGCCTCAGACTGGCGCTTCCGAACCGTGGTATTAGGTAAACCGGCCGAAGTAACCTGTTGGCCACTGTGCCGGGTTGTCCGGCGAGCTTCATGCTACTGCGTCTTCAAAATAAATGTTGGATCCAAGTAAGCAAGAGGATGAGAAAAGCTTACTTTCTGGACTGCTTGACGGGTTTTTTGTGTTGGCATAGAGTCTGAACCGGAAGAAAGGGGAATTACCTCTACATCATTAGCCTGGCTCCCTCCTACGTCCTCCTGATAAAGATCATTGTTAATGAGGTGCATGAAAAGGGAGCCAGGTGAGTCAAGTTCTACCTCAACTTCCGGATCATCTGCATCTTCATCAAGTTCCATGCTGATTCGGTCAACCGTTTTCCACTTTGAGGTACACTTGACGGCTTTGGTTTTGGGACGGGATGGCTTGGCCGCTTTATCTGCGGATTTCTGCTTCCAGAAGGGATCATCACCTTGTTTGTACACAAACAGAAGAAAGTTTACAAGTTGAACAATTTAAAGATATCAAGATAAAAAGGAAGCATAGTGCTTACAACAGGCGGTTTATTCTGAGTGTAGAAGGGGTTCAAGCCGGTTTGGCGACAGACTGATTCCGGTTCATTCAAAATTTTCTTGACACTTTCAGTGACCTCTTCATCAGTTACCTGAATGTTGATGTGGCGTTGGGGGTCTTCAACTTCACCGGTATACTCACACATTAAACCGGGGCAGCGGCTTAGTGGCAAAACACTCCAAGATATCCAGCAATGCACAAAATCAACGCCTGTTAAACCGTTGGCCATAAAGGCCCGGAGCTTGGCGAGTTGAGGGGCATATTTGGCCCGTTCTGCGGAATTCAAACGTTGCGGCATTGGATGGGTGTTGGAAAGCCGGTGATCACGGTAGCCTGGAAGAGGATTCTCATCTTCAGGAGAGGTATCTCTGCAGTAGAACCAAGTCTGGTTCCATTCCTTAGGGTGACTGTGTAGTTTGGCATGAGGGAATTCTACTTCCTTCCGCTTTTGAATAGAGACACCGCCGAGTTTAGTGTTGGGACCATTTACAAACTCTGTACGACGGTTCAGATGGAAAAAGTCCCGAAACAGCTCAGCGGTTGGTTCTTCTTGTAAGTATATTTCACAGAAGACTTGGAAGTTGCATAGATTGGACACAGAGTTGGGTCCGATATCTTGAGGATGGAGTTGGAAATTGGCAAGCACATCTCAGTAAAACTTTGACCCTGGCAGTTTGAAACCACGGCCTATGTGGTCGACAAAGACCACAACCTCACCCTGCCTCGGGGTTGGAGGATTTTCTGTTCCTGAAGCTCGCCATTGAATTTCAGTTTTCTTAGGCAAAGTGCCGGTACTGACCATTCCGTTCAACTATTCCTTAGTGACCCGGGAACGAGCCCAGTTGCAAGCGGCAAACTGTTTAGCCATTGTGCAACGAAAAGCTGGAAAGGAAATGCCGGTTCACAAATCATTCATGATGACACGCAAGATGCAATAGGAATAAAGATATACAGATATGTCAAATTGTGTAAACCGGAGACTAATACAATAATGAATGACAAGGTCATATTAAGGGCATACATGTGTTGTTAAACCGGACTATTACAATCAATGTAAAGGTGGTTTGCCGGTTTACTAGGGGACTAATGGTATGAGATAGATTGTTTTTTTACAAGGGTAAACCACCTACATGGTACAGAGGATACAGATCTAAGGCGAAAAGGGCTAAGTAAGGAAAAACAAGTTTCACATGATCACATGGGAATTTTGGATCTACCGAAGACAGAAAGGCAAAAATATTTTGACCTAAAAAGGGTAGGACCCAAAGCAGGTTGTAAAAGTTCAGATCAGTTTTTCACGTGCAAAAAGTTTGTGGTGGTAGCGGAAAATAAACCATTACGCGGAATATATCAACATTGAGATTTTCTATCCATAGACTAAGGCGGAACAGGAAAGAGCAGCACCGGAACTCCGATGAACTTCAATGAACTGCGAAGAACAAGGAAACCCTAGACAGATCTACAAGGGGGGAAAGAAAAGGACTTACAGTGACTGTTGAAGCAACGGAGGGACGCCGCAGCTCTCTGGTAATAGTCAGGTTGATGCAGTTGCCTTTGTTGAAGCAGAGGAGAAGCTCGGTGATAGCGGCGTCGCTCAGGGGTAGAGGTGTCACGAGGAGGAAGAAGAAGCGAGGGAGACAAAGGGAAAAATGATAAGGACCCGTGGCCCTATTTATAAGGCGAAGCGATAACGCGACAAGTGCGGGAATCGAGGAGCTCAAAAATGGATAGTTAATAATGGTGTCGCCTCGATGACTGGATATGCATTAATGAAGGTAATCCTCAGCTTCAACGGATAGATGACGTCAGGGCAGTTTATCATGATCCTGGAGTATGACGTCACGACGGTTTACAAAATCAAGGTGAAGAGGCAAAGGAGGAGTTTTTTCTAAGTATTGAAGAATGACATGAACAAGTTCAAACCAATCTGGGGCCTAATGTTGGGGATATTACTACTGGACGTAAACCGGCCAGGAGTAGCCGGATTAGCTTTATGAAGATTAGAATCCCATGAAGATGTAAGAATGATGGCGCTTTATGAAGGCCCAAGGCCCAGAGGCGAGTTAAGGCCTGTGGATGTAAACCGACCTAATTATGTAACTTGCATTGTAAGATAGGAAGTGTAGAGACCGAACCGGACACATCTATGATCCGACTTTGGGACTCTGTAAACCGGCGGGCGTCAACCTATGTATATAAAGGGACGACCCGACAGCGGTTTAGGGACAACAGACAACAACTCGAGAGCCAGTCAAAGCGGATTCTCTCCCTGGTCATCGAAACCCTAGCAATACCAATCACAACTAGACGTAGGCTTTTACCTTCATCGAAGGGGCCGAACTAGTATAAACTCCCCGTGTCCCCTTGTCCGATTTAACCCCTTTAAGCTAACCCATTGCGATGGCTCCACGACTAAGTCCTTTCATGAGGACATCTTCCGTGACAAACCCATGACACTAGGCATGTCCGTTATTGTACATAATGGAACTGAACATGTAGAGCAAAAGAGACGAGCCTTGCGTGGCAATAAAATTTCATGTAGACATTGCTCCATGGTAGGCGCGAAGGCAGCCCCCCTCCACCCATTTCGAATTGTAATTGAGAGGAAGATACCTGTTCTGAGGGGGATTCAGAAGGAGAAGACAACTCCTATTTACCCCCTGAGGTCTTTGCTCTAACTTGGCATGCTGATGTTGGTTATATCATGCATATGGTGCCTTGCATTGCTTACTTTATACATCAAATATGTCATCTGCTTAGTTTAGACATGCTTTGTGTAAATGCCATCTGTTTAGTTTATTCATCGTTTATGTGAATTATGCAATGACATCTTGTTTAGCCAGGCATTTATATATGTGAATTTTGCAATGCCATCCTGCTTAGCCATTCATCTTATATGTGAATTATATTAGGCCATCCTTTTTTTGTCATTACATATTACCTTTGTCAACAATATTAGTACATTTAACTACTCTTTGTGTGCATCAGCCATTTGACAGGGTGATGGAAAATTCTGGAGTGAAAACAAGGTCTTTAGAGCAGACTATGCTATCTGACGAAGCGCATATCTCGCTTGCTATGGATAGCTCCCCAGAGGAGGATTCAGAGATAGATGACCAGTCCTATTTCCCCCCAAGGTGTATGCTCTAACTTGGCAGGGTTATGTTGCTCATATCTTGCGTATGGTGTCTTGCAATTCTATGTCATTTGATTAGTTTAGACATGCTTTGTGTGAATGCCACCTGTTTAGTTTCTAATTAGCATATATGTGAATTATGCATTGCCATCTTGTTGCAAGACATTATATATGTGAATTATGCAATGATATCTTGTTGCAAAGGCATTATATATGTGAATTATGCAATGCCATGCTGTTTAGCCAATCATCATGTATGTGAATTATATCATGCTATCATTTTTTGTATTACGTGTTCCATTTGTCGACAATGTTTGTATATTCAACTACTCTTCCTGTGCATCATCCATTTGAAGCGGTGATGGAAGTATCCCAACCCCTGAGGTCCATGGTCAAACTTGACAGGGTTATATTACCCATGTCATGCGTGTTGTCTTGCATTGCTTAGTTTTTACATCATATATGGATTGCCATCTGCTTACTTGATTACTATATAAATCATATATTTGAACTATATCATGCCATCATTTTTACATACACAACATCTATCTGAATTATGGCATGGCAAACCATTTAATAAAGACATCATATAGTTATATCATCTCATCCTGTTTAGTGTTTACAGTCATCATATTTTGAATTATGTCATTCTATCTGTGAATTATATCATGCTATCATGTTTCCATAGGCGGCATGTATGTGAATTATGACATGCCAACCTATTTAATAAACACATTATATAGTTATATCATGTCATCCTGTTTACATAGTCATCATATTTTGAACTATGTCTTTCCATCCTTTTTAGTTAGCCACCATAATGTGAAATTGTGTCATGCTATCCTGTTTAGTTAGCCATCATATATGTGAAATCGTGTCATGCTATCATGTTTGGTTAGACAACATAAATGTGAATTATTTCATGCCCTCTTTTATCCCGCACTATCCATTGCACCTGTCTATCATACAATGTATGTACATTCAATTACTTTTCTTGTTTATCAACCATTTAAATTGGAGCGGGCGATGGCAGTATCTAAGGGAGTAACAACACGACCTTCAGAAAAGATAGTGCTACTAGTTGATGCAGATAGAACCACAGTTGTACTTGCCCAAGAACTAGCCCCACCACACATAACCTAGACTCTCGTAGATTGTACCCCTACCAAGTTGGACAGAGAACCAGCTACGCCCCTTCTAACCCCAACCCCAGCAGATAGTAACCCAGTTCCAGTTGACACAACACCGTCTCCACCACAGAGTACCCAAACATGAGGAGTTAGTAAGGGAATTATAGTGCCCAAAACACGAGGACCACCACTCCGAATCCCAACTCAACGCTTAAAGGAGAAGAAGAATTGTTCTCAGGTTAGGTTCTGTAGCTATGGTTCATACTCCTTTGCTCTTGCACCACTATATTTACTCATACCAACTATTTTCATATGTGAAGGATTGGAACTCCAATGGCGCAACAAGTATGTTTTAAATCTGTTTCTTTAACTGGTTTGCTATTGTAACTTGTTCTATGTTGATTTCAGTTTCAATTGAATAAATAGTTATGTTCTCATGTCATGCACATTACAAGTTTTGTTATTGCTCTATAGTTTCCCACACTTATATTCTGTCTATTCTGCTTTGTCTTGAACAAATATTATTTGAACTGTGTCTCTATCTTGATTTGGCAACAAAAACTAGAATGATATATACCATAAAGTGACCATGGTACATAGATATATGTTTGTTTCATGCTGTTATCCTCTCCACTTTACTACTGAACTGATTTACCAAAATGAGTTTCATATACAACATCGTAAACTCGTGATGTGTCTGCTTGTTTCTCTTTTAGAATGCAGACAAAATATTGGAGAACAGTACCCCACTATGCAATGGTAAAGGAAGTAATGCAGATAAGGTTCAAGATAGTGAGACATCCCTGTCGATCTCCAAGAAATCTGATAAAAAATATCTTGACGATAATGAGAGAACCCAAAAGTCCTGTCTTGATGTAGTGTTCGAGTTACTGGCCACTGCTGCTGGCACAAGCTCTTCAAACTCACTGCCTGAATCAGTTCATCTTCTTGAGTCTCAACTTCAAGTTGAAAGACATCGATCAGATGTACTGCGACAGGAAGCTGAAGGACTGAGGAAGTCCCTGCAGAATTCAGATGCATACTTTCTAGTGCAACAGCAAGCACTGGAGGATTTAATTGCCAAACAAGAGAAAGTCAATAAGCTTGCTAAGCATCTTGCCAGCATTATGGGTACCCAGGATATTGTTTCTTGAGCTCTTCTGAAGTGGTTTCAGTTCTGGACTTGTTTCGCTGCGGCGTTTATTTGCACTGGTCGCCAACTTTGACAACCAGTGTATATGATATACTGCTTTATTCCCTATATTTGCACTGGTGGCGAACTTTGATGCCCAGTGGATGTAATATGTGTAATAGCCATGATAGCCTAGCGTAAGTTGCTTGCTTATTTATTTCCTTGTTATCTTGTTTATTTGTTTGCATGTAGTCAGTGCAGTTCTTTTTCCGCGGTTTGCTAGTGGCCGCAATAACCTATTTTTTAAAAACTAGGCCACAATAACCATGGGCTACATATTTACTGTAGTTACCATGGGCCTCCTACGGGCCGTAGAAAGAATGGGCCTTCTAAGGGCTGTAGAAAGAATGGGCCTTCTACGAGCCATAACATCAATGGGCTTTCTACGGGCCGTATGATTGATAGGGTAAACATGGGCCGATAACAGACCACATTATGGGCCGTAAACAAGCTAGATTTGGAATCGTCCATTCATGGGCCGACAATAACGGGCTGTCGTTAATCGACCGTTTTTGACGATGCTATGAAAACGGACCAACGGATTAACGGGCCGCAAACGGGCCGATTGTAACCACGGGCTGAATTTGGCACACAAGCAGAAAAGGCTAGTAACGGGCCGTAAGTAACCGAATTCTGGAAATGAGCCCAAGAATAAATGGGCCCTGAGAAGGCCGAAAGATAACACGGGTTGAAAACGACCCAGCAATGGAATAATGGCCGTTGATGGGTATAAAGCGGTACACTGCTCATTGCGGGCCAGATTCACCATAGGCCGTTAATGGGCCAAGAGTTACAAATGGCCTCGTATGGGCTGAAAGACATCATGGGCCATACATGGGCCGGAAGTTACAACGGACTGGAATCATATTGGACGGCCCAGAAGAAGCTACTGGGCTTAATTTCGATAGGCCGTAACGGGCCGTGAGTTAGCAGGCCGTAAATGGGCTATATATGAATAGTCCGTTAACAGGCTTTCCGTAGGCCGGCCCATTACCTTTTGACCAAGTCAAACGGGCTGGCCTTTTCACCAGAATAGGCCTTTGTTGGGCCATGCCACGTGTCGACGTATCATAGGCGCCTCCTGTCCAATTAATGGATGACATCTGTCCCAACGGTGAGCCAACACGTGTTTCCTCCATCCAATGAGAATTTTACACGTGGAAAATCCTCATTGGTCCGGGCTGTTAGCAGGTTATCGGATCTAAAACCGGACCCGATAGCTTAACGGTGACCCGTTATGGTGGATGCCATGTGTCGGTCACCCTTGACGAAAGCACTTCCATGACGCGCCATTTATCGTCATGGAAGTGGACACTTCCATGATGATAATTTTGGTAATGTCATGGAACACTTCTATGATAGCACAGGTATGACTATCTTGATTCTGTAAGAAAATCGTCATGGATGTACATGCATGACAGAAAACATGACCTACTATGACAAACACGTATCATCACGGAAGTGTATTTTTTTGTAGTGCATACAGATAAGGTCGCATCTTGCATCATTCCCATCCGCATAAGGTTGCAGGTTCCTGCCGTGAGCTTGGCCTCTACTAGGAGTTGGGGAGATGAACCAGCACTGCGGTCTCTAGCAAGCCAAAGAGATAAGTTCTGCCTCTTGTCCATAAGTGTTCTGTAAGATGAAACTTGTGCATAAGAAAACCTCGCCGCTCTTTGAAACTCATGTTCTCCCATCCCTGGACTCGAATGTTGCTTCGGCCAGGATGGTCGCAGTGGCCTTTGGTGAAAAGAGATTGGCGGGGGGTTGGTCCCTTTATTTATGCCCGGTAGGCTCAGTCCTCTGGCAACAAAATAAAAGGGTACCGGCAGGGTAGCTTGCCGGAGAAAACTCGTTTATTTAAATAAAGAGGCATTCCATCTCTGCGTGGACATATACATGCACGAGTTCCCTGCAAGGTTCATCCTCTTTCATTAATATGCTAATTATACAAGTACAAACCTTGCAGAACACATACAAGAGATTACATTATTTGAACTAAAATTTGGCTAGTGCCGACAGATTTAAGATTGAAAAAAGATAAGTGCCCCGTGATTTCCCTCTTTTAATTTTCCCTCCACCATGTATTGCAGTAGGAAGAGGAGAGGACGAAAAGGGCGCCCAAGCAGGGGCCCATCCCGGTCCCGCCGCGACCTACCGAGCGCGGCCTATCAAGATCGGGAGTGGCGAGGCTGCGAAGGAGGGGCATGGAGAGCAGAGCGGTGGTCCCCTGGTCACCACGTCTAGGACTAGCAAGAAGCCCCAACTTGGGCACCGGTGGAGTCATCCACCAAAGCTCAGCCGGAAGACTGCTGGAGGAGAGGCGAAGGCACCAAGGGAACATCCCTCCCCGACTATCACCCAAAGAGACTGGTGATGATGGTGCCGGGGAGGGAGGGGAAGATCGGAAATACGAGGCGGCAGGTCGCCAGTCAGAGGCGAAGGCATCCACGCCATCATACTCCGATCCGACGCCCTGCCACCCGCCTCCTCCGTCTTCCCTCGTTTTCTCTCCCTCACTACCACTTTGGAGAAGTGCTAGGACCCCAGCCCGATGCCTTCCCCGGAGAAGCAGCTGAAGGCCAAGACGGCCAGGGGGCTCGGGGCACGCCGCTCCCCACCTTGGCGGGCAGGAAGACGCGCCTCCTCTGAGCATCGACCCCGGATCCATCGAAAGGGGGTGTGCTGGGATTACCAATGATCCCCAGCCCTGCCTCCCAGGTGAACACTGAAGGCGCCAAGGACCTGGTCATCGAGCCAACGGGCGACGACAAGTTAAGGCAAGGTGCCACCATGCCTGACGGACGATCGACCAAAGTAGGGGAAACAAGCATTTTCCCGCAATGGGAAAGCTTGATTTCTCCCGCGCCATAGGCGGTTTGTCTGGCGCGTCTTCTCCGGGCTTGGACCAGACCGACTCCCCAAACATCAGCACAAGCATTTGATGTCACCAACCTCAAGCTGGAGTCCAGGGCCTGGCCCCAGGCTCTTCTCTTCAACATAACCAGCAGAAGGCAGAAAATGGAGGAGAAGAAGTGCAAAGATGGATGACTCCGCTCTCCCCTCGGCCCTCGCCCTTCCTTTTATAGGTAGGCCGAGGAGGAGAGCTGCTCCCTCAACAAGCAACCACCGCCCTCCTCCGCCAATTCAAAAAGACCGGGCCCGCCTTGATGCTCTCCCGCACCACGTGCCTCCGTTACCTACCCCGCACGATGCATGCAACATACATGGCTAAGGATAAGAGCATGGTGGCAAGAGTAAATTGGCAGTTTCTACCCGTTCGTTAAAGTCATTCACAGACCATTACAAGAGTGGCCCCACCACGGTTGGCTTTACACGATGCACGGGGAAACCGGAAACTAGCCCGGTCTCAAGGTTAATTAAGAAGCAAAGAAGACCTCAAGGGGCCAGGCTCTTCCACACCCCTACCTGTGCACTTATTAGGGCCTACCCTGACGACGCTCGGCAACGCGTTTCGGGCAGGCCTGGGGGCTTTTGTCAGTGCAACAAAACCCTGGGTCCATTGCCCAGACTATGGACATGCATGGGAGCAAGTTTGTAACACAAGGTCAGGCCAAAGTACAAGGAATCAAGATCTTCAAAGGACCAACATGCAGATCAAGAGGATCAAGACCAAGCCAGAGAAGTAAGAAACCACCAGGAGAAAAGCCTCCCTTGCCAGGCAGGCGAGCCCGACAAGGATAGGGTTACCCCAGGAAGAAGACCTCCAAGACGCCCTGGCAGGGCCCGGTGGCACTCGCGGAGATGGAGCCACCTCACTAAACCACTTTACCACGACGCACGTCGTTGATTAGTGCGGTGTCAAGCCGCAAAGTAACTAAGTGGCAGCCATCTGCCACATGGCAGCCTCTTTCTACAGGAAATACCTACAGAAGACACACGTCCTGCGACGTGTCAAGTGAGCAGGCGCCAAGCTGGGAAAATGGCCTGGCAAGGCTTGCCGAGCAAGCGATGATGTGACATTGAGCGGCGCATTTAATGTGCTCCGTCAGCCTGCAGAGTTAGGTATGATAGCACTGTTTGCTATCTTATCAGTGCATAATGACTAATTTGCCACTATGGTGACCCCTTAACCTATAAAGGAGGCCCGATGCAACCTTAGAAAGGGTTGGACCCTGGATTAGCAAGTCCACCCCTCACATTTCATACGCACGTAGCCGTTTCGCCCTAAGGCAACCCTGCCGGGCAAACGGGCTACGACCACCACCATTTTTCCACCATCAATCCACCAAAGCAGGAGTAGGGTTTTATGCCTCACCGCGGCCTGAACCTGGGTAAAACTGCCTTTGTGATCCCTGCTGTGCTGCCCCACGCTCCTTTGCTCTTTATGCAACGTGCCATCCCCCTGCCGAACCAGCAAGGGACCTTTGGTCCCATAGGTGGCCGTGGTTTCACGCGACAATCAACATAGAGAGGTTTCACCATTGATGACTACTCTATCTCACGTGATGACCGGACATGGTTTAGTTTATTTGGATCACGTATCATTAAGATGACTTGAGGGATGTCTATCTAAGTGGGATTTCTTAAGTAATATGATTAACTGAACTTAATTTATCATGAAACTTAGTCCTGATAGTTTTTGCATATCTATGTTGTAGATCAATGGCTCGTGCTACCATTCCCTTGAATTTTAATGCATTCCTAGAGAAAGCTAAGGTGAAAGATGATGGTAGCTACTACATGGACTGGGTCCATAACTTGAGGATTATCCTCATTGCTGTATAGAAGAATTATGTCCGTGATGCACCGCTAGGTGAAAGGCCTACTGTGGGAGCAGATGCTGATGTTATGAACGTTTGGCAAGCTTGATCTGATGACTACAAGATAGTTCATTGTGCCATGCTCTACGGCTTAGAATCGGGACTTCAAAGACGTTTCAAACGTCATGGAGCATATGAGGTGTTCCAGGAGTTGAAGTTAATATTTCAAGCAAATGCCTGAGTTGAGAGATATGAAGTCTCCAACGAGTTCTATAGCTGCAAGATGGAGGAGAACAGTTCTACCAGTGAACACATACTCAAAATATCATAATCACTTGACTCAGCTGGGAGTTAATCTTATAGATGATAGTGTTATTGATAGAGTTCTTCAATCACTGCCACCAAGCTACAAAGGCTTTGTGATGAACTATAATATGCAAGGGATGGATAAGACAATTCTAGAGCTCTTCGCTATGCTCAAAGCAGTAGAGGTAGAAATCAAGAAGGAGCATCAAGTGTTGATGGTTAACAAAACCACTAGTTTCAAGAAAAAGGGCAAGGGAAAGAAGGAGAACTTCAAGAAGAATGGCAAGCAAGTTGCCACTCCCGGAAAGAAGCCCAAAGCTGGACCCAAGCCTAAAACTGAGTGCTTCTACTACAAAGGGAGTGCTCATTGGAAGCGGAACTGCCCCAAGTATTTGGCGGATAAGAAGGATGGCAAAGTTAACAAAGGTATATTTGATATACATGTTATTGATGTGTACCTTACTAATGCTCGTAGTAGCGCCTGGGTATTTGATATTGGTTCCGTTGCTCATATTTGTAACTCAAAATAGGGGCTACGGATTAAACGAAGATTGGCTAAGGATGAGGTGATGATGCGTGTCAGGAATGATTCCAAGGTCGATGTGATTGCCGTCGGCACACTACCTCTACATCTACCTTCTGGATTAGTTTTACACCTGAATAATTGTTATTTGGTGCCAGTGTTGAGCATGAACATTATATCTGGATCTTGTTTAGTGTGAGACAGTTATTCATTTAAATCAGAGAATAATGGTTGTTCTATTTATATGAGTAATGTCTTTTATGGTCATGCACCCTTGAAGAGTGGTCTATTTTTGTTGAATCTCGATTGTGGTGATACACATATTCATAATATTGATGCCAAAAGATGCAAAGTTGATAATGATAGTGCAACATATTTTTGGCACTGCCGTTTAGGTCATATTGGTGTAAAGCGCATGAAGAAACTCCATACAGATGGGCTTTTGGAATCACTTGATACTTGCGAACCATGCCTCATGGGCAAGATCACTAAAACCCCGTTCTCCGGAACAATGGAGCAAGCTAATGACTTATTGGAAATAATACATACCGATGTATGTGGTCCAATGAGTATTGAGGCTCGCGGCGGGTATCGTTATTTTCTGACCTTCACAGATGATTTGAGCAGATATGGGTATATCTACATGATGAAACACAAGTCTGAAACATTTGAAAAGTTCAAAGAATTTCAGAGTGAAGTGTAGAATCATCGTAATAAGAAAATAAAGTTTCTACAATCTGATCACAGAGGCGAATATTTGAGTTATGAGTTTGGGCTTCATTTAAAACAATGTAGAATAGTTTCACAACTCGCACCACCTGGAACACCACAGCGTAATGGTGTGTCCGAACGTCATAACCATACTTTATTAGATATGGTGCGATCTATGATGTCTCTTATCAATTTACCACTATCGTTTTGGGGTTATGCATTAGAGACAGCTGCATTCACATTAAATAGGGCACCGTCCAAATCCGTTGAGACGACACGTATGAACTATGGTTTGGCAAGAAACCAAAGCTGTCGTTTCTTAAAGTTTGCGGTTGCGATGCTTATGTGAAAAAGCTTCAGCCTGATAAGCTCGAACCCAAATAGGAGAAGTGCGTATTCATAGGATACCCAAGAGAAACTGTTGGGTACACCTTCTACCATAGATCTGAAGGCAAGATCTTTGTTTCTAAGAGTGGATCCTTTCTAGAGAAGGAGTTTCTCTTGAAAGAAGTGAGTGGGAGGAAAGTAGAACTTGATGAGGTAATTCTACCTTCTCTCGAATTGGAAGGTAGCTCATCACAGAAAACCATTCCCGTGATGCCTACACCAACTAGATAGGAAGATAATGATAATTATCATGAAACTTTAGATCAAGTTACTACTGAACCTCTTAGGTCAACCAGAGCACGTTTCGCACCAGAGTAGTATGGTAATCCTGTTTTGGAAATCAGTTACTAGACCATGACGAACCTATGAACTATGAAGAAGCTATGATGAGCCCAGATTCCGATAAATGGCTTGAGGCCATGAAATCTGAGATAGGATCCATGTATGAGAACAAAGTGTGGAGTTTGGTTGACTTGCCCGATGATCGGCGAGCCATAGAGAATAAATGGATCTTCAAGAAGAAGACTGACGCTGATGGTAATGTTATTGTCTACAAAGCTCGACTTGTCGCGAAAGGTTTTCGACAAGTTCAAGGAGTTGACTACGATGAGACTTTCTCACGCGTAGCAATGCTTAAGTCTGTCCGAATCATGTTAGCAATTACTGCATTTTATGATTATGAAATCTGGCAGATGGACGTAAAAACTGCATTCCTTAATGGATTTCTTAAAGAAGAGTTGTATATGATGCAACGAGAAGGTTTTGTCGATCCTAAAGGTGCTAGCAAAGTGTGCAAGCTCCAGTGATCCATCTATGGACTGGTGCAAGCATCTCGAAGTTGGAATATACGCTTTGATGAGGTGATCAAAGCATATGGTTTTATACAGACTTTCAGAGAAGCATGTATTTACAAGAAAGTGAGTGGGAGCTCTGTAGCATTTCTAATATTATATGTGGATGACATATTGTTGATTGGAAATGATGTAGAATTTCTGGATAGCATAAAAGGATACTTGAATAAGAGTTTTTCAATGAAAGACCCCGGTGAAGCTGCTTATATATTGGGCATCAAGATCTATAGATATAGATCAAGATGCTTAACGGGACTTTCACAAAGCACATACCTTGATAAAGTTTTGAAGAAGTTCAAAATGGATCAGTCAAAGAAAGGGTTCTTGTAAGTGCATCTAGTGCCACCCCTAGTTGGTTTTGGAGTATTGATGACAAACCTGGTTGAGGGACTAATGTATTTGTGAGAATTGCAGGATAACACAGGTAGTAGTCCCTCATTGATTCAGTTTACCTACCGAAGATGGCCCCTAAAAATGTGTGAAGACATTGAAGACAATGGTGGTATGTGAAGATATTCGCACTGAAGACTATGACATGAGAAGACATCGCATGAAGATTTTGGAGCGCGAAGACATAGTTGTTTCGTAGTTTCATCTTATTCTTTGTTGAATCTTCTTCTTCCGGTTTATATAGATACCGGAGAGGGCTATGGTTACATAGAGTCGGTTACAATGGTAGGAGATCTACATATCCGTATCGCCAAGCTTGCCTTCCACGCTAAGGAAAGTCCCTTCCGGACATGGGACGAAGTCTTCAATCTTGTATCTTCATAGTCCAGGAGTCCGGCCGAAGGTATAGTCCGGCTATCCGGACACCCCCTAATCCAGGACTCCCTCAGTAGCCCCTGAACTAGGCTTCAATGACGACGAGTCCGGCGCGCAGATTGTCTTCGACATTGCAAGGCTGGTTCCTCCTCCAAGTACTTCATAGAAGATTTTGAACACAAAGGTAGTGTCCGGCTCTGCAAAATAAGTTTCCACATATTGCCATAGAGAGAATAATATTTACACAAATCTAATCTGCTGATGTATTCGGTAGCGTGACATCACACCACGGCCAAGTCTTTATCCGAATCGTTTTACTGTCCCACCTCAGCGCGTTTAGCGAGGAGGTTTCCTTGGCACGTCTTGTCAAAGCAGAGATCGTGTCCCCTTATTCCGGGATTCTCATCAATACGGGCGTGGGTAACCCAACCGCACCATTGATTACGGCGCTTGGGAGATAAGCGAGTTTTACCAGGCTGGTGGGGACGCATAGTCGCGTCCACCCATATAAGGGGATAAGGATCCACCTTTTCATCCACGCCTTCTTCCTCCTTTGCCTATCCATTTCCGCGCACTCGAGCTCCAGCGCCCAAGTCCGCACACCCCACCTCAACCTTCTCCAGCCATGTCTGGAGCGGGAGGCAAGTGGATGGTCTCCTCCGTCACGGAGGGACACATCAAAAAACTGAGGAAGGCCGGATACTTGTCTAACGACATTGCGCACCGGCTTCCCGAAGAGGGGCAGCTCATCCCCACCCCTAGGCCCCATGAGAGGGTGGTGTTCCTCCCCCATTTCCTCCGCGGATTGGGCTTCCCTCTCCACCCATTTGTCCGAGGGCTCATGTTCTACTATGGCCTGGATTTCCACGATCTGGCCCCGAACTTTGTCCTCAACATTTCGGCGTTTATCATCGTGTGCGAGGCTTTCCTCTGCATCCGCCCCCATTTCGTCCTATAGCTCAAGACTTCCAATGTCAAGCCGAAGGTGGTGCGCGATACCCAGGCAGAGTGCGGAGGCGCCATGGTGGGCAAGATGCCCAACGTCCTATGGCTCGAGGGCTCCTTCGTGGAGTCCCTAAAGGGATGGCAATCGGGGTGGTTTTACATCACCGAGCCGCGCGACCCTGAATGGGTCGCAACCCCCGAGTTCCGATCCGGACCCCCTACGCGGCTCACCTCTTGGAAAGAGACGGGCCTGTCGTGGGGTAAAAAAGGAGAGCTGACCGGACTCCAAACATGCGTCCAAACCCTGGTGGACAAGAAGCTCAAACTTGTCAACGTGATCCAGGTTATGCACATCCACCGGATCCTCCCGTGTCAACAACAAGCTTTCAACCTGTGGGAGTTCGACCCGGCGCAGCACCGAACTCTGAGCAGGCTCTTCGACACGACGTACGAAGATGCCTGGAAGGTGCTTTTCAAGGGCGTCGAGGCCCCCTCATCCGCCATCGAGGATCGCGGATTCAGCTCGCAGCGTCACGCCAGTGCGGTAAGCTGTTTTTACCTTTTACAGGGTATTAGTTTTTCATAGTTTGACTCCATGAGGGATCTAAGCTCCCTTACCTTTGACAGGATTGGCAGGAGACGTCTAGACAGATCAACTATCCGGCTCCTTTGCCCGAAGGCCCAGCGGATGCTCGCTTGGCGAAGCTGCTGGTTCCGGCACCCTATGTGGTGCCGGAGAAGAAGGCCAAGAAGAAGGCCACGGGGACTCGAAAGAGTGCCCGATGCCTGTAGGTGTCGGATTCATCATCCGACGACTCCAAGACGCACTCCTCCCATGAAGATGAGGAGGAGGAAGAAGAGCCCTCTCCCCCTCTAGCGGGGGGAGGGAAGAAAGGAAGGCCGCCCCAACTGGGGAGGCCGAAGGGTCCAAGAAGGGGAAGACCCCTCCTCCGGACTCCTCCACCAACGCCGACGACGGTGAAGAGGAGTGGCCGCACAGGGCCAAGCCCCTGGTGAGATCGTAAGTATCCGGATACCAGAGTGATTCATAGTATTCCCCCATTGCACAGCTTTTCCTTACGTCGAACATGTTTATGCAGTCCACCCAAAGACCGGCTCGACGTGTCGTCGAGCGGTTCCCTGGATTCGTCGGATGTGAATTCGCTTCCGACGGCTACCTCCCCCCATCCTACGGACGATGCCGAGGTGGCGTCCCAACAGGTTCCAAGCCAGGAGGAGGTGGTCCTGGAGGCGCCGCAAGGAGACTTCCCGGACTCCAGGCGTAAAGGGGATAGAACCCCCAAGGGCTCCAAGTCCGGCCTTGAGCCGGACACCGCGCCGGAACCTTCAACGGTTCCGGACTCTGGTAGGCAGCCTCCTTCCAAGAGGAGCAAGCTTACCGAGCCGGTGACCTCTGTCCAACCGGAGGCACCGGACAATTTACTGGAGGTGCTTAACGGCGCCTCCATCGACGAGGAGCACCGCACTATTATGAGTGCGGTGATCCAGAAGGCCAAGAGCGGACTGACTGAAGCCTGTGCCAGCCTTCTAACAGGCTTTGAGGTAAGTAAAGAATATGTAAAAATATTGCCGCATAGACAGTAGCCCCTGATGCTCTGTTCGGCGTTCAGAAAGAAAAGCCGAATAGAGGATATAATAACATTCGTAGGAGTCTAACATAATCAAGTCAATATGCGTATACAGGCTTCGCTGCTGGCCTCCACCGCACTGACTGCGGAGGTGGATACGCTGAAGCAAAACCTCGAGCGGTCGGAGAACGAGCTCGGCCATGCCAAGAGGCAACTCGAGGAGAAGGAAGGTAAATAATACCTTGCGCAAGTATATAGAGAAGATGTGGTTGCAAAAAATGACAGGATCAACGTGCTATTATAGGGGCCATGACCGAGGTGGCAACCCTTAAGAAAGCGCTGTCCGAGGCCGAAAACAGAGCGGCCACGGAGCGCACAGAGAGAGGGAAGCAGGAGCCGCGGGTGGAGGAGGTGCAGAAAGAGCTCCAGGCTCTCGTGAAAAAACACGAGAGTTTGGAGCTTGACTCAAAGACGCAAGCGTCCGAGCTTGCGGCAGCCCTCGAAAGCGCGAAGTCTGCCAAGGCCGAAGCCCAGAAAGCCCTCCAAGAAATTGAAGCGATGAAGAAGATAGCGGCGGGTAAGGCATTCATTATGCAAAGCAAGCACGTGAAAGTGAATTACTTGTTACTTACCCGAGTCCGGAGCTCTCCCGGAGCATTCGCAGATTTCCCCATAGTGCGTCTGATGCCGCTGCCTACTACTGATCTGAGGAGGGGAGCTCGACGGAGAAGGTGTTCTGGTCTCAGTATGCTGAGACCGGACACCTGGTGCCTTTGAGCGACTAGCTGAAGCAAATGGTCGAGCTCCACAAGGTGGCCGAATAGGCCATAAAGGGCCTCATAGTTCGGCTTTGCCCTGGAGAGGCTTTGCCTGGGAGCTACTTCGGGCTGGTGAGGCGGCTGGTGGATGCCTGTCCATGGCTTGAAGTAATCAAGCGGTCCGTCTGCATCAAAGGTGCCCGTAGGGCGCTTGCCCGTGCTAAAGTGCACTGGGGTAAGATGGATGCGGAGAAGCTGGTGAAGGACGGGCCGCCGCCGGGCAAGGAGCATCGCGTCCCGGAAGCGTATTATGAGGGCGTCCCGAAGGGTGCCCGCCTTATAGCAGATGAATGCTCCAAAGATGTAATTTTGAGTAAACTCGCATTTGTGATCCTGTACGCTGAAAACGTGTTCATATGCGCTAAGCAACGCTTTTGAATTTAAAATATTACCTTCTGTGCGGCCGTTTATCAAATTTGAGAGATGGCGAGTCGTCGGCTTCTGCCCCCATGCCACAAGTGCTGGGGTGTTCGGGGTAAACATGAGCGCTCTTTTTCCCATTCTTGGGTCCTTTGAGGGAGGCGCTCAACACAACGAACAAGGCAATCAGACTATAATGCTTGAACACTCTCACTTAGCCATAGAATTCTATAATTTTAAATTTCGGCGAAGCCCCTAGTGTTCGGAAGACCAAGTTCGGGGCGCTATCCACGCCTAGGCCGGACAAAGCTGACTCCTCGCTCTAAGCGGCATAAGTCTTTAGGGACTCGAAAACCTCTCGAACAGCGACCAGCTCTCGCCTCACCATGACGGTCAGTTTTAGCTTTCTCTACTGAGGTGCTTAGCCCAGCTCAACTGGGGCACAATCGCAGTAGTTCTCCTAGTGCTACCTTAGCCGATATAACAGAACGTAAGGTACCAAAACATAGGAGCCGGGCAAACCCAACTATTGACCCAAGACATGATTCGGAGCCGATGCATATAATGCTATAAGTTCGGGGTGCCGCACTTGTGAAAGTGTTCGGACTTATCACACCGTATTGTGGGGTACTTAAGCCCCTAGCGTATTGGCCGTACCAAAGTGTACGGGTGCAACATGTCATTAATGAACATATATTCATAAAAAAGAGTAATGCAGTAACAGACGGAAGCTATGCATTGTTGTAACGCCCCAGATATACTTTCCATATTTGTACTCCAACTCTTGCCGTTTCCGGTGTTAAGTTATATTTATTTCTCGGGTTCGGGTCTTTGTCTCCGTGTGTTGTTTTCTTTTTCGTGCATCTCTTATCATGTCATCTCGTGCATTGCATTTGCATACATATTCATCTCATGCATTCGAGCATTTTCCCCGTTGTCCGTTTTGCATTCCGGCGCTTCGTTCTCCTCCGGTGGCCTTTTCTAGCGTTCTTTCGTGTGTGGGGATTAAACATTTCCGGATTGGACCAAGACTTGTCATGCGGCCTTGGTTTACTACCGGTAGACCGCCTATCAAGTTTCGGGTCATTTGGACTTCGTTTCATACTCCTACGGTTAACCGAGGGACCGAAAAGGCCTCGTGTGTGTTGCAGCCCAACACCCCCCCAAATTTGTCCCAAAACCCACCAAACTCTGCTCCATGTCCTAGAGCGTTCGATCACGATCGCGTGGGCGAAAACCGCACCTCATTTGGACTCTCCGAGCTCCCTCTATGCCTATTTAAAGGCCCCCCATTTTCGGATCTCGTCTTCCTCCCCGTCCTCCTCCTAAAAAAAACAGATCAACCCCCCCCCCCCACCGACGGACGTGTCCGGATCCGACCGGACAACGTCCGCCCGATCCGCCTCGCCCAACTAGCGTCCGCCACGTGGCCCGCCGCCGCCGCACCGACAGGCCCGCGCGGAGCCCGAGGCCGCATCGCCGCCGCCCGCCTCCTCCTTTGCCCGAGGCCGCCGCCGCCCGCCGCCCTCGTCGCCGGCGCCGCCCCGCCGCCGCCCGCATCAGCGCCGGACGCCGCCGCCTCTCCTCGCCCCCGCACCGCCGGCCCCGCCGCCTCCTCGCCGCGCCGCCGCGGGACGCCACCCCCGTCGGCGCCGCCGACCGCCGCCGCCCCGCCCTCCGGTCCCCTCGTCGCCGGCCGCTGCCTCCTTCCCCGTCGTCGCCGGTGAACAGTACCGCCGCCGCCTCGGTATCTGTGCCCGATCCAGATCTGGATCTGGGATATTTCGGTTGACTTTCTCCTCCCGAAACCCTAATTTTCGAGCAATCTTTGGCTGATGATATCTCCGCAACCGTAACTCCGTTTTGGGCATATGATATATCAAAATCTTCGCCTCGACATGTGCATCATTTCATTCCATTGCATCATTTGCATTTGAGGTCATATTGATGCCCAAAATGCTGTTAGAAGGGGGCTTCGTGAGTTAAATTGCAGATCCGTTAGTTCATCATGCACTTTTGTCATTTTTGCCATGTTTAATCCGTGCATGATATGCCTGTGCCCCTTTGGGATGAATTGTTAAGCATTTTGTATTCTTTCCATAGGTGCCACCCATGAATTTTTAGGATGTGTGTGTTGTCTTGTGCAAGCTTGCGAAGAGAGGTACCTGAGATTGCTGATTTCAGGGACTTAGTGATTTTCACTAAGTCTGGGATATTTTAGTCCATGATGCTATATGTCCAGCTTGTTTCCTAGTGATCCGTGCCTCTTTTGAGGATGATCAGTAAGGGAGTTTTGATATTTATGTTATGCTATATCCATCAATGTATTTTTTTGCATATGTGGAGTGCTCTAGGTTCACTCAATCAAGCTCAACTTTTGCTTCGTTGTTAATCTGGGCAGATCGTCAACTTGTTTGCGATTTTGCCGATGCTACCGTTAGTGTTCCATGCATGCTATGCCATTGTTCTTGCCATGTGTAGCTAGCGTATTGTGTCTTATTTCTGGTTATATGCTTGCCTTGCCATGACTTGCACCGTAGTGAGTGCATCGAGCTCGTTTACATGCCTTCGTGAGTTATAATTTCAGCATGTCTCAGTTTTCACTAAGTCTGAAAACTGATTGTGTTCGAGCTATGTTCGTGAGCTCGGTAGAGTATTTTGTGAACCCTTTTGACCCCAGGTCACTTTGGGTCTTTTGTTAAGCTTGTTGAGTAGCTCCATGCCATGTTCTTACTTGTCATGTTCAGGTTTTCTATCATGTTGTTTTGCTGCTCCGAAGAGGGCTTCGTGATCTGAAATTTCAGGCTAGTGTTAATTTCACTAAGTCTGGAATCTGTTTTGCATATTCATTTTTGCCATGCTTGTTTGAACCTCTTAATGGATGAATTTGCCTATGGCTCAGTGCTAGTGTTTTGTTAAGCATCTTGTGTAAATCACTGCCATGTATTTTGTTTTCATGTTTGGTGGCTGTAGCATGTTCATTTTGTTGCATTTAGATGCCTACTTGCTGTAAATCGCAGACCGGTGTCATATCTTAAAACGCTTGCCATTTCCAAACCGTAGCTCCGATTCCAATGATCTTTATATCGTTTTCAAGAGATTTAGTCCCCTCTATCCAGTGGAACCCTTGGAATTCCAAGTTGAGGCCAGGTTCATGCATTTCCTATCATATCTTGCATTTTGCATCCCGCATCGCATCCCGCATAGCATATCATCATTTCATCATATTGCTTGGTCTTGCACGTGGTTGATTGTATCCTTGTTGCTTGTTTGTCTTGTTTGGGTAGATCCGGGAGACGAGTTCGCTACCGAGGAGCCCGTTGAGTTTGCTTGTGAGGATCTAGTCAGCTTTGACAACTGTGCAGGCAAGATGATCATACCCTCGAAATCACTACTATCTTTGCTATGCTAGTTTGCTCGCTCTTTTGCTTTGCCACTGCTACGATGCCTACCACTTGCTTGTCAGCCTCCCAATTGCATGATTGATCCTCTAACCTACCATTGTCCTAGCAAACCGTTGATTGGCTATGTTACCGCTTTGCTCAGCCCCTCTTATAGCGTTGCTAGTTGCAGGTGAAGATTGGAGCCGTTCCTATTGGAACATCTTTTATTTGCTTGTTGGGATATCACTATATTGCTATGTTATCTTAATGCATCTATATACTTGGTAAAGGGTGGAAGGCTCGGCCTCTCGCCTAGTGTTTTGTTCCACTCTTACCGCCCTAGTTTCCGTCATATCGGTGTTATGTTCCCGGATTTTGCGTTCCTTACGCGGTTGGGTTATAATGGGAACCCCTTGATATTTCGCCTTGATTAAAGCTTTTCCAGCAATGCCCAACCTTGGTTTTACCATTTGCCGCCTACCCCTTTTCTTTCCCTTGGGTTCTGCAGACTCAAGGGTCATCTTATTTTAACCCCCCCGGGCCAGTGCTCCTCTGAGTGTTGGTCCACCTGTCAGCTACCGGTGGCCACCAGGGGCAACTCTGGGCTGGCCTACCCGTACCTAAGACAATCTGAGTGTGCCCTGAGAAAGAGATATGTGCAGCTCCTATCGGGATTTGTCGGCACATTCGGGCGGTGTTGCTGGTCTTGTTTTAACCTGTCGAAGTGTCTTGAGTTACCGAGATACCGAGTCTGATCGGAACGTCTTGGGAGGAGGTCTTTTCCTTCGTTGACCGTGCGAGCTTGTCATGGGCTAAGTTGGGACTCCCCTGCAGGGATTGAACTTTCGAAAGCCGTGCCCGCGGTTATGGGCAGATGGGAATTTGATAATGTCCGGTTGTAGATAACTTGAACCTTAATTAATTAAAATGAATCAACCGAGTGTGTTGCCGTGATGGCCTCTTCTCGGCGGAGTCCGGGAAGTGGACACAATGTTGGGGTAATGCTTGCGCAGGTTGTTCCTCTAGATTCTCGCTCGCGCCTTGCCTCCTCTTCTCGCTCTCTTTTGCGTATAAGTTAGCCACCACATATGCTAGTCGCTTGCTGCAGCTCCACATACTTGCCTTATCCTTCCTATAAGCTTAAATAGTTTTGATCGCGAGGGTGCGAGATTGCTGAGTCCCTGTGGCTCACAGATACTATAATTCCAGATGCAGGTCCAGGTGATTCCGCTCCAGGTGACGAGTACGAGCTCAAGTGGGAGTTCGACGAGGACTCTCAGTGTTATTATGTTTCCTTTCCCGATGATCAGTAGTGGTGCCTAGTTGGGGTTATCGATTCGGGGCCTTGTCGCATGTTGGGTTCTTTTCTATTTTGGCGCCGTAGTCGGGCCATGAGTGTCTGTTTGATGGATGTTATTTATGTACTCTGATGTGACGTGGTGAGTGTAAGCCAACTATGTACCTCCCCTTTATATTATTTATGTACATGGGATGTGTGATGATTTCCTAACTTGCGACATTGCTTTCAATGCGGTTATGTCTCTAAGTCGTGCCTCGACACGTGGGAGCTATAGCCGCATCGAGGGCGTTATAATTGTTTATTTAAAAAAGCTGCGATCAAAGCAGAACGATACAAATAGTGCAATAAGCAAATGATGGGACTATTTAACATGTCCTTTCCAGGGGCGAGCTGCGGAATGTTATGTGAAATAGGTATACTGCTCGTTATAGAGACCACCTTAGAGTTCCATAGTGCGGCGTAGCTTTCTGCTTCCCTGGTTGTATCGTTTGTGCGGCAATTGTACTGCCGGACAAGCCTTCCGAAGAATGGAGTCCTGAAAATAAGAGAAAATTAAGAAATTGGCAGCCCCTAGTGCGGTTTAAGCCGCGTTTCGGGCGTGCCGTGATGGTGCCCCTCCCCCTGTGCCCATGTTATTTCCAGAGCGTAGTTATGTACGCGCAACGCTGGTTTCGCAAGTTCGCGAGGGCTGGGGTTGGGGCCACATTGCTACGCTTGCTCGGAACGTGCCAGTCGGTCTTGTTGTAGGTTACTCCGGGCGCGCTTGATGGTGTCCAGACGTTTAATGGCCGGACTGGAGAATTGCCTTGAGAGGCTGCTTTGTACTTCCGCTGCGATAGCCGCCGTATGCTCCTCCGTTCGGAGAGAGCGTTCAGTGTTTCCATTGACCGTGATGACTCCTCGAGGGCCTGGCATCTTGAGCTTGCGGTATGCATAGTGCGGCACCGCATTGAACTTGGCAAATGCGGTTCGCCCGAGCAGTGCGTGATAGCCACTGCGGAACGGGACTATGTCGAAGATTAACTCCTCGCTTCAGAAATTATCCGGAGATCCGAATACCACTTCAAGTGTAACTGAGCCTGTATAGTTGGCCTCTACACCTGGTATGATGCCTTTAAAGGTCGTTTTAGTGGGTTTAATCCTCGAGGGATCGATGCCCATTTTCCGCACTGTATCCTGGTAAAGCAGGTTCAGGCTGCTGCCGCCGTCCATAAGGACTCTAGTGAGGTGAAATCCGTCAATAATTGGGTCTAGAACCAATGCGGCGAATCCGCCATGACGGATGCTAGTGGGGTGGTCCCTTCGATCAAAAGTGATCGGGCAGGAAGACCATGGGTTGAACTTTGGGGCGACTGGCTGCATCGCGTATACGTCCCTTAGCGCACGCTTCCGCTCCCTCTTGGGGACGTGGGTTGCATATATCATGTTCACCGTCCGCACTTGTGGGGGAAAACCTTTCTGTCCGCTGTTGTTCGGTGGCCGGGGCTCCTCCTCGTCATCGCTATGCAGCCCCTTGTCTCTGCTTTCGGCATTTAACTTGCCTGCCTGCTTGAACACCCAACAATCCCTGTTGGTGTGATTGACTGGTTTTTCGGGGGTGCCATGTATCTGGCATGAGCGGTCAAGTATTCGGTCCAAAATGGACGGGCCCGGAGTATTTCTTTTGAATGGCTTTTTCTGCTGACCGGGTTTAGAGCCTCTGAATCCGGCATTAACTGTCGTATCCTCAGCATTGTCACCGTTAATGCGGCGCTTTTGCTTGTTGCGACGCGACCTGCCACTGCTGTCCTTGGTATCCGAATTACCAGGGCTCTTGGTCATGTTATTGCTGCGAGCTAGCCAGCTGTCTTCTCTTGCGCAAAAGCGGGTCATAAGTGTCGTGAGAGCTGCCATAGATTTCGGCTTTTCCTGTCCTAGGTGTCGTGCAAGCCACTCGTCGCGGATGTTATGCTTGAAGGCTGCTAGGGCCTCTGCGTCCGGACAGTCGACGATTTGATTTTTTTGGGTTAGGGATCGTGTCCAGAATTGTCTGGCCGATTCCTCTGGCTGCTGAATTATGTGGCTAAAGTCATCGGCGTCTGGTGGTCGCACATAAGTGCCCTGGAAATTGTCGAGGAATGCGGTTTCCAGGTCCTCCCAACAACCAATTGATTCTGCTGGCAAGCTGTTAAGCCAATGCCGAGCTGGTGCTTTAAGCTTGAGTGGGAGGTATTTGATGGCGTGTAGGTCATCACCGCGGGCCATGTGGATATGAAGGAGATAGTCCTCGATCCATACCGCAGGATCTGTTGTGCCATCGTATGATTCGATGTTCACGGGCTTGAAACCCTCGGGGATTTGATGATCCATTACTTCATCTGTGAAGCATAGTGGGTGTGCGGCGCCTCTGTATTGGGCTATATCACGACGCAGCTCAAACGAGCTTTGTCTACTGTGCTCAGCCCGGCCGGATTTACTATATCGGGAGTGACGATTACCGTCTCGTGCTGTGGGGCGCCCACGCGATCCGTAGATCGATCTTGTTTGCCTTGCCATGTACTCCAATATATCTTGCAGGTCTGGCGCATTTTCCCGTGCCTTGGTATTTTTTGAGCGGCGCCGGGGTGCGGCTTGAGTGGAGGGCCAAGAGGCCTCTCTGTCACGGCCACGGGGTGGCCGGTCGGCCGCATCATGAACTGGTGATGTAGGTTTAGGTGCTTCTTACTCTAATCGGGGTAGCAACCTGCGCTTTGGGTAGCTCTTGGAGGGGCGTTCGAGTTCATACTCTTCGGCCGCAAGGACTTCAGTCCATCTGTCGGCTAGCAAATCTTGATCAGCTCTAAGTTGTTGCTGTTTTTTCTCGAGGATGCTCGCCGTGGCCATAAGCCTGCGTTTGAAACGCTCTTGTTCGACGGGATCCTCCGGCACGACAAATTCGTCGTCGTCGAGGCTTGCCTCGTATTCGGAGGGAAACATATAATTATCGTCCTCGACCTCTCTGTCTGCCGCTCTCTCATGAGGGCTGGCTTCTCCATCCTCCTGTGCTAAATCTTGCTGGAGGTGGTTGTCTTCGGCATTGTCCGGGGTGTTATTATCTCCCGTGCCGGAATCACCATTTCTGCTTTGGCGGGATTTAGAGCAGCGCCACTGACGCCGACGCTTAGGCTGCTTCTTGGAGGGGTCATCCTCCGATGTTCCATCGCCATTGCCTTATTTTGGGGTGTCCACCATGTATATATCATATGACGAGGTGGCTTTCAAGTGCCCTATAGGCGCTGGTTCTTGATCGTCTCCTGCATCGGCGTCGATACCGTCGATGTCTTCAGAGTCGAAGTCGAGCATGTCGGTTAAATCATCGACCGTGGCTATGAAGTGGGTGGTGGGTGGGCTTTGAATTTCTTCATCATCCGCATCCCAACCTTGCTGACCATGGTCCGGCCAGGGCTCTCCTGATAAAGAGAGAGACTTTAGTGAGTTCAGAATATCGCCGAAGGGCAAGTGCTGAAAGATGTCCGCGGCGGTGAACTCCATGATCGCCGCCCAATCGGTAGGGGCTCGGAGTCTGGAGAGGAGTCTGGCTCCTTGGATTCACAGGCTTCGCAGAGAATAGGGCTAGTGTTCGGCTCGATCACCGTAGAGATTGCAGCCCCCGAGGCGGTGTCCAACCACCCATCCTCGATTGGCACAGTTGGCTCCGAATTAAGGGTCGGGGCTGATGCGGGTGCGGCCTCCAGGGCACTGTTCGGCGATAGAGCTAGATCATGCCCATCGTGACAGTGCGGCGCGCTCGGCTGTGGCTTGAATCCGTCGAAGATCAAGTCTCTGTGGAGGTTGGCCGTGTAGCTCAAACTTCCAAATCTGACCTGATGGCCAAGGGCGTAGCTTTCGATCTGCTTCAGATGGCCAAGCGAATTGGCCCACAGTGCAAAGCCGTCGAATACGAAGATCTGTCCGGGGAGAAAGGTCTCACCCTGGATCGCATCGCTGTTGATGATCGGAGAAGCCATCGGGCCTAAAAGTGACGACACAGAGGAACTCTTAATGAAAGCACCAATGTCGGTGTCAAAACCGGCGGATCTCGGGTAGGGGGTCCCGAACTGTGCGTCTAGGCGGATGGTAACAGGAGGCAGGGGACACAATGTTTTACCCAGGTTCGCGCCCTCTTGATGGAGGTAAAACCCTACGTCCTGCTTGATTAATATTGATGATATGGGTAGTACAAGAGTAGATCTACCACGAGATTAGAGAGGCTAAACCCTAGAAGCTAGCCTATGGTATGATTGTTCTTCGTCCTACGGACTAAAACCCTCCAGTTTATATAGACACTTGAGAGGGCTAGGGTTACACAGAGTCGTTACAATGGTAGGAGATCTACATATCCGTATCGCCAAGCTTGCCTTCCACGCTAAGGAAAGTCCCTTCCGGACACGGGACAAAGTCTTCAATCTTGTATCTTCATAGTCCAGGAGTCCGGCCGAAGGTATAATCCGGCTATCCTGACACCCCCTAATCCAGGACTCCCTCAGTTAGAGTTGTGAAAATGTATGCTGCTGGCATTTGATGTCGTCCTCCGCGGAAGGAAGCGGGAGGAAATTTGCCGGCTGTCGTTGGAGATGCTCTTATGCTGGAAATAATAGAGTCACATTCAATCCATTTGAGTTAATTGCGTGTATGATTCTCCCTCCATAAAAATTTAATTGCATGTGCAGTGTACATGTGACTTGCAGGGTGGCTACAACTTCGTATAGAAAGTTAAAAAGAAACAAGTCCATCCTTAATCTTGTATTCTAAGTACTCTGTGGGTTCCACTGCCAGTACAGTAGCGAAAGAAGTATATATTAAATAAGTAATATATAATATAAAAAAATCTAAAGTTAAAGACAAAATTCGAACTTAGGTCATCGCGCTGCGAGCATCCGGCGCTAACCAGTCCAACACATTTTTGTTGTGGACCATGCTGGATAAATATCTCCAGGTCTACTCTTATACTCCCTCCATTCTTAAATATTTGTCTTTTTCAGATTTCAAATGGACTACCACATACAGATGTGTATGTAGACATATTTTAGAGTGTGGATTCACTCATTTTGCTCTGTATGTAGTCACTTGTTGAAATCTCTAAAAAGACAAATATTTAGGAATGGAGGGATTAGAAAACAGAGTTGGTGATGATGGTGTGCGTGCCATCCTACAATATAGGCCATCGGATTTATATCTGACGGATAGGAAGGAAACTATGGCAATTTTGCAAAAAGATACACACACCCCCTCTCCACGTTTGCAAATAAGGCCTTCCCTTGTTCATCCTTTTCTCTCACAAGATAAACTACTCATACAAATGCATCTTGATGTTCCGTGTGATGCACGAGCATCTAGCTAGTTTCTTTTAAAATAGTTACTCTGATAATTGGGTTGAAGTGATATATTCTATGTCTGCCCCAAATGATTTTAGATTCACTAGTAGTAACAAAGAAAAGGTTGCCTTGTTAATTAACAGAAAATGGGGTGAAAACTATCACATGAGGCCAGTAAAAACAAGGCACACTGGGTTCAGCATCATCGTCACTACAGCTATGTGTGCGCGAGAAGTCTACATATCGAGGGGGCTACGGATAGAAAGAAGTATCGAGTGTGTCTGAGCAAGGCACAGAGACACAATGTTTGAGAGAGAAACCAATTGACAGATTAAGATCAGATCGAGTTGTCACCCTTCTGCTGTCATTGTTGGGGTCGGGGGTGGGGAGGGGGGAGGGAGAGAAAGACGTATCGAGAGTGTGTGTGGTAGGCATAGTGGCACAACTAGCGAGTGTCTGTGTATGTGTGTGTGTGTTTGAGAGAGAATTAGTAGATAGATTACTATCAAGATCGAGGTGCCACCCTACTCCTTCGGTGTCGGGTAGTGTGTGTGTGTGTATGTGTGTGTGTGTTTGAGAGAGAAGCCAGTTGATAGATTAGTATCACGATTGATGTGTCACCTTACTCCTTCGGTGTTTGGAAGTGTGTGTGTGGGTGTGGGGGGCAGTGACACTTACATATCTCTACTCTTATAGAAAATAGAGTTGGTGACGATGGTGTGCCTGCCATCCTGCAATATAGGCCATCTGATTTATATCCGACGGATAGGAAGGAAACTATCACAACTTTGCAAAAAGATACCCACACCCCTCTCCACATTTGCAAATAAGGCCTTCCCTCGTTCATCATTTTCTCCCACAAGATAAACTACTCATAAAAATGCATCTTGATGTTCCGTGCAACGCATGGGCATCTTGCTAGTAAGGAGAAGGAGTTTGTGTGACACATATCTATATTAAGGGATAGGTAGATAGCATGTGTGTGAGGCATACTTAAAGCATCACGTAGATAAACAAACGATGTGCATGCATGTCCCAGAAAAAATGAAGCGAGAAACAATGTCTACGCGCGCGCGCGCGTGTGTGTGAGAGAGAGGGCGAAATCTCAAAACGAAACTGCTCTGCTGGAATCCCATTGTATGTATTCATATGGTTCCGGAACTCGAGTTAACCTTAGGCGTATGTGTGAGAGACATAATTATACTTTGACACATTAGTGGCTGTGGGTGGGCAGAATTAAAGGGTTGGGCATGTTCGACAGAGAGAGTGTGTGTTTCTGTGTGAGAGACTTGTCGGACGGGGTAGAAAGACGAATTCTAACCTTTAAGGAGGGAGAGAAATACACGAAGTGCGCGTGTGTGATTCCGATGCCCACGGGGAAATGAGATATGTACGCATGTGAGAGAGATTCACAATTCATTCACGTATCACTACCTAGTGATCGTGGACGTGCATTGCTTGAACATAAATCAATATCTACTTCATATCGTGGCCAAAGGTACAATATCGATTCAATGCTATAAAGATTGGACACTCACATATCACATTTTTTCTATCTAAATAAACCTTTTCAATTGTGCATGCCAAAGTTACAGCGATGTTTCTTCAAACAACCAATGTAGCTATCATGTACATGCACCATTGTTAGTCTTGCATTCAAATTCATTAGTCTTGGATGGTTTAAGGTTCTATTATGAAGTAATCTATGTAATATTCATATATGAATTCAACCGGGTACACAATTTATGAAATGGAGGCTATGTAATCATATGAGGTAACACTTTTAAGTAGCGGACTACAATATCCATTTCTTTTGTGGGACTACAATATCCATTTCTTTTTGTGCGCCTCTACACTAACACGTCAATGCATTATGTTTAAAGTAAATAACCAATGGCACTAAATTATCTATTTACATGAGAAATACAAAGGCTGAGCGTTTGATCCCTTTCTTTGTGAGCGCGCCTCCACACCCGTACAATTGGTTGCGCCCGTCTGAACGTCCGAGTTATCGATGCATCATCCCGAGTTATTGTCTTTTTTCTGGGGTGGACTTCACACTAGTTATTAACTGCTGACACGTGTCCAGTGTACACAGTCTCACATGACCTTCCCGCTATTACAGTCCAAAACTAGTTGAAACTGGATACGAACGGTCCTGCGTGGGGCAAAATCTCCCGCCTCCTTCTAAAATTTCCGCCACCTAGTCTTTAGCATGCGAAATTCCCCTTTTGTCCTTGGTGCACGAAGAACAACAGTTACAATACCGCCCTCATCTACATAATAGGTCGGGCCTGCTTTAGTAACTTCCGGTTCCCCCACCACATGGCACCCCTATTTCCTTTCCCTTTCTCGCAAAAACTACTAACTCCACAGCACCAAAGCATCTTACATCACATCGTCCGTACTTCATCGGCCTTTCTACCCCTCCCCTCTTGAAACCCTAGACTGCTCATCCACCGGCGTACCCAAGCCCATTCACTGCCAGTTGCGTCCACCTTGCTGGATCTGCTTCTGCGGCCGCATATACCCTCCCACCTCCCCTAGAAACAAGTAGATTACTCATCCACCACTGTACCATAGCCCATTTAGTGGCGGACTTGTCCACGGTGCAGGATCTGCTTCGCCAGTACTCTCTTCAACCGCAACGCATCTGAAGCGGCTCCTTCGTACTCCCCACCGGAGACGCTTCGTCCACACCCCCTGGAGTCGCCCCACCGACGCCCCCATCGATGGCCTCTGATCCTCTTCGCCAACACCTTCCTCAACCCTATCGGAGCCGCTTCGCTGACACCATCGTCAACCCTACCGGAGTAGCTTCGCCAATACCATTCTCAACCCTACCCGGGCCACTTTGCCAACTCACAAGTCCACGGCCTTAGAGCCGCTTCGTCGCACCCTCATCCAACCTACCGGACCAGCTTCTGAAGCCCCATCCATGGCCGCAGATCCGCATCGTCGACACCATCCTGAACCCAACCACCGGAGCAGCTTCACCGATGCCCTCGTCCATGGCCACATATCTGCTTTGCCAACACCGTAGTCCACCCTACCGAAGCTGCTCCACAAACACACTACTCGACGGTTCTTGATCTCCTTACCGGACCCCGACAGCCAGCGCAGCGTCATCACCCTTGACGTTTCTAACCTGATTCCCACCGTCTGGCAAGATGCCATGCACCCGCCACGGCCTAGGTACTTGTCACCTTTAAACCCGTCTAGCATCACCTGCCAGATGTACTTCAAATATACTAACAGGTCGCTGTTACATGTTATGCAGCTGGAAAAAACTACAAGGATGATGTTTCTTCTAGATCTAACAGCTTGGCCAACCAAGATCTTGGACAAAGGCATTGCTATGATCTTGTAAGTGTGTGTCTCTCTCTTTTATTGTTGTGTGCCTGCCAGTGTGCTTTGCTAGGATTTTTAACCAGTAATCCCTTTGTGCAGACAATGATTTCTACTACTAGCTGCTAAATTAGATATGTAGATGTCATACATGATACTATCTCGTACCTCCGTTCCTAAATATAAGTCTTTCTAGATATTCCACTATAGGCTACATACAGAGCAAAATGAGTGAATCTACACTAAAAAATGCATCTATATAAATATGTATGTGGTCCATACTGGAATCTCTACGAAGACATATATTCAGGAACAGTGGTAGTACATTACACAAAATCATAGGTGGCATGAAGGAATTCCAGTGCACTACATTAGGCTCCCTTAGAGTGCCTGCTAGTCCAACACACAGAGTCATGGCTAGTTTATGCTACGCACACAATCGTTAATTGGTGGTTTAAATATGCGCAAGGTATATGTAATGTATTATCATGTAGAGATGTCTGAAATTAGCCGTGTCAACTTGCAGATAGGGTTACACAATGAAAACTACAAGATGTATGTGGCAATTTCTTGGAACATCGCAAAAAAGGAGAGGCAGCAGTGAGTCTATACAGTGTGCTATGGTAGGTCACTCGTCCATTGCAATCATCATGACATGTTATTTGTATGTCAGTTCTATTGGCCAAGTTTCTTAGGGACGGTTATTACGAGTTATCCTAAGAAAATAAGCACCTGTGAATATAAGCTCCAGGTAATAAGCCAACCAGTTCTTTTCATTGCCTTCCTTTTCATCTTATGTTTGGTATGATCAGTGGAAAGTCTAGATTGCATTATATTTTGTCATTTTGTTGCCCATATGAAAATTAATTTGACTTGTAAACATCACAAATTGAACCCAGTGCAGTAATTAATATGATAGGAAAACAGACCATCACTATTTGTTCAAAATGCAAATACAAAGATACCATCTACTTGGCACAATCTACTTTGGTCAATGTCTTCCATAGAGATCGCATTGCCTAATTTAAACGAAGAACGCATAACCCACATTTAAATGAAGAACAATTATTTATTGGAATTCGATGGTCCAAGTGGCTGGTTATTATCATATAGCAGCACCACCTGAAAGCATCATATAGCAGCAGCAAAAGCTCATAAAAACTCATCGTACAGTAGCAGCAGCAATAGTGTGCAATTCATCATATACTAGCAGCAACTCATAGATATTCATCATATAGAAGCAGCAGGAGCAGCTCATATCAATTCATCATATAGCAGTAGCAGGAGCAGCTCATAGCAATTCATCATATAGCAGCACCAGGAGCAGATTATAGCAACTCATCATATAGCAGCAGCAGCTCATAGCAAATTCATCATATAGAAGCAGCAGGAGAAGCTCATAGCAATGCATCATATAGTAGTAGGAGAAGCAGCTCATAGCAATTCATCCTATAGTGGATCAGAATGAAAATTTGGCAAAAAATCAAAGGAGATCCTCACCTTGTTGGATGAGTTCATCCTTCAATAGCACCTCAAGGCCACAACCTAGGAGGAGGGGTGGGGGAATACGGTGCCTTTTGCTGTAGTGTGGCATCAGCTGTAGTTGTGCGGCGCCCGCTGGAGTAGTGCCTTTGATGGACCACAGTGGAGCAGCTGCTGGAGACCATGAGAATGAGGGGCGGTGCCAGAGGGAGGAGCATCTGAGGAGATTTGGCCCTATCCGCAGGCCATGTAGCCTAGTGATACATCTCCAACGTATCACTACAAAAAAGGACACTTCTGTGATGATACGTGTTTGTCACAGTAGGTCACGTTTTCTATCATATATGTACATCGATGATGATTTTATGATAGAATCAATATAGTCATACCTGTGCTGTCATAGAAGTGTTCCTTGACATTACCAAAATTATTATCATGGAAGTGTCCACTTCCATGACGATAAATCGAGCGTCATAGAAGTGCTTTCGTCAAGGGTGACTGACACGTGGCATCGCCCATAACGGCTTGCCGTTAAGCTATTGGGTCCGGTTTTGGATCCGATAACCCGTTAACAGCCCAGACTAATGGGGATTTTCCACGTGTAAAATTCTCATTGGCCGACAGAACCACGTGTCAGCTCCTTGTTGGCACAGATGTCATCCACTCATTGGACAAGAGGCGCCTACGATACGTCGACATGTGGCACGGCCAAATAGAGGTCCATTCTGGTGAAAAGGCTGGCCCAGCTAAAGGCTCACCATGTTTTTTGAGACACTAGTGGGCTGGCCCGTTAACAACCTACCATGTTTTGGGTCAAATTGAGGCCCATATTAGATCAGGCCCGTTCATAGCCTACCGAGCTTTGTGCCAAATTATGGCTCATATTGGATCAGGCCCATTAACAGGCCACTGTACCTTTGGGCCCATTCTAAGACAGGTTTGTATTTCAGGCTGTTAAATGCCCATTTACCAGTTCGGCCCGATAATAGTTTCGGCCTGTTAGCGGCCGTGGAGTATCTGGGACGTTGTCGGCCCGGTTTAACTTTAGGCCATTTAACGGCCCTCGCAGAAACTAGGCTATTTCTTGTCCGAAGTAACTTTAGGCCTCTTAATGGCCTATAGTCTTCGTGGATAAATTTCAGCCCAACTGGCCTATCGGCCTGTTAATGGCCTGTGTAATAGTTGGGCCTAATTACAGCACGCATTGAATCCAGCCTGCTTACAGCCCATCTGATAATGGCCTATGACACTTTTGGGCCTATGGCCCGCGTGGATACCGGCCTGCTTAAAGCCTATAATTTTATTGGGCCAAACAGGCTCGAGATATATTTTGGCCTATTAACTGCTCGTCCTATTTGGGCCAAACATGGGCCTTAGGCAGTTTCGCCCTGTATTGGTCCGTGAATTTTTCGGCTCAACGCTAGCCCAATCTAGGTTTTAGCCTATTAAAAGCCCATGGTATTCTTTGGCCCAGTTGGCTAGAACTTTACTCGGCCTGTTAAAGGCGGGAAACTACTATAGGTTTAGACCTGCTAATGGCCCAAGATGATCATAGGCCCACGTTTTGGCCCATATGAGTAACGGGCCGTCCTGAAGACTGACAACATTGAGATCCACTGAACCTTCCGACTTAAATTATAGCATACCGACCAAAGAATAAACCTAGACTATACAATAAAGAAATTACGGCATATTACATCCACTAGGAATGAAAGTTCGCTACCGGTGATAATAAAGCGCAACATGACCGCAGATTACATACACTGGGCATCAAAGGTCGCCACTAGTGCATATAAACGCGCCGACAAATGAATATACAAAACTGAGAGCACTTCATAAGGCACTAGGCCTGGCAAGGCCGGCCCCGCAAGCATCCAAACAAGCTGATGAGACCTTAGTTGTGTCAACAATATATGCTTCATCCCTAGCAGTATGGCACCATAGTGCGCACGGCAGTCCCCTGACATCTTCATTATATATTTGACTTCAAGTCGGAGCTGAGCTGAAGCAAGCCTTTTCGCTTTAAGTTGATACTGAAGAAGTCCAACTGGTTGAGGCAGCGACTGCACAGAGGTTGTCTCACACCTGCTGGTGAGTAGCTTGAATTCACTGTCTTCATCAAGATAGGACCTTGGGGTCATCTCGTTGTCCTCAAGATGGTTTGGCTCACTATCTTCCCTAAATTTCTGCCTAGCATAAGAGATACGACTCTGAAAGAGAAAAATTGAGACACGTAACAGGTTTCACAATTATATAAGCAAATAAATTGATTTTTTCCGCATAAGGAACATGTTTTCACAACTACAATTTAAAACTGGTAGTTGTTGCAAACATCCAATCAGATGTAAAAAACAAAGTAAACAGCAGTGGAGGAAATGGCGCCTATCCAAATCTATACTAGAACAAAGTTTGAAGGCTTGAGAAGGATGAACTTACATTACATGTTAACATGGGCTGGACAAAGCCCTTCTCCATGTTGATGGAAGGATAATTCAATAAATTCCACAAAGAAAATTCTTTATAAGCGTTGCCATTATTCTACATTTTGCAAAGAGTAAATATAGATCAAATAATATTGGAAGAAACAGAGCATAATGAAGCTCAGGTGCAGACTGATGATACATAATCAAATTGCAATTAATTAAGTACAGTGTTGTCGGCGTTCTGGGAACGGGGGTCCCCAGACTTGCCTGCCTGCGGCCTGCGGCGTGGCTCAAAGGGGGGCCCAGCACGACCCATCTTCATCAACACAGACCCAAGACCCTCGCGAGGGGCCAAGCCTCGCGGGGCGGACGACACAGAGCTTCCTCAGGCACGGCCTCACCAGGCTGGCTCGCGAGGAGGCAGAGAGATCAAGGCGGGGTACCTCACGAGGTGCCCGTGATGCAAGCCATGACGACCAAGGGCGCCAGGCGGGCGCCAGCCCGCGCAGTGTCCTCCTTTCCCCTTTGGTGCAAAGGGAGCAAGCACAGCCGCGGGGTAACGAGGCATCAGGCAAAGGTTGCCATTTCGGTGCAACAAGACCAAGACCAGGAGGACTACAAGACGGAGGTCATCGTGGAGCCCAAGACGGCGTCACCACCAGAGCTTTGTGCAGGCGAGGACCAACTTTAGTCAGGATAAGTGTACCAGATGTTCCCCTTCAAAAATGGCCAATTGTTGGTGCCCTTCCCGCTCAATATTTGGGAAGAGGCCCAGGGCCATTGCCTATAAATAGGACCAGCCACCCACAGGTTCGAGGTTCGAGGTTCGAGAGATCGAGTATCGAGGATCAAGGATCGGATCGAAATCAGAGAGAGAGAAGGGTGACTGAACTCCTCCTAGCAGTTCGTCCCCCACTAGCCAAGAACAGACCCTCGCGAGGCTGTTCTCCCTTGTATTGTTCATCATCATCAGCCCAAGAGGCAATCCACCACACCACACATTGGAGTAGGGTATTACACCACAACGGTGGCCCGAACCAGTATAAATCCTGTGTTTCTTGTGCTGTTCTTTCCTTAGCTTAGATCTTAGCGAGGCGGAGGGGTGCAGGTAGGTAGGAGGCGAAATCTCCGCGCGCACCCCAGTGTTCGAACCTCAAGGGTCTGCCGGAACCCGAAATCCGACATTTGGCGTGCCAGGTAGGGGTGCACCGGAATTCGTCTTCCACCACCCCGTTCTCCTCCGACCATCGTGCCCATGTCTGACGCTCGCCGGGCCCGCGCCGAGCGCCGGGCCGCTCTCGCTTCCCGCGTCACCCAGACGGCTCCTGTCGGCGGGCGTCCTCGCCGTTCCTCGTCACCCGCCGTCAACGCCGCCACCGGCCCGGCAGGGGACGAGCAGCAAGCATCGTCTCAGCATCCGTCAGTGCGGCAAGACGGCCGCACCGCTACTCCCTTGCTCACCCCAGCTGGTTCTTCGTCCCGCGCGCTCCGCGCAGCCATGGAGGCTCGAGCTGCGCTCATCGCGGCAAACGAGCTCCTGCGCTACCGTCCCGTCGACGACGTCTACGAAGAATTGATCGACCGCGTTGCCGAGCTCGTCCGCGCCGCAGGGGGCTCTCCTGCGCCGTCCGTTCCACTGCACCGCACCCCGCCCTGCGCGGGCGACGAGGCTCCGGCGGCGCCCCGGCCGCCTCCTCCTCAAGAAGGCGCCATGGCTCCAAGGCGCGTGGCCCCTGGGCGGAACCTGCTCCGTCAGGTGCCAGCGCAGCAAGAGCAGAGCTGCCAAGATGTCCCTCGCCCGCAAGAAGCTGCCCGGGCGCTCCCTGCTCCAGCACGTCGCGACCATGCTCCTGCTCCCGCACGCCAAGACCCTACGCTGCTCCTAGCTGCAGCGCGTGGGGACATGCAAGACCAAGCTCTCCGTCACCCAAGGCCTCCCGTGGCCACAGCAGGCTGCCGTGCCTTCACCACCGAGCTACGCAGCGTCGAGTGGCCCGGCAAGTTAAAGCCAGACCTGCCTCCTCGTTACGACGGCACGGCCGACCCTACGGAGTTCCTCCAGCTCTATGAGCTGGGCATCGAAGCTGCCACCGGAGACGAGAAGGTCACGGCGAACTGGTTTCCCATGGCGCTCAAGGACGGGGCCCGCACCTGGCTCCTAAACCTGGCTCCAGGCACGATCTCCTCCTGGGACGAGATGCGCACCCGCTTCATCGCCAACTTCCAAGGTACTCGCGAACGGCCACCCGCCGTGAGCGACATGCGCCGCATCAAGCAACAACCCGGGGAGACCCTGCAGAAGTACATCCAGCGGTTCAACAACGCACGCCTCAAGATTCCTAAGGTGACTGAGGAGGCCATCATCTCAGCCTTCTCCGACGGCGTGCACGATGTTAAGATGAAGGAGGAGCTGGCGATGCATGAAGACCTGTGCACTTCCTTGGAGCTGTTCAACTTGGCAACCAAGTGTGCCAGGGCTGAGGAAGGGCGTCTCTCCCTCCTCGAGCTGCCTGCCGCCGACCCAGAAGAGAAGAAGCCCAAGGCCAAGGACGTGAAGCGCAAGGGGGCTGCCGTGCTCGCGGCAGAACCAGACACCAAGCGGGGCAGAGATCAGCCCGAACCTTCCAAGGGCAGTCGATACTGTGTGTACCATGAACTCGACACCCACAACACCAATGAATGTCAAGAGCTCCAAGCTGTGCGAGAAGGAAGGATCGGCCGTCGCCCCGACCGTGGTGACCGGGGCTATGGTCGAGGAGGAGGAAGGAACGCAGGACGCTGGGAAGACCGCGGCCCACGCCAAGGGTGGCGTGATCAACCTCGCGAGGATCGCTGGCAAGATCCGCCTCACGAGGGAGATTGGAGGGATCAGCCTCGCGAGGATGGCCCGCAAGGCAACGTAGGCCTCCCTCCGCTGCTGCCGCAGCCAAGGAGAAACGAGGACCGCCACCAGGACGAGGGGGCTGGGGGCTTCCAGGAGCCGCGTGCGATCGCCTGCATCCTGGGCGGGGCTCAAGCCCCAGCCTCTCAACGCATCTTCAAGCAGTTCGCCCGTGAAGTGAATGCAGTCCTCCCCAAGCTCGAAGCCACGCGCCCTCTTAGGTGGTCGGCGTGCGCCATCATGTTCAGTTCAGCAGATCAGCTCAAGTGTGCGGCTACAGCCAGAGTCCTCCCGATGCTTTGTTCCTCGATCATCAGCAACGTGGTGGTCACCAGGACCCTCATCGATGGCGGAGCAGGGCTCAACGTCCTGTCCGTGGAAACATTCAACAATCTCCAAGTGCCCTATAGCCAGCTTCAGCCAACCAAGCCTTTCTCCGGAGTCACCGACGGCTCCACGGTCCCGATTGGGAAGGTCCGCCTCCCTGTCACCTTCGGGGCACGCGACAACTACCGCACCGAGCTCATCGACTTCGACGTCGCTCACATTCTCCTGCCGTACAACGCCATCCTTGGGTACCCAGTGCTGGCCAAGTTCATGGCCGTAACTCACCACGGCTACAATGTCCTCAAGATGCCAGGAAGTGGCGGAGTCATCACGGTGCCCTGTGAAGAGAAGGACGCGGTGTGTTCCCTGGAGCGAGACTTTCAGGCCACGTCACTGGAAGACCTGGATCGCGGAAGCAGGAGGCTTCCCGAGACCGCCCCCAAAAAGAAGAAGACATCGTCAGGCCCGGCCCCTCAGGAGGCAGGCCCCTCTGGGCCCGCGCCTGCCCAGGGGGAACCTCCTTCAATCGCATAGGAAAGCGCGCCCGGCGCCCTCCTCAGGCAGGGCTCGGGGGCTCTCCCTGGAGGGCCACCGACCTGCCTAGGGTCACGAGGGAGGCGCTTGGGCACCACATGGAGGCGTGTTTTGAAGCACATTTCCCTCAAGGAGTAAGGCAAGGAGATCCAGACCCTCAGGAGTTCGTCAGCAAGGCCATTCAGGAGCTACAGGAGTCAAGAGTCATGAAAGGCGGCCGCCGCCTACCAGCAGTGGCTCCCCATCCAGGAGAGGATGGTGGGCTGCGCGTACGCATCGACATACCAGGGCTCAATCGAGTCGCCTCTCTGGAGCACCTCTGGCCCTCGTGAGTGGGGCGCTGCGGAGGTCCACCCCACAGCTACGTTCGCATGCCTTACGGCTTGCCGAACACGGCTGCCACGTACCAGCGCCTCATGAGGGGGATCATGGAGGCACAAGAGGCCAGGTGTTCCGCAACCCTGGCGGAGATGGAGATGGTCCGTGAGGAGCCACCAGCGCCTCCGGAGCCTCCCGAGGCCCCTAGGCCTGGGGGCTCGTGAGGATCGCCTTCCGCAGCCCACCGAGTCTGCTACACCAACAGTCCTTCGTCCTCAACATCATCAGGTGACATCTTTCAAGTTTCATTTCTAGCTGGGAGCGCCCCCCCAGGGCTGCATTATTCCCAGGCCGCGTGAGTCCGTCCCTGCGGCATGTATCCCTTTTATTTCATGTTGTTAGCTTACTTTGTTGGGGGGGCCCCACGGGCTGCATCATCCCCAAGTCGCTCGGGCCTGACCCAGTGATGTCCGCCTTCCTAGTATCTATTTGAATGAATCCACTCCTTCGCGGCTAATGTGTTTGACCTAGTTGCCCGCTCAACTAATGCCAACTGACGGAACTGCTCCCAAACGGCACGACGCTTGCGCATGGGTCCGTCCCTGCAACGCCGACAAACCTGAATGGCTGAGCTCTGGCTGCGGCAGCCCCGCATGGCGCCACCTCGTCAAGCCTTCAGTGCCTCATCGCCCCTCGGAAGCAACCAATGGCTGACTGTCAATTGTCATGGCAACCCCTCGTTCTTTCTATGATGGGTTTACAGGATCTCCTAAAGGAGCCGCGTCAGGCGAGGCCCTTGCGGTGTCTCCTTCACTCTCATCCACGCGAACCGCTTGCATGTTAAAGGGGGGGTGCCTGAGCATCGCGACTCAGGGCTCCTACTGGCTCTCCAGCCCTCACCCTCTGGCCTTGTCCACGACATCGCAACCTGGCATACCAGCGACGGCTGAGACTCGCTCGAGGGCCGGGACCCGAGGACGTAGAGCAGAAAGGGGAGCAAAGGCGAGAGGGGAGGGACACGCGAGGACCTCGCCGAGCAACCTCACGCCTGCCGATGCACGGACCCGGCGACACACCAGAGAGCGACCCCTGATTCTCGAGATAAGTCACCACCCGGAAGCACCAGCTACCGTGGCACCATCCCCGCACCTAATGCAATCCCGTGTTAGCGACGCCGCTCTACTTTCTCACCGAACGACGGCTGCTTGAGTGCCATAGGGGACCTCCTGAGCATCGCGACTCAGGGGCTCTTACCGGACTCCGGGTCGCTCACCTCCTGGCCTTGACCACGGCATCGTGACCTGGCATACCAGCGACGGCTGAAGCCGCCTTGGGACTGGGACCTGTCGACGCAGAGCACCAAGCCCTCATGAGGTTCGAAAGGGAGAACTGAGCTAAGATAGAATGAGCAACTCGCACAATTCTACGACAAGGGTTATATTAACAAAACAGGATCACAGGCACCTTACAAGCCCCCACGGGACGCGTCTTTGATTCCTCGCAGGGAACAGATCCTAAAAGGACGCTAACTACGCGCGCCCCTACAAAAGACGCCATCATCAACAGTGGGCCATCAAGCACCAGTGCCAACCCCATCCAGATCAGAGGCGGCGACGGCCTGACGAGCCCGCCCTGCTCCAGGAGCGGCGCCGGCTCGGGGGCTCGTAGCTGTCGTCGCTCGTCTCTGGAGTCACGAAGAGCTCGCCGGAGTCGCTGGAACCTCCGCCGCCTCTGCCGCCTGAGGAGCCGCCAAGGGAGCGGTCGGCGGGCCCAGTCCTCGCCGCAGCAGGGTCCCGGCCACCTCTCCCGGGGCAGCACTCCAGCCGGCGCCCGTTCGCATCGAAGACCTTGAAGAACATCACCGAAGCACCGTCGTACTCCAAGTGGATCGCAAAGGCGCCTCTTGTCCTGCAAACCCGGGCGACTTCGCTCCAGCCTCGAGTCATGAAGACCTCGCCCAGGGCAACGACCACGACCTCTGCCTCGGTCGCGAGGGTGCTGTAACCGGTGTGCTACAGCCAAAGCTCCAGGAGTTCTCCCTGCGGGATGATGGAGGCGAAGAAGGGAGGAAGGAGAATCCAAGACTGAGGAGGCATGGTGGCGTGGAACACGAACTCTCGGGAGGAGCCCTCGGTGTGGACCCCAGGGGGGACGACCCACACCTTCGTGACCCGTCGGCGCCGACGGCGGCG